>NC_136490.1:33927075-34202075 GCF_053919585.1 Euprymna scolopes | reverse complement strand
ACAAGCGGAAATTTTTTAAACATGGATTACACATAAGCCCAAAATCTGTTGAAAGGCTGTCTGAAAATGACGTCAAAGGAGGTAGGGGTACTGGTTTTCTTTTTTCCACCAGACATGCATCTGTACATTCCTAAACTGAACGTTTTATATCGTTTTTACCATTTTTTAATTTAATTATTTTTCTATTTTCTGCTTTTAAATTAAGTTGCTTTTTATTTTTATTTTTAAAGATTATGTAAAAATAATGTTTAGGCCGGAAGTATTCATGCAAGCAAGGAAAATATTAGACTCTTACATGCGAAACCTGTAATTTAAAAAAAAAATGTAGAAATATTTTTTGCAATTATAATTTTTCTGTTTGAAAATATTAAATAAACAATGCTTAATTCAATTATAATATCGGTAGTTCGATAAATTAATTCTTCTTCGCGTTATACCGAATTCATTAATACGGACTTTAAGTGCTTTTTTTCATAATGTTCCTGTAAAAATTAATTTTTTTTAATTATTATAATTTACGATGCTTTATTTTCATAAAAAAAGGCAAAATAAATTCATGCATTTTTTTTTACTACTGAAAACCATAACTTTAGTAAAGTTATTCTTTTTTACCCGAAATAACACATTTTCACTAAGATTGAAATAAAAATAATCAGTGCATTATATTCCGTGATCATTATTTGATAAATACTGAAAATTTCATTAAAATCAGTTAATTTCCTGATTTTCAGTGAATTTTTAAGTTAAGAGAGGGGTCAAAATGTTTATACATTTTGAGCATCGGTATTCATTTTGCACGTACCTAGCAGTCAGCAATGTTACTTTTAACCCATCTTGCACAGCACAAAAGTAAAAGAAATTATATTTTTATATTTTTTTACATTACGGATTCTAGTTATAATCACTACTAACAATTTTCCACACTCTCTGTACGTAAATCTGAACGCAGATTCCATGACCAATGCTTTTTCCTATTAGTGCCCACCTGTGGAATTCAGTTCCGCTGTCATCCTTTCCAGCTGACTATAACATGACCGCCTTCAAGTCCAATGTAAACAAGTTTTTTTTTATGTCGGTCCCCTCCTCCTTAAATAAACATATCATCTAACAACGATCACTAAGATGTATTCTCAATGATCAACTTAAACTTATACCACCTTATCCCTGAGTGGCCTTTGAGACTTGATAGTCGGTGACTCCTTTGTAAAAAAAAAAAATACTCATATTATTTATACAAGAATAAGTTTTACAACAGAAGTAAGCACCCACTCTTTTACTGATGGAGAAATATTTTTGCCAAATCATCCAAATAAGACTGCAAGAGTAGTTTCTTTTTTAGCAGCAGCAGCAGCAGCAGCAGCATAAATAGCAGCATCTAACCTCATTCTTCTGCATTAAAAGGCGTGACAAAAATCTTTTAAAATTTCCTACGCCTCCAGAACTGGGAGAGTGCCAAGAGGGCAAAGGTTAATTTGGAAAATTGTCTCTGATCGTTGCAAGGCGTTGGGCTACCGATACAAAAAAACAACGCTGTGCCATATCTTGTTTTCATGAGAAACTGAGCAACTGTCCGTGCTTGTACTGATAACTAAAGCTGACGCTTCTCAGTGAAAAGAAATAGGGATTTCTCAGTCTTATAGATTAAGGTGTGGCATAGTCCCTGGTTTTGGTAACCGCCATTCTGCACATCTGATAACGTCTTTATGTAACGTTACACACGCTAACATATAGACACTCGGGACCCACACGTTGCAGACTTAGTACGTCGTAAGTAATATAAGACAAGTAATAACTCGACTATTATTTTTTTTTTTTAATAATGACATTTATTTCATCATTTTCCCACTACGCGTGAGTTTTCGGTATGGCTGTAATGTTACACACGTCTCTAACGTGGTCGTCTCTTTTTATAGTCTTTTACTTCTTCCTTACCATAACATCATTTTGCACACAGCTCGGTATTTGCGTCCTATTACATTTATTTGCGCCCTGTTACATTATTTTTCAAGAACCATACCAACATTTAATATGAAATGTCTATAAATGTTACGTTTAGGAATCACTTCACGATTAAGTTGCAGCTGTTATTAGGGATTCAGTTTCCATGTTTAGGTTTTCTTTTTGTAGCCAGTTTCAAGTGTTTTCATTCGTGTCATCTTTTGTAATCCTTATGATTCGTCCATGTAGTTGTTTCTCTTCCCAATTGTTTTTCTTATTCCTCGTCTCTTCTTTTTCAATTTTGTTTGTTTGTTCCGTTAATTATCACTTTACCTAATGCAATATTTCCTGATGTTAAATTGATTTCCCGACTCTTCATGCTATTCTTTATAAATGTTTAAATTTTGAGCGCTATTCAAAAAATTACCAAGAATTTGAGTTCCCATAAATGGGGTATCATGTCAAATGCTGTCATAATCTACTCAAATCATGATGAGGTTAGTAGATCTTCATTTGCAGATTTTTAGGATCATTTTATCGACCAGAAGCTGATCCTTGGTTACTTGTGGTCTTTTTCGACAGTCTTTCTGTTTCCTCTGGTAGCAAATTGTTTTGGTCCAAATTACCATAGATATTTCCAGACAATATTCTAGTGAAAAGTTTCCGCATAATCGAGAGGCAAGTGATTAGTCTAAAGTTTTTCACTTCACCACTTTTTGTCTTATTTTTCATAGTCAAGACTGTAGTGCCCTTTGCCAGCCACTCAGGGAAGCTTTCTGACGTCAAATAGCCATTAAACATTGTTGCAAGAAGTGAATGAAGTGCTGGAAGACATTTAAACCAGTATCCATGGACTCGTTCAAGTTCAAGCGCTTTCCAATTTCAAAGCCTTTTAACCTTCACCTTCAGCATCTTAACGATGAATGTTACGTTTATTTGTCGCTCTAATCTTCCTTTTCAATATATTTGATCCATTCTGCAACATTTTGATGCTTTACTTCCTTTTCCCAAATGCCTTTCCAGAAGATTGATCAGCATCATGTCGAACGTTTTTCTCTCTTTTAATTCCTTCTAATTGATCAAAAAGACCTTTCCGGTTATTCTCGAACAGTTTATTCTACTGATACTATTCAATTCTGTCACTGTAACGTTTAATCTTGGAACTATTAGCTGTGATACACTGTTTCAGTTCGTCACATTTGAAACCTTTTTGTCGTATGTCAAATTTACAGATTAGTTTACCATTGCCGGTAACTTGTAATTTACTTAAATCCTTTCTTAATTGTTTTATTTGCTGATTTAAACGTTTCCACCACCAAGGCTCCTTCTTTATTCCCCCCCCCCCGTTTTTCTATTCCGAGTAGCTTTAACACAGTATTGGCAACAACTTTAATAACTTTAATGGACTGATCTAAATTATTTACCAATAAAAATGGCAAGACTTCATTCACTTTGGTAGTGACAGATTTAAATCTTTTCCTATCGACAAATCAGAGGTTCAGCGGCTGTTCTAAATTGTCAGCTTTTAGCTTCTCATCTAACATCAATATCTTTTGTCGTCTCATATTCAATTATACGTTTAGCGATTGCTTCTGCAGAAAGAGTGATTGCCGTAGCTTACAATATTTTCGTTTACAGATTTAGTTATTTCTTCTACCATCGACACTTGGTTTACTGGCGACTTTCTACCATCTACGTCGTTTGACCGTGGCTGAAGTTATTATAATGATAACTACTACTACTACTACTACTACTACTACTACTACTACTACTACTACTACTACTTTTTTACATGGGGGTCACCACTTATCAAGGCCCGAAGGCCACTCAGGGATAAGGGTTATTGCGTGTACAGTAATCAATGAGATAGTATTGTAGTAATACTTAGTATTGGGGGTTTTGATAGAGTGTCTTACTTAAGTTGTCAGGAGTTTGTTTATGTTGCACTTGAAGACGTCCAAGTTGTAGTCAGGTGGGAAACAGGCAAGCGGCAGAGAGTTCCACTGGCGTGCAGTTCTAAGAAAGAAGCTTTTCTCATGGAATCTACATTTGGATTTAGGCACAGATAAAGAGTGGGGAAAATTATTGACAGTAGTTTCAGCCAGACAGGTGTTTCTCGTGAAAGATTGGCGAGGGGGGGACGGGGGATTGGAGCTCAGACGAGCACCTGCTATGGAAGTAACGATAAAACAAAGACAGGCTCGCAACGTCTCTTCTGTGGGAGAGAGGTTGCAGGGAAGAGAAAAGGGCATCCCCCACTAAACCACAAAGTCTATTTTGTACTCTGTCAAGGCAGGATAGGCTGTTTTTAGCAGCTCCTGCCCAGATGTGGCAGCAGTACTCCATCCTTGGACGTACTTGGCTTTTATACAGATAGAGAATTGCATCAGTAGTGAGATATCTTCTGGAGCGATAGAAGGAATCCACCATTTTCCCAGCGTCCCTGGCAACAGACTTGATGTACGTGTTCCATTTCAGATCAGGAGTAACGGTCAAACCCAGTGTAACCAAGTTATGGGGTTGATATGCCGTTGTAGAGAAAGAGCCAAAAGAACAAACAAAGGAAAAAGTATCTCAAGAGATACTTATTGTTGTAACGGTCAGAGTTTGGAGTGAGCTGGCTGTTTATTTTGAAACACAGAATTCGAGATTAAATGACAGGCGGTTGTTTATTTTAGAAAACAAGGGTTGAAAGCTGATGACAGGCAAGTTTTCTTGTTGTAAACAAATACAAACTCGTGATGTTTAAAGGGCATTGATGGATATGTATATATTCCTCGAACACAGTAAACAGAGCAGGCAGAAGAGAAAAAAAAAGAGGAGAAGAGAAAAAGAGAAAAAAAAGAGGGGAAGAGAAGGAGAAGAGAGAATTCGATTTTGGCGAATTCAGATGGTGTTAAAGTCGGGCAGAGAGGGCTTTTGACTTAAAACACGTATCTCCTATGGCCGAAAAACTTATCCAAACTCGAGTCACAAGCTACCGTTTTAAAATAGCTACAGCCAACTTCCTTCAAACTCTGAAATATTATTAGACCATTATTATTGTGAATAAACCCAGATTAATTGTTTATTCGTGTGTGGAATCATTTTAATTTCTTTTTTCACCACACTAAAATCCACGGCTCTCTTATCGGCGATGTTCGCCGGTAAGTGAGTACACAACGACAGGTCCAGAGTATAAGTTTAGACGATCAATTGATAATTCTGTCACTACCCCATATCAGCAACATTAAAACGGCTAAGAATTATCACCGGCAGTGGTCACTGGAAGGACGAAAATAGTGAACTGCAAACCGCCAGAGTCGGGTCGTTTTCAGGCTGCCGTAATTGGAGTGGAAGAGTTCTGAGGTCGACGATCGTCTCAACCGACCGGCTGAAGGGGGTGACACCCAGAAGCTTGTCAAAACATGGAGCCTCCCCAAGACGGGAGCCATTCATTTCAATTGATGTCAGATGGGGATCAGAGCGTTGATGATGTAAAGATAGAAGCTTGGTTTTAGATGAATTAAAAGTGACCAGCCACTTCTTCCCCCATTGTACCACGTGCTCAAGATCAGAGGAGAGAGAATTAGCCTTTGATGTGTTGCCATAGATGGTCGTGTCATCAGCATAAATGTCAACGAATGATTTGAGTATGTGTTTTGGTAGATCATTGATGTAGATCAGGAAGAGAGTTGGGCCCAGGATTGACCCCTGAGGGACTCCAGCATTAATACTGTGGGCCTCTGATTTCTGCCCATCAACCACTACTCTTATGAGCCTATCAGAGAGAAATGATTTAATGATTGAGAAAACATTTCCAGTAATACCGTAGTTGGAAATCTTGTGACGTAGGCCCTTATGTCATACCTTATTGAAGGCCTTCGATATGTTAAGAGCAATTGCCCTGGAAAGGAAACCTTTGTCAAGAGATTCATTAATCCTATATGATATAACTGTTAGCACATCTGCTGTAGATCTTGCAGAGCGGAAACTACTACTACTATTACTACTACTACTACTACTACTACTATTATTATTATTATTTATTTATTTATATATTTTTTTTACGATCATAGTGCTTATTATTCACCCAATCGAAAATTAAGAAAAAGTTCGGTTTAACATCATCGTAGCTTTCACGTTCAAATTATTAAAGTTTGATTTAACATAAAAAAAAAAAAGTTTCCAACTAATTTGCAAGATTCGAAATGAACCCGTCTAGATTCGGAAGAGATGTTAAGCAAGTCGATATAACGAATTTCCAAAATAGTACTGGTAAAATGTGTCTTACTTTTTGGCAAGTATCGATACGCTTTGTTTTTAATTTATGGTAAAAAAAAAAATTATTTTCTACCGAGATTTCCATCTTTTTTTTTTTTTAGGTCTGTGTCTTTAGTTCCTTAATTCTAACACCATTTCCCAATATTTTACTACATGAAGAATAGTGGCCATTATTATTATTATTATTATTATTATTATTATTATTATTATTATTAATAATAATAATAATAATAATAATTAAATTTTTTTTTTTTTTTACTCACGAGGAGTAGTCACACAGGCAATCATCAACGATTTCTCATATGATGTTCTCTGGAGTCTGTGACAACAAGTCTCCCCAGATTTCCAGTACTCTTCACCTCATTCAATAACCTTTGCAGATGAATTTGCCTTATTGCAACAGCCGCTTACCATTGATGCCTCACTGGCAGCGACCATTGGTCTTCACTGGAATTTGGATGGCAATAAGTCTCTCCACGCACTCATGCACTCATCCAGCGGAGGTCTGGTTAGTGCTGTCTCTCCTCGGTCTGTCAATCCTCCTTGACCCTCACTGATCTGGTGTGACGCCTGTTTGTAGCGACACGCATGAAAAAAAAATAGAAAGAAAGAAAGAAAGAAAGGAGGTGGAAGACATGGGTGCAGGGGGGAGGTGTTAACTTACAATTATACTGTTTCAGTTTTCATTATTATTATTATTATTATTATTATTATTATTATTATTATTATTTACAAATCTACAAGTTTAAAATCTGCACGAAAACCTGTTACTGACATATCAGCCTGCCTCTGTTTAATAGTGTATATCTTTTTGCCTACATCTGGCCGTACTGAATGGGTGGCTTGATGAGGATGTGTTACACATTCGATTTAAGATAGAGAATTGCAGTCTGTACCGACTGTCGGACGCCATTCAGGTGTAGATAAAGATTCCCCACCCCTTTTTTTTCTGATAATTCCAAGAAAATCCACTCCTGCTATCAACCAAAATTCTTCAATTCTCAACTGTTATGTCAATACACGGAAATAGGAGATATATATTGTGTTTCGTAGAAAGTGTACGTAGAAGAACACGCCCTCAAATTAGAGTTTTCTTGTTTGTTTCATTTTACTTCAATCGAAGTTCTTAGACATCAAGGGGATCTTGTTTTGGGTTAATACCTGATCTTGTTGAAGAGGAGAGCGAAAGGTGATAAAACCAATCGACCGTACAACTAAGAAACGACACAGAGAAAAAAGAGAACGACAATAGCAAAAGAAAGAATGATAAAAAGCTAAAGTACGTTTAAAGACGACGAATCGCCTTTTATTTTCGAAAAAAGAAATAAGTGAAAATGGTCAATTCGAAAAGGTCTGGAGATTATGGTAAGTCCAAACAAATCAGGATCAGCCTTACGTCGATGGACATTGGAAGGTAGGCGTCAGTGGGCTGCTGAGCCGAGCGTCAGTGGGCACTAGTATAAGTAACAGGACATTGACCGGCTCTAGAGTGAGTAGCTTAACGTTAACCGGCACTGGAACGGGTTATCGGACGTTGACAGGCTCCGGAGTGGGTAGCCTGACATCGACCAGAATTGGAAAGCTGCTGAGGGCGGCAGGAGTTGCTAGAAGGCTGCAGGAGGTGTTGGAAACCGCAGGAGTGAGTTGGAGTCTGCCGGTGGAAGAAGGGTAGTCTCAGGGAGCAGGTAGGCAGTAGTCGTTTGTGATTCTCATAATTAATGTGGAAAAAGGTAGCCATTGTTTGAACTACTGCTGCTGCTGATGATGATAATGATGAGACCCTTTTGCTGCTGGGTTCGTCGATTTGACTAAAAACATCAACGTCAGCGTCGCATTCGGAAGGCTTCTTGCTGCCCCACCAACACCCGCTGACCACAGACGCGCCGTATTTATAAGATAGTATTGCTACAACAGGCGTCGCTCTAAAATTAAAAAAAATAATAATAATAAATAAAAATAAATAAATAAATAAATGCACAGAATTAATTCCCCAGCGAATCAATCACAATAAATAGAGTTTCAAATGTAAATTTATTGTGCTGATGTTTGATTCAGCTCGGGATCAAACTCTCTTCCTTTTTGCTTCATGGAGAAAGGGTTGAATTTATGTTTCTTCCGCTTGTTCGAAACTAGAAAAGGGGTATTGCTAATTTTAGCACCCGGCAGTAATGACGGTTGTTTTCCGCTAGGTGGAGTATATGAGATGGTTTACACATGAAAAATGGCCGTCGTGATTTCAGAACAATAATTCGTCTAGTCTGGTGGAGTATCTAGCTTAGAACTGTTATCATAGGTAACATCACTGGGAAAAAAAATGAATATCTTGCTGCACACATCCCCACTTAGAGTGCCTCCCGATAAATCTTGTCCCTATCACAGTAGCCCCGTATGTCTCACTGACAATATTCTTTTGCGTAAATAAAAGCAAAAAAGAAATGTATAAAATCCTTATTGAGAAGATATTTTTAATGGTAACAGAATTTATGAATTATTTTAGATTTCAACTTCTCTTATTAAGACTAATATAAGTTTACAAAGAGATATAAGTAACGCTGTGAACACGTCTTGGAGAATTTACAAAAAATGTTATGGCGGCGTTTTTGTAATGTAATAAGCCTTTGTTAGTGAGTTTATATAAAGAACATTTTGCTTTATGTAAACTTCTTACAATCGTATTTTACGCACACACATATGTATATTCATATATACATATACTTATTCTATCTATAGATACATACATACATACTTATTCTATACATATATATATTCTCTCTCTTTCTCTCTCTCTCTCTCTCTCTCTCTCTCTCTCTCTATATATATATATATATATATATATATATATATATATATATATATATATATATATATAAAGTTAAGAAGATGAAGATTAAAGCTACATAGGAACTTTATTAGATCATCAAATCAATAACGATTACAGAAAGAGAATAAGGGAGACCAAAAATATTGATCCCCTTTGCAACTATTTTTTTCGGCTAAAAAACAAGTCGATTTTGTTCCACATATTTGAATCCCATAAGTTTCAAGTTTCAAGTCTGTTGACCAAAAATTAACAAAGTAGTTTGGTAGAGATCGTTCAGTACACAAACAGACGAGATCACTTATATATATATAGATAGTTAGAGATAGACTAGCAGACAGTCGGTGTTGGCTGGTCGTAAATTATGCTTACATCTGAAATTTTAATTCATGCAAATTTTGTATTTTTTTATTATTGTAGAGTCAATTCTCTACTGATTATCATATTGTACCAAATATATAGTTAATATCATAAGTTAAAAAAACATATGACTTGCTATTGGTTAGAATTAGAACTAAAACTCTCTAGCAGTATATGCTACCATATGAGCTAACGACACATGCATATCATCAACTATGTCGAACTATGCATGCTAAGTTCCTATTTTTCAATTTTGACCTCTTAGTAGCTCTTTTCCGGCTAAAAGCCAAATTGATTTTGTCCCACAGGTTCCAATATCTCATATATCAAGTTTCAAGTTTGTAGACTAAAAATTTACAGAAAAGTTTGATAGAAACCATTCCACAAACAGAAAAAGTCAACTACTTCTGGAAGGCCCCATGGAAGTCCTTCATCACAGCCTCTTTCAATTGTCTAATAATGATGGCCTCTAAGGTTTTCCTTGAGCTTAGGGAATAACCAAAAGTCACAGGGAGCAAGGTCTGGACTATAGGGAGGGTGAGGAACTGTCGTGATGCTCATCTTGGTCATGATAACGTTTTTCTTTCTGATCTTCTCTGAGCACCCTTGGGAAAAACTTCGTGCAAATCTTCGACATCTTCAGTTCCTTGCAAATACTTATGTACAGTTCCCACACTGACATCAAACTGTGCTCTTATTGTCTTTATAGACACACAACGGTCCTTACCTATGAAATTTTTTATTTGGCCAAACAACTCTTATGTTCTGACTTCCTTTCTCCTCACACAACTCTCATCAGCCATCACAGAGTCCCTACCTTCCTTGAATCTCTTATACCACTCAAAAACTGATGCTTGATTAATGCAAAAAAAAAAATATTCTTCTAAAGTATCCTCATGTCCAGATTGAACAGCTGTGACAATCAGGCTTTAGTAGGGTGCATTCCAATTCCTGCTGCAGCTGTTCGTTTGAACCTGAAATAAAAATTGGTCAGTCATCTCATAAGATGTGTAGCAATAACATACTGAATTTTCAATAGTCTACGTCAATTTTAAATGCCTGTACGAAACTGTCTAGAACCTTATTGAAGGCACCTCGTATGTGTGTGCTATAACTTTTTTGTCCTAAATGCTGTGCAATTGTTCATAATGTACAAAATATGAGCATAGTGGTTAAATAAAACTAATCATCCAATAAAAAAGCATAAAAAATTAATAATTAATTAATAGTTCGTTTTGCAAAGGAACATGAAACTTAGTTAACTTTATAAAGTCGCTTGCATATCCATGACTGAGTATATTAAGAAGTCCGTTTTAATTTTTAAATAGAAAAAGTGGGCTTTTAATATCAATGACAGTGCGACAAATAACTCAACTTCATATGTGTATAGATTTGTACTTGCCTGATATAACCCATATACACACTTCCTTAAGTAGATCGTATATACTTCTTTTTAGCCTATAACCTTGGTTTTGCTGTATACACTTTGAATATCCTCACTTGGGTGTTAAATCATATATTTAATTTTTTTAATGGTGACACTTTATTCCAATAAAAACTTGTATCGTCTCAGAAACGATCGTATCACTGATTGCTGATGTTGAATTCTTGAAACCTACATAAATGGTTTCACCATAATTCATATTACCTTTTGTTGTTTATATCATCATCAGAAGAAGCAGCAGCAGCAGCAACAGTAGCAGCACATAATCCTTCATAGCTGAAGATGACTAGTCCGGGTCTTGGTATTTTATCCTAACATGTTGTAGCATTCCACGCTCAGGGTGGAAAAGTTTCCCCACAGGTAGTGCATGGATAGTTATCAGGGTAGTACCTTTGGTAATGTTTTTGTTCAGACCTAACCTTTATTTTTTCTTCTATTTCTACCTTTCCTTTGTAAAGGCTACTGTGCCAGCAACATTCGTCTGCTCCAATTTTTCGTGTTCATATTAATTGCCTTTAGGTGGCGCTTAAATCATTATTTCCATACCTACAGACACAAGAGTTTCATGCTTTGGCAATCATCAATGCAGAAAATGACGATTACTACCGGTCGGGAGATTGGAACTCAGCTACAAAGCCACCTTTGAATCTATTTGCCAGGAACGTTACATCTCGGCCACCATCAGCCGCTATGAAAATTAAGAGAAATTAATAATTTTCAATGTAAAATAAAGGCACAATGTTAAAACAGTCAATAGATATAAAATAAAATAAAAAACGGAAAGTGTGATCTTGCACAAGGCCTGCTAACTGCCTTTATTTCCCAGACAGCGCTCAACTTAAAAATTTTTCTTCTTAAATAAATTCTTAAATAATTATAGAAATATAATCTATATATCTATATAAGTTATATATTGTGTGTATGTGGATGACTATAATTATGCCTATCTTGGGTTGAGAATATTTGGGAAGTGATAAACAAACTGCCATTAGCGTATTAAGCGATGTCCTTCGTGTAAAAAATCGAGCTAAGGCGTATGGATAATGTTTGAACATTGTTAATTCATATGCCCGCCATAGCAGCAGCTGATCAGCGTAACGGATAGAAGCGTCGACTGTCATCTAGGGGGTCGAGTTTGAAACTTGACTTCAGGTAGTTGCTTGTCTAGCTACACTGATGAGCCGATGAGCTGTGATACAGAGAAACAGTACTGTATGTTGATGACTTTCTCTCTATACACACGCGCACACACACACACACACACACACACACACACACACACACACACACACACACACACACACACATATATATATTTAGTGGAAATGGTAATTAATAAAAACTGAAGAAAGTGCTCAATACTGTTGTAGAGCAAATATGCGTTTTATTTTTTATTACCGTATCTTTCTGTTACGTTACATTATTGTTTCAGCTACCCGGCCGTTTTTTTGACCGTCTGTAGCTTCCTCAGACTTTTACAGAAATGTTCGTTATTATGGGATATATATATACATATATATATAAAAGGAATCGTTATTATGGGATATATATACATAAAGGGAATCAAGAAGTATATAAGGATTCTTTAAATGAAAACTTTTCGATATAACAAAAAGCTAAACATACAGGTGAAACTTAGACACAAGATGAAAAAATATTGATAATAGAAAAATATATAAAAGCCCTAGTTTGCCTATTGCTAGACGTTGCATCCATATCTTGTTACCTAGCACTCCCTCTCCTCTTCTGATGAGAAGCATTAGGTTTCGAAATGCCTGACATAAAGTGCTCTCATAACCCCTACACACTGTATTGTATTCTCTTGCTTCAACTTGATTAATAAATCTATATGTATCAGTATAATTTTTCTATTATTAATATTTTTGTTCTTATATATATATATATATATATATATATATATATATATATATATATATATATATCCACAGCCAAACAACGTCGCAGCTCACAAGAGCCATGACAGTCAACAAACCGGAAGTCCAAAACTCGAGTTTCGTCCTTATTTAGGCTCATCAGTTAGGCATATATATATATATATAAAGCTGAGTTAATCAATGTTTGTTTATTTAACATATCTGTTAACCCTCGTATGACTTCAGTGTTTCATTTTATTCTCATCTCATTATGAATGCCCATATTATATTCTTCATATTCTTTGCTAAAACATAACTTTTATACCATCAATTCATATTAAATATCGATGTGGTTGTTGACACTACATAAAGACGTTATCAGCGTTTAAGATGGCCTCTACCAGAAACAGCTCCAGAAATTAACATATACATGTGAAAGTAATAGGCCAGTGTCAACTTAAAATTACTACAAGGCCTGGTCAAGTAAATCAGTTTTCCGCAGACTTCACGGGCCTAATCTGAAAGACACCAGAACTTACACTCTTGAAGCAGGAGAGTGAAGCAAGTCGTAAAGAAAAAGGACTGAAGGACACACGGATTCAGCCTTCATCAACTCGCGCACATCTGTACGCGCACTAACAAGAACAAGGTAAACACACACACATACACAAAGTCACGCTGCCAAACACTCACATACATAAATTACTTACGCACGTATATTATTCACTCTTCATCAACTTGCGCACATCTGTACACGCACTTACAAGAACAAGGTAAGCACACACACATACACAAAGTAACGCTGCCAAATAAATACTCACATACATAAATTACCTACGCACGCATATTATTCACTCTAATGAATGTTTTTACTTGGGATTACTATCCACCCCACTTCTTTATACCAAACGTGTTTTTTTTACTATGAACATTTTCATTATTGAAAACAACTTTCATAATTTTTTTTTTTTTTTTTTTTAATTACATTTTCACCCCAAACAAGGCACATTGCCACTTTGGTGTAGGGGGCTACTATCAGGGGAAACAACTACTGGGGTACTATGTAGGGATTTGGGCAGCGAGATGTTGGTTCACGTTGCACTTGAACTTATGCATGTCAGTACAGTTGGGAAAGCAATTACCTGGAATGGAGTTCCAAAGTCTAGCGGTTCTCGGGAAGAAACTACCGGAGTAGAAAGATCTTTTACATCTAGGGATCTCTACAGTGTGGGGGTGGGATTTTACAGCTTGTCGGGTCTGTCGAGGGTGTTCACGTCGTGGGGGCACAAGTGCTTGCAGTTTATCAGAGCATTCACCATTAAAATACTTGTAGAACAGGCAGAGGGATGCAACGTTTCGTCGATGGGACAGAGACTGAAGCTTAGATGCCAGTTTAGGGCCTATCAGATTTGCGACTCTCTTTTGAACCCTGTCAAGGAACGAGAGACTAGTAGCCGATGCACCGGCCCAAATATGACAGCAATACTCCATACATGGGCGAATGGTTGCCTTATAGAGGTACAGGATACTTTCGGGTGTTAGTAGTTTTCTAGCACGGTAGAGAGAGAGCCCACCTTCCTTGCATTTTGTATAAAAATGGTTTGTTATCAGGTTTCGTTTTTCTCAATTTCTATTTTCCAAAACATTGTTCACTTGCTATATGGTGACCCTTCTATGATTTCAGTGTTTCATTTTATTCCCATCTCATTGTGCACGCCCATGTTGTATTGTTTATATCCTTCCTTTTCTAAAACATAACTTTTATACCCCTAATTCATATTAAATGTCGGTGTGATTCTTGGCTAACCTAAAGACGCGATCGTCGTCCAAGATAGCCTCTACCAAAGCCAGGGGCCATGCCACAAACTCTCTGGGTCAACATTTTGAAATATTTCATCTGCCTCAAACTTATCTCTTATTCGACTAATCATAAATCACGCATTGGAGATGTTTGAAACTCTCACCTAACTTTTGGTTTCAGGTAAGTCTATTATTTAGGCTAAAGTAACTTGATCATTTTTTTTTTCACTGTAACGATTACGTACTAAATTATTGAGGTTTATGTTCACTTCCGGAAGAAATAAAATGAATACATTAACATACCGTAAAAACGAATAAAAATTTAATGAGTTTTTCTCTGGCTAATATGCCATCTTCCTAGCCAAAATGTGTGAGAGCAATGCTAAAGTACTTTATTTTATAACCGTATTACCTAAAACACACACACACACACACACACACACACACACACACACACACACATACATACATACATACATACATATATATATATATACTAGCATGGGTGCCCGGCGTTGCCCGGGTGTTTGGAGGTGTATGCTGAGCAAAAAAAAAGGGGTAATTTTTTAAACTTTGACCCCTATTATGACCCCTGAAAATTTATTGTTTTGGCCTCAAATCAAGTTATTAAGTTAGATCCATGTCCACGGAACCTATATCTAAAATTTCAAGGGTGTAGACCCAAAATTGTCGGAGAAGTTTGCTAGAGTTCTCAAAGCTCAAATCGTTGAACTTTGACCCCTTAATCGCCAAATTTCTGGCTAAAAACCGATCACATAGATTTTTCCAAATCTCAGTACCCTGTATAATTTCGAGTCTGTAGACTAAAAATTGACAGAGTTATTTCGTAGGGAAATGTACACAGACACACACACACACACACTTTCACTTTTATAGATATGTAGATTTAAAATTTGAGTCTGACAGAATGACAAAGTGATATTGCAAACCGATATATTAAACAAACGAACTTCAAAAAGACAAATGAACACATAAGTAAAAAAAAAAAATGTATTAGAAAACATTTCTTGATTATTCCACGTTTTTTTTACAGACCTGACGACTGAGGTTCGCTCTTAATAAAAATTGTTTTTTATAGTCTTAATTTTGACTTCCTTTTTCATAAAAAACTAAAAGAAATCAAGAAGGAAAAGAAATTTAATTTTATTCTTTTTTCATTAATTTCTTTCTGTGCAAAGCAATTCTTTCAAACTTAATCTGTTTCCAAAATGTTTTTATTTCATTCCCCTCCCCCTTCATTCATTTTCCTCCGCATCCTGGCAAGTATTAAAATAAACCATTTATAATATTTATTTATGGATTTATTTACTTATCATTTCTTTTGTATCGGTAAATGAATTCTATGCACCCACCATGTTTAAGTTTGGGAGTAAAAGATGTACGATGAACAGAAGGATAGGGAAAATAATGTATATAAATACGCAATCATAGGTCATTATAAACATCATATACATTTACAAAACTTCCAAATTGGATTGAAATAAAGAACACGATGATTTATACTGAAACTCATCTAATATTAATAATAAAAAAATAATAAAAAAAACACAAGTTGTTTGTTTAAGTATTATAAGCAATTAAATATTTCGTTGTATTATAGATTTTAAAGATTAGAATGCGTTCTTTAATTACTTATAAATTACATTTTAAAAAGTGAAGGAACACGATTTGATTTGTAGTAAAATTGAAGTTTATTTAATAAAATTAAATGAAAATTATGCATGTAAGAATATGAATATTTGAAGCAGAACACAAGCAAAACATTTGATATGAGTTAAGACAATAAACAAATATTAAAATTAAACAATTTTTTTAATCAAAATGATTTTTTTTTAATCAAAATGAACCACAATATTTTTAAATACAAATGAACCACAATATTTTTTCAAAATCAAAAACAATATTTTTAATGGGTTTGTATTACTGTACACATAGATTCGAAAAAGTTGCCAAAAACAAATATATAACAAATAAATGTTATCAAAGGCAAGATAAGTTACTTTTCTACCAAACTGGATATATTTTTCGTATTTTTATTCAATGTAACATGTTTATTCAGCTCGAAAACCATACAGTGTTTACCGATGTATTGGAAAATTCAAGATGGCGTCTTAGTCCCTCTTTAACACGGTAAGTTTGGGAAAAGGTGTTATAAATAAAAAACTGAGTAAAATACTGTTAAAAACTCGCTCAATATGTTACCGTGACATAGGTTGACATATATTCGGCGGGTTTTTAATAGTATTTTTTCTAGTTTTTTATTTATAACACCTTTTCCCAAACTTACCGTGTTAAAGAGGGAGTGAGGCGCCATCTTGAATTTTCCAATACATCGGTAAACACCGTATGGTTTTCGAGCTGAATAAACATGTTACATTGAATAAAAACACGAAAAATATATCCAGTTTGGTAGAAAAGTAACTTATCTTGCCTTTGATAACATGTATTTGTTATATATTTGGTTTTTGACAACTTTTTCGAATTTATGTGTACAGTAATACAAACCCGTTTTTCGAGCTGAATAAATATGCTACATTGAATAAAAACACGAAAAATATATCCAGTTTGGTGGAAAAGTAACTTATCTTGCCTTTGATAACATTTATTTGGGTAATCTCCAAAAATACCGTTAGGGCTTACAACATGGCCGCCAGAAGAGTCAACAAAAAACTGCGAATAAAATATATAAAACTCGTAATTTCTGTTTTTAAAGTGGGTTGTCAATTTTCTTTATGAAATATACTTCCAAAGTAAACTATTACAGTCGTTTAAAACATAATAGAAGTATTATTTTTTATTTTTTAAAAACAATGTTTACAAAATGTCTACGAACGTGCGTAGACATTTTGTAAACATTGTTTGGTTGCCATAACAACGTGACGGTAGTGAACGTGTGTGTGTGCGTGTGTGCGCGTGTGCTTGCTAGTACTACTATTAAGTTTGTCGGAGCGTTTGATTTCGTGTAGTTTAGTTTCGTATTTTTTTAATTTGTGAATAACAAGTTATTAAAAAATTAAACCCTTCCAAGATGGACAATAAATAAAGCCATAATATTTTATGGTAAAGGTAAGAGCGTAGAAACCATTGTTTTTTAGGAGATGTGATTATTGGATTAACCAATCAGAAATCGTCTGTGGCACACACATCTCTGTTTTTATAGATATATAGATAGATAGATAGATAGAAGATATATATATATATATATATATATATATATATATATATATATATATATATATATATATATATATATATATATATATATATATATACATACACACACACACACGAATCAGAACAACGCATCCGCTCCTTGGCAAAAGTATTTAACGAAAGTGTTTTTAATGTGGCGTCGCTTTTCGTCATTATGCATGCGCCTTCGAATATTGAAATTAACAATTTGTTTCTGTAGGAAATTAAATATAATTGTTGGGCATACATCTGTACCATATTTTTAATGAATACTGTGTCATCCCTTGTGTTCGGGCTAGATTGTTTGAATCATGAAAAAAAGTGAGTTTACAAAGTTTGTTGAATTTAAAAATAAAAAGACTAAACCCAAAATTATTATTTCTGTTCTGCGCGCGCGCTCTCTCTCTCTCTATATCTATCTATCTATCTATCTATCCTTTACTTTCCAGCTATAGGTTAAATAATAATAATACTTATGGTGATATTTTTTTTTACATAGGCGTCACCACTTATCAAGGCCGATAGGCCACTCAAGGATAAGGGTTAAAGAGTGTACAGTAGTCAAAAGGACAATATAGTAATCGATAATAATGGAAGTTCGGTAAATTTGTTAACTTAAGTGGAACGGCTCATCAGAAACTTGTTCACGTTGGACTTGAAGACAACCATATTATAGACAGCTGGAAAGCAGGAAAACGGAAGACAATTCCACAGGCGTGCAGTTCTAAGAAAGAAGCTTTGATCATGGAATCTATGTTTAGGTTTAGCCACATATAAAGAGTGGGGGGGATTTTTGATTGTGTTTTCAGCTCGTCTAGTGTTTCTTGTGAAAGTTTGGCGAGGGGGTACCATAGATTGAAGCTCAGTCGAACACTTTCCATAATGGAATGTTCAAAACTTTCTATTCTATGGTTAGTTTTATTACTGGTGATAAACAAAAAGTGATACAGAAAGAGAGAGAGAGAGAGAAAAAAAAAGGGGGAGAGAGAGAGAGGGGGGAAATAGGGCCAAAGAGAGAGAGAGAGGTTGGGTGTAACAAACAGAAACGGAGAAGATGATGATAAAGTGGATATCAACGTAAATTTGTAATCTAGGCATACCAAGTTTGAACCCTGTCGTTTCCATTGCATCACTTTCACCATAGATGTTGACAACCTTCATCTCTGATTCTAGACAGAATTTAGTAAAGCCAATGTCAACAACAGAATCGGACCAATCAAAAGTCGTTCAATGTTGATTCGTTTATTATAAACGTATGCATTCATCTAATAGAATGTCAAATTTAAGCATGACGAAAAAAAAAACTAAACTGTGTCAAACCTAAACTAAACATAACAGACCAACGAAAATTCAATGTAAAACTTAAGTTTGAAAGACCAGGAAAATGTATGACAAATATTAGCCTAGTAGACCAATGGAAATGTTATATGAAACCTAATCTTGGCTGATCAGCAGAACTATTATATGAAGCTGAAACCTGAGAGACAAACAAAAATGTGTTTCAAACTTAAGCCTGACAGAATTACTTCTAGATATGCTAAGACTCATCAAAAAAATATATTCATCCATCTAAGATATAGCCATTTAATCCAAATATTAAGAGATCAAAATGCCTTTGTGGTATTATAGAAAAGGTAGAAGGCAAGTTACTTTTCTAAATCGGTATTATATCGAAGTAGGTGGCTAGTTATCTTTGTTAGTAAGTATTATGAGGAGATATGGGATTATTTACCCATGTAGGTTGGCATTATAAATAAATAGGAATCTAGTTATCTTTGTAGGTCAGTATTATAGAAAGCTAGAAAGCTAGCTACCTTTATAGGTAGTATTAAAGAGAGGTAGGTGGCTAGTTTCCTTTGTAGGTCAGTATTAAAGAAAGGTAGGAGGCTAATTAGCTTTGTAGGTCGTTAGTTACTTTTGCAGGTCGATGTTATAGAGAGGAAGGAAGCTAGTTACCTTTGCAGGTTGGTGTTAAAGAGAAGTAGGGACAAGTTACCTTTGCAAGTCGGTGTGAAAGGAAGCTAGAAAGCTAGTTACCTTTGTAGGTCAGTGTCAAATAGACATAGGAGGTTAGTAACCTTTGTAGATCGGTATTAAAGAGAGGTAGGAAGCTAGTTACCTTGGTTGGTCGGTTCTAAGAGAGGAACGAGGCTAGTTATATTGGCAGATCCGTGTAAAAGAGAGGTAGGAGGCTAGTTTCCTCCGCAAGTCGGTGTTAAAGAGAGGTAGCAGGCTAGTTACCTTTGTAGGTCGGTTTTAAAGGGAGGTAAGACGCTAGTTGTCTTTGTAGGTCGGTATTTATTAAAGAGAGGTAGGCGGCTAGTTACCTTTGTAGGTCGGTATTATAGAGAGATAGGGGGCTAATTACCTTTATAATTTAGTATTATAGAGAGGTAGGAGGCTAGTTACCTTTGCAGGTCAGCGTTAAAGAGAGGTAGGAGGTTAGTTACCTTTGCAAGTCGGTGTGAAAGAGAGGTATCAGGCTAGTTACCTTTGTAAGTTAACCTGTTAAAGTAAGGTAGAAGGCTTTATAGGTCGGTATTAAAGAGAGGTAGGAGGCTAGTTACCTTTGCAGGTAGGTGTTAAAGAGAAGTAGGAGGTCAGTTACCTTTGCACATCAGTGTTAAAGAGAGGTAGGATGCTTGTTACCTTTATAAGTCGGTATTAAAGAAAGGTAGGAAGCTAGTTGCTTTTGTAGGTCGGTATTAAAGAGAGGTAGAAGGCTAGTTTCCTTTGTAAGGCAGTATTGTACACGGGTAGGAGACTAGTTATCTTTGTTGATCGATATTATAGAAGTAAGAGTTAATTTATGTTTGTTGGTTAGTATATTAGAGAAGTAGGGGCTATTTATGCTTGTTTATATATATTATAGAAGCTGGGTCAGTATTTACCTTTGTTAACTTGTATTACATTGAGGTAGGTGGCCGTTTACCATTGTCGATACATATTATAGAGAAGGTCGTTTATCACGGTTGGTCTGTGTTATAGAGAAGTGGGAGGTATGTATTCTGTAATATTTTTCTAACTGCATCGGTTGATCAGTAGAGGGTAAACAAGGCAGTGTTGCATCGTTGGTCATCATCTTTATATTTGCAGATGATTGGGATAGTTTTGTAGCTTTATCTGGTTATAGCCACTTTTGATTACCCCACTTCTGTTTTCAAACGATTGGACGTTTTTCACTTGAGCCAGAGTAAGAAGACTGCCATTCTCTAGTCATCTGGTCCACAGCTCTAGTTTGGTCCCTTCCTTAAATTTTATTAGGAGTTTGACATGGTTGAGAAAGTTTCTCTTTGACTTCAGTTATTTGACCGTCGATTTAAGTCCATGAAAAAGATGGTATTCATCACTTCCTTTGCTTCATATGACACGACAATGTCGGTGTGTTTCCAGAACTTTATGGGTCAGTATTTTGAAATATCTGCTTCAAAAATATCTTGAATTCGACTAACCGTAAATCATACAGTAGGTAATTTTTTAAACTTTCCCCCAACTTTGTATTCCAGGAAAGTTCGCTATTTAAGATAAGACAGTATGTTCAGTTTTTCGCTGAAAAGATTACGTACAAAATTATAGCAGGTTTATGTTTACTTCCAGAAGAAATAAATAAAAAAAAATACATTAACATTCCGGAAAACGAATAAAAATTTAATGAGTTTTTCTCAACCTCATGTACCATCTTCCTAGCCAAAATGTATGCGCAATACTAAAGTACTTTCTTTTATAACCGTATTATCTAACACATACAAACACATACAAAGCAATACACACCCACCCACACACACACACACACACACACACACATATATATATATATATATATATATATATATATATATATATATGAATAAAAATACCAACGTTGGATGACGTTATGTTGTTTTGAAAAAAGAAAAACCGAATGAATTTATAAAACGGTGATCAATGTTTCGTCCCTTATTGCAGGGGACATCTTCAGGATATCTTCTACATTTTTTATTTTAATATCCTGAAAATGTCCCCTGCAATAAGGGTAGAAACGTTGATCACCATTTTATGAATTCATTCGGTTTTTCTTTTTTCAAAACAACATATATATATATATATATATATATATATATATATATATATATATATATATATATATAATATATATAAATTAAAAACATGAAGGTTAAACACGTGCGATATTTTTTATTTTTTAAATAAACATTCATTTATTTAAAGTTTCTAATTTTCGGCTTATAACAAAGCCCTCGTCAGGATTTTTTTAGACAGTACATTTTTTTCTTTTTATTACTTGCCACGGTGTAGTTCGACGCAGTCTCTATTTGTCAAAGATAGATGTTGTATCGTACAGTCCAGTGGGTAAGCGCTCGATTATGCACACATGCATAAAAATTAATATAAATCCACTTTTTAGAAGCACGGAGAAAATGAAATTCAAAGCATGACGGTTAGAAGATCAGATACGCTCCATATTTTTTATTTTTGAATAAACTTTCATTTATTTTTGTAATTTTCGGCTTATAACAAAACACTCATCAGGAATTTTTATATATATATATATATATATATATATATATATATATATATATATATATATATATATATTAGGCACCGCCAAAAATGGCCGCAAAATCAAGTTGTTGTTGCTTTTTAAAACTAAATTACATTTATTAAAATCCATTATTTCTGAGTAACTTTTTTTTTTTCCAGAAAGATAAAACCCTGAATTTTATCATATAGAAAACAGAATAATGTAAAACTTTTTCTACTATTTTTAATTAAATTTTAAATGTTAAATTTTCCCAAAAAGTTAACAATTGACATTTTTTGTCTTGCACAAAAAACGTACTTAAATATTTAAAAAAAAAAAAAGGTTTTTGAAATAATTAATTTATTTATTTATTGTCTAACTAAGATTTAGGATGATTTTCTAAGAGAATATGCAAAAATATTATAATATAAGTACCTGAATTTCAAATAATTCCACTTATTCATATAGGTAACCAGATATTTCGCGTCGATGCAGAGTCGAGATCGACTCTGTTTACCTTTGCGTTTTATAAGAAGAAAACTATGGAAGACCAAACAGGCCAAAAAAACTTATTTTTCAGTGACGAAAATTTCAATGTATTATTAAGCTGAGGCTGGCCAGTACCAGATGGGTGACCATTTGTATGAGTTTGGTTTTTAATGTATATGTGTGTGGGGGCCAGGCTCCCCAAAATGGGGGGGGCAATTTAAAGCAGAATAAAAAAAAATTATTTCAGCGCGTTTGGTCCACCGTAGTAGAAAGGCGGCAAACGTTTTCAAACGGGATCGAAAAAAATGATGATATTTTTAACACAAAGGGCACAATATTTATCGAATTTTTTTTTTTTGTATCGATTATTCAAAGCATGCCCTGTTTAATAATGGTTATGCATTATTCGGCTCGCTAAAAAAAAAATTGTTAATTTATTTATCAAAAATCTTAAAATGGCTTTTTTCGTATAAATATTAAAAAGATGTTTTTTGTTTTTGTTTTGCTTAACTTAAATTAATTATTTTACTCAACATATTCACCGAATTTCACACTTCAAAACTCAAAAGCGGGATAATTAAACACAATCGAAGTTCTGATATTCAGACGTCAAAATAAGGTATGCAAACAATTTTTTTTTTAATCTATAATTTTGTCCCTTACAACAACACAATATGTTTTGTTCAGTTTCAGATGATTATTTTAAGCATATTTGTTCCCACTTCAAAACAAGGGGGGATTTTGTAAGCAAAAAAAAAATATATATATAAATATCGTTTCTGAAAAATAAGTACACTGTTATAAAGTTCATTCTTCTCCTAATAATCGCTGAAAATTTCGTATTGATCGGATAATTACCTGATGTTTGGTAGATTTTTAAAAAGACGGTCCGTCAAAAAGTACTGACCTGCCCCCCCCCAGTTTTGGCGGTGCCTAATATATATATATATATGTATATATAACTACTTCATTTACTCACATAAGTTTAATATACGATAGTATATATTTATGCGTAGACTTTAAGTATTTACTTCAAAAGTCTCAATACGTAGGTAGAGCTAGTTAGTAATTTATAAAATATATATATATATATATATATATATATATATATATATATATATATATATATATATATATATATATACATATTAAAATTCAATTCACTGTTTTTAAAAACACATATGCTTATATTTTCTCATAAGAGTATATGTTACAGATCTGTTTCGTAAGCAATCTTCAACAAACCAGCAAACAGTAAAATATGTTATCACTGTATTTTTTAATGTAGCAAACGCTTTAGATAATTCTATGAAGAAAAAAACATATTCAATTGGCTTAATAATAGATCGCAAAGGTAAAATCTTTTGAACTTTGACCCGTTGACAGCCAAAAACCGATTAAAAAGCTTGTCCTATGTCAGAATACACTTTATGTAAAATTTCAAATGTTTAGACCCAAAACTGATAGTAATTTCGTCAATTTTTGTAAAACTTTGAGCCCAATTATGACCCCTTTACATTTATTGTTTTGGGCTTAAATCAAATTATAAAGTTAGATCCATGTCCAAGTAACCTATATCTAAAATCTCAAGTGTTTAGACCCAAAATTGGTAGAGTTCTCAAAGGTCAAATCGTTCCACGTTGACCCCTTAACAGCCAAATTTCTGGCCGAAACCCAATTAAAAAGATTTTCCCAAATCTCATTACCCCATATATCAAATTTCGAGTCTGTAGACCGAAAATTGACAGAATTATTTGGTAGGGAAATGTACACACACACACACACACACACACACACACACACACACACACACACACACACACACACACACATTTTCACTTTTATATATATACTGTATTTCAGCCCGATGTTGCCCGGGTGTTTGGAGGTGTATGTTGAGCAAAAAAAAAACAACAAAAAAAAGCGACCAATTTTTCAAACTTTCTACACAATAACTCTGTAAATTTTAAGTCTACAGACTCGAAATTTGATATACAGGGTATTGAGATTTGGAAAAATCTTTGTAATCCGTTCGTTTTCGCCCAGAAATTTGGCTGTTAAGGGGTCAAAGTTGAACGATTTGACCTTTGAGAACTCTACCAAACTCCTCCACCAATATATGTATGTATGTTTGCCTAAAACTTTCGACAGAGGCGACGGATTTTCACAAGATCAGTATCGTTTGGAAGCGCGACCCTTCAGACGACGAATATCGAAAATTGGCTAAAAACATTAATTTCTTCACCCTCAACTGGGCACTTTTCTACAGTGAAGGTTGCTTTTCTCATCGATATTTTCGAAAGTCATCCCCTCTAGCCTTAATTTAAACCTATGTCACTTCCGGTTTGGCGGTGGTCGTAACAGCAAAGACGCCGCGTTTTTCCCGTTCTTTTCGTCCTTTGCGGTACGGATTCGAACCTGCCTTCGTACTACTACGTTTTATTTTGCTCAACATACACCTCCAAATACCCGGGCAACGTCGGGCTGAAATGCTAGTATCTATAAAAGTGTGTGTGTGCGCGTGTGTGTGTGTGTGTGTGTGTGTGTGTGTGTGTGTGTGTGTGTCCATTTCCCTACACAATAACGCTATCAATTTTCAGTCTACAGACTCGAAATTTGATATATGGGGTAATGAGATTTGGAAAAATCTTTTTAATTGGTTTTTGGCCAAAATTTGGCTGTTAAGGGGTCAAAGTTCAACGATTTGACCTTTGAGAACTCTATCAAACTCCTCCGCCAATTTTGAGTATAAACACTTGAAATTTTAGATATAGGTTCGTTGGACATGGATCTAACTTTATAACTTGATTTTAGCCCAAAACAATAGATGTTAAGAGGTCATAATAGGGGTCAAAGTTAAAAAAAAATTGATAGCTTCGGTCTCTACCAAATTACTCAGACAATTTCTGGTCTAAACATTTGAAATTTTACATAAAGGGTATTCAGAGATAGGGGAAGCTATTTAATTGGTTTGGATCCAAAATTTGAGTTACCCATATATAAATGTATGTATATATGTATGTATGGATGGATGTATGTTTACATGTTTGCCTTAAACTTTCAACAGAGGCGACGGATTTTTACAAGATCAGTATTGTTTTGAAGTTCGACTTTTAAGACGAGAAATATCGAAAAATTGGCTAAAAACATTCATATCTTCATCTTCAACTGGGCACTTTTCTATAGGTGGGGTCGCTTCTTTTCGCCGATATTTTCGAAAATCATCCTCTCCTTTCTATTGTCTAGGCTTAATTTAAACCTATGTCACTTCTAGTTTGGCGGTGGTTGTAAAAGCAAAGACGTCAGGTCCCCCCCTGTTCTTTTCCTCCTTTGCGGTATGGGTTCGAGCCTGCCTTCCTACTACCACTTTTTTTTTTTTTTTGCTCAACATACACCTCCAAACACCCGGGAAACGCCGGGCTGAAATTCTAGTGTCTTTAGAAAGCCAACTTTGGCACGTCCACTAAAAAAAAAAAAAAAAAAAAAGCAAGAAAATATAAATGCTTTTCATTTGTGCTTAGCACTGCTTCGATCTTTTGATCTTCCAAGGGAATAGCTAGTGTATTCTTCTATTGCATAGTAACAAATGAATTCTGCATGTTTAATCCGTATGTTTTACATGTCTTTTTTATCTCTTTATCTCTTTATATCAGACAATTAATAATTATAAGAAACATTTTCAACAACCAATTGCCATGGTTGATACTTGCGCGAGCCTTTTCTAGTCTCACACAAAAACACGAGTTCACATCTCAAGCCATATCACTTGTCATATACATACGCGCCCACGTCCACACACGTACATATATTCACGTATATACACTCACATTCACGTGTATACACACACACGCTGACGGACACACATGTACTCACACACGCGCACACGTACGCACACAAGGACGACGTCACTTCCTTTCAAAGGAAATCCACACATGCGCAAAAGACCACCGGAAACAAGTATAAAAGCGAAAGACAAGCCTTTTTTTCAGACCAGCTTCCTAGCTGGACGGTCTACAGACCGACAGCGTGCCTTTTCGGCATGCGCGCGCACGCGCGTACCTCACACCATCTGCTACTATGTCGGACAAAAAGCTAACAGACCGTATGTACACTTTATACGCTTTCTATCTCCATAACCTGGATTGACTTTCTCACTCTATCTCCCCTTCGGCTTTGGTCCATCAACACATACATGTGCGCGACTCTCTACTGAGCTTAACCCTCTCTTTCTACAGGCCGGCTTGCCACTTCGCGTTTCTCTATTGCATTCCCCTTTCCTTCCACGCGCGTAGTCGTCAATGGCCGAATGAACACGTGTACACCCAAGACTTTCATTTCTCAACAGAAAATAAACGACATGTTTATTTTATTCCAGCATTTGAGTTCTTTGTTTCCTTCATTCAGTTCGTTTCATTATTTTTTTCTTGTAGCGAGTTAGGGTATTTATATCCTGGTCCGCAACATACTCAAGAGTCAGATATTCAAACTATTGGGCCTATGAAACAGCAAGGATTCGAACTTGATAGACCAAGCTTGTCAGTATCCACCTCACCATCGTCATCTCCTTGTTTTCAGTTAAATGCTCCTATATAAAGATGTCAACCAAATTAATAATAAGTTCTAGCCCATACATTGTGGTAAACACAATTCACCATATCAGATGTCATATCTAAGAAGAAGTAAGGCGCCTTTTTTATAAAGATGGAAAGCAACGCCTATAAAAAGCGGTAAGTAAAAACAATAAAAATATATAAGTGTAACTAATGATTTTATCTCCGACAGGACAAATGTAGACATGAACAGTTTGTAGAAAATACGTAAACGTAAACACCAACAATTAAGCTGTCACATAATGGACGTAAGACACATGTTATGGCTTTGGCTAAATTAATGTCTTCGAATGATAAAACTCTTTCGACTCAAATTTATCTTGTAATGT
Organism: Euprymna scolopes; assembly: GCF_053919585.1. Classification (NCBI taxonomy): domain Eukaryota; kingdom Metazoa; phylum Mollusca; class Cephalopoda; order Sepiida; family Sepiolidae; genus Euprymna; species Euprymna scolopes. Next base: position 34,174,418 of record NC_136490.1, on the reverse strand, counting down.
GGCTACGAGGGGGAAAAAGTTAATTTAATATTCGTGGCAACATATTATGCGCGAACTTTATCTGTTATATTGCCCACCGGCACCTAATAAAATAAATACGCTGGAACACAAAGTTAGGAAATTATTTTGCAAGTTTTTTTCATATGTTAATCATACCGCTTTTCTTTTCTTTTCTTTTTTTTTTCGTGTTGGTTTAAGAATTCCACGAAAAACTTGTTATTTCCTCAACAGAATGTTCTAAAGTGGAAGTCGTAAACGTTGCATATGTCGCTATGACTACTTCATTTCATCACATAAATTAATATACGAACATATAATTTTATGCGTGAATTTCAGTATTTACTTCAACAGTACTCAATACATAGGTAGAGGTAGGTAGTAGGTTATAAAAATATATATGGCAATTAAGCTACACAGAATATTCCGTGTTTCATTCTCGTGAGAAATGCGGAATATTCTGTGTAGCTTAATTGCCATACCATATATATGCTTATAACTTACTATATATATATATATATATATATATATATATATATATATATATATATATATATATATATATGAATTTGATGGAATTATATATATATATATATATATATATATATATATATATATATATATATATATATATATATATAATTCCATCAAATTCATGCATTAGCTTGACGAGTCCTTAAGAGTATGAAATGTGGAAAATTTTGTGTGGATTAATTGTCATATATATTTTTCAAACAGATATATATATATATATATATATATATATATATATATATATATATATATATATATATATATATATATATATATATATATATATATATATATATATACTCGGGTTTTTTATATTCAAAAGTAATGGACTAATGAATTCAACGAGGTTGTTATATAGTGCTCAATAAAAAGAGCTGATAATACTTGTTTATTGTTATATAAACATGCTCACATCCCGCTGTTACAAATAGCCACTTGTTTCAATCAAACAACAGATATCATCAGGCAGCGACTTGACTATTCAAAAGTTCAATGAATAATCAATGGTTATTCATTGAACTTTTGAATAGTCAAGTCGCTGCCTGATGATATCTGTTGTTTGATTGAAACAAGTGGCTATTTGTAGCAGCGGGATGTGAGCATGTTTATATAACAATAAACAAGTATATATATATATATATATATATATATATATATATATATATAAATATATATAAATATATTTATATATATATATAAATATATTTATATATATATATATATATATATATATATATATATATATATATATATATATATATATAAGACAGAATATCATTTAAATCGATGATCGATGAAATACTACATATCTTTTTTATTTAGATTAAAATATATTGGTAAATAAACACACAAAAAAAATCATATTTTAAAACGAACAACTAATATCTTGGTAAAAAATAGACAAAAAAAAAAAAGATAAGTTATAGTTTAAAACGAAAAACTGTTCAGAAATGAAAGTGTAAGTATCCCACAGGCAACGCCGGGACAGAACAGCTAGTTGAGAATAAAATAATCAACATTTGCGCTCTTTGCAATTCAAATGTAGAAATTATGGTTGTTGATTAAAATTTTTTTTAATTAATTACTGTATTAGATAGTTTGTATTCTATGTCAGTTAGTGGAATATAGATACCAAATATTAAGTTATGACGTTAAGCTTTTTATGAATAAATAAAACTATCTAATGTGAAAATAAACAGTGAATGATTGTTAACCGGCTTGTTCGCCCAAGGAAATTCGTGTAACCTGATTCACATCCGGTTAATTTGATATCAAAAGAATTATTGAATAAACAGGTTCATCCTTGAGACAATATAAAGAGCAAACATCTCCACTGGACCATTTGTAAAAAAAAAAAAAAAAAAATGAATAGTCAGAGTAGCAGCAAGTTCTGTGAACATATACAAGAAAAAACGGTTAGAAATAAGCCATACTGCATACACTATGTCTACGCAAACCTATACATAGAAAACAAAGCTATTTAAACCTGACATAATAATATGGGATAAGAGGGAGAAAGTAGCAACCCTAGTTGAAGTTAGTATCTTTAATGCTGACTAAAAAATAGCTCACAAGTAGAGGATAACGAAATAATAAGGTCTTATCTACGGCATGCAAAGAAACTGGAATCTTCAGAAGATCTCCATCTCCATCCATCATTCCAGTGATGGCGAATATACCCAGTGAACCAAGTGTAAGAGAGATACAAATAATTGCGCTTAAAGGGGCGGTTAGAATCCTAAAACGATCTCTCAGTTGGAGTCTATAAAATAGTGGGTGAATGTCTGGCATCTGGTAGTATGCCCCACCCTTAGCAAACACAGGAAAAATAAGAAAAAAATAACACCAGAGTTTAAGCCATTGTTGAGGTGGCTTATTTTATGTTGGCTGATGTATGGTCCTCTAGAGTTCTAGGAGGTTAACCCTCTCACGCGTTGCCTTCTCACTCTTTGAGAAAGAGTTAGTTTTTGAGATGCTTTGTTCTGTAGAGTTTGAAAAATTATGGATCTGTGCAATGTGAACTTTTTTCCATGATCACCATTTTGTTCCATACGCATGCGTGTCTTTTGCTGACGGAAGTTTACTCGTCGTGTGAGTGAAAAAAATTGTCTTTCTTTCCTCAGAGTTTGGCCATTCATGTTCTGCAACTCTCACCATTTTAAGTGGCTTCTCTCGTCCTCCTACATAAAACATGCCACACTTCTTGCGTCTTCTTCTTGGCCTGATTTTCCTGTGCTGGCAGCAGAGCGAGAGAGCGAGAGAGAGAGAGAGAGAGAGAGAGAGAGAGAGAGAGAGAGAGAGAGAGAGAGCACACCTTTTGCTTTTTTTGAGGTGAGAATGTTTGTAGTATTACAGGAAATGCCGACGAGGCTGCCCATGTATTTTTTGCAAACCAGAGTGTTTTTTTCTCTAGAGTGCTGGCTTCCCGACCTTGTGTCACATCTTCCTTCGGTGGAATTGAGATAAACAGCGCATTTATATCAAAATTTTTCTTGAACAGTAAGCATAAAGCTTTTACATGCATATATGCGTGATGAATAAAGCAAAAAATAAATCCGATAACTGTATGTGCTGAAATCTTATATGGGAAGATGTAAAACTCAAGAATCTATCTCAACATTTTGCCCAACTGAAGCTTCCTTGTCATTAGTTAACTTCACTCTAGAAAAACTCTACGCAACAGTTGGGCGAAAAGTTAAAATGGATTCTTGCGTTTCAGGTCTTCCCTTTTTCTATTTTTGCTTACATATACACATAAACATAGAATAAGCACACACGCCAATATTCGTTAAGGTCTTACAGCACGAGAGGGAGATAAACACTGAGTCCATACAGGTCCAGATGTTTCTTCACGTATTCTGCTGACGCCACGTCCTCATGAAATATATATAGAGCTCTGCAAAACAAAACAAAACAAAAAAAAAAGAAAAGAAAGAAAAGGCCGTGAATAGGTTCGTAATGCATTTTCTGGTAGGAGAGCCTCAAGCGGTTGTCAATATACAAACGCCTCCTGAACGAGAGGAATCAAGGCTAGAAGGATGCACCTCCTCAGATCATGATATTATAATAATTAGATCACTCTGACAAGCGTTAAAAACATTTAAGATTAAATGTTTAAATTTCAACGATATTTCTTGCAATTGACGGTGGCCGAGTAGATTTGGTCCTTGCTAATGGAGTCAGAGATGGCTTCATTGCCAGGTTCGAATCTCCCGACCGACGGTAATCATGACACCCTGCACTTATGATTCCCAAAAGGATGAAACACTAGTGTCAGTTGGTATTTAATAATTATTATAGTAAATAATTATATATATATATATATATATATATATAATAATTTATAAAATATATATGGCGATTAAGCTACACATGTTTTATAAATTACTAACTAGCTCTACCTACGAATTAAGCACTTTTGAAGTAAATACTTAAAGTTTACGCATAAATTTACACTTTTGTATATTAATTTTATGTGAATAAATGAAGTAGCTATATATATATATATATATATATATATATATATATATATATATATATATATATATATATACCATTTGACAGAAGAGGGCCTAAAGCTTCCATGGTAGCTTCTGATCCGTCTGATATATATATATATATATATATATATATATATATATATATATATATATATATCATTTGACAGAAGAGGGCCTAAAGCTGCCATGGCGGCTTCTGGTCTGCTTGATTTGAGTATCACGGCAGATACTGGACTTTTATAAAAATATAAGTACAGATAGTTTCAAAAACTTTAAATATTTTCATTGTTTCTTTGTGAACAGGACTATAATTGTTCAAGGGGAAAATATTCTACATTCTCTCCTTTCTTTTAAATCTAAAAACGGCGTTCCTCTGACACGATCATCATTACGACATATTATTTAAAAAAAACTTGTGATTGGCAAGAAAAACAGAACAAATTAGGGTGGATGCAGACTGGAAATACACTATGTACATATCAGAGTTGGTGTCGCATCAGTGGATTCTTCATAATATAGAGATTCTTACATCAAACATATCATCAGACTTGTACATTAAATTATACCATTTTAAAGGGACGTGCAACCATTCAGAAAAATAATCCCCTCACTCCGCCAAAAAAACAAAAAAAAAAACAAATACAGATTTACATACTACCAAATATACCTGTGCTTTGCTCAGAACTTTTCTGCATGCTCGAGTATCCGCTTTATGGGCACCTTTGTAGTAAGTGGATATTGTAAGATCAACTATTGCCTAAGGTGTTTAAAAAATTTTAACTACCTCCTGAAGTGACTGAAATCCAACTATGAACTTCAAAGCAAATAGGTTGTATCGAAGTTTGCACTTATATTGTTACACATAACAGAAGATACGTTGCGAGCCTATCCTTGTTTTATCGTTATTTCCATGGCAAGTGCTCGTCTGAACTCTAATCTCTGGTCCTCCCCTTCGCCAATCTTTCACGAAAAACACCCGTCTAGTTGCATCCACTGTTTCCCTCACTCTTTATCTGTGCCTAAATCAAAACGTGGATTCCATGAACAAAGCTTCTTTCTTAGAACTGCACGCCTGTGGAACTCTGTTCCGTCTGCCTACTTCCCACCTGACTACAACTTGGATGTCTTCAAGTCCAACGTTAACAAATTCCTAATGAACCGCCCCCTTAAGTAAACACTTTCAAATCTCCACACTAACGTACTATACTTGCAATAACCCTTATCCCTGAGTGGCTTCTGGACCTTGATAAGTGGTGACCACTGTGTAAAAAATAAATAAATAAATAAAAATAAAAATTGAAAGAATTACAAAGAATCTCAATGGTTAATAGTTGTTTAGTATCACGGACACATTTTTATTAAAAAAATATCACATATTAAATTTTTCATGGAAGTAAATTTGAACTCATTGCTTAAAATTTTATCTAACACATTCAATAGTTAAAACTTACTACAAACAAGACCATATTTTTTTATCATATCCTTTTCGAGAACTTTTTATTGAAGAGCCTCGTGGTCGACTACATTTCTGCTGCTTTGATTTGAAGCCAGAATGTAGAGTTTTTCTGATCTTTCTGTCTGACTGATGGAGACGTAGAACATACCGTGACTGAAGCATTCTGATGTCAGGTCTATGCCAATGATTTTAAATGTTTGACCTTGACTTTTATTGATGCTTATTGCAAAACACACCTTCACAGAAAACTGGAGCCTCCTGAATTTAAATGGAAGGTCAAAAAGGATAAATGTTAGATAGATAGCTTCTGACCAAGAAACAAGAAATTCTTTCCCCTTTGCTAGAAACATCTCTCACGGAATATGAGGACTAATGGACAAAATAAGAGAAGCAAGAGTTACGCGACTGCTGAAAGTAAACTCAAGGTCAATCTTCTACTCTCCTTTCTAATCAAATCCAGATAGTAAAGAATTAATAATTTATATCTTACCAGCATGGCTACCTGGCGTTGCCCGAGTGGAGAGAGGTGGTATACTAAAGCTATTGAGCAACAAACCCCCCAGAAAAATAAAAAACCAAAACAACTTTTGTTTTAATCAAAATAGTGGTGAATACCCATGCGAGTGCAAAAAAAAAAAAAAAAAATTAGCCGCAGTAGGCAGGCAGGCTCGAACCTGTAACGTGAAAGAATAAAGAAGGTGAACAACAAAAAAAGCTAACACACTAGCTGTCACAGCCACAGCAACTTATAACGTCACAGGCCTCCGAAATAACGTTTTATTAATGTACGTTGAGATTGGTATGCATATGACTTGTAAAAATGTCAACGCAAAAAGTTACCTCTCCTTGCAAAACACGGCCCAGTTGGCCAACACGGAATTAATCTTTTTGGCCAATTTTTAGATATTTTTCATCTGAGAGATTGATCTTTCTAACGATACTAATTTTGTCATGGTCTGATACGTCTATCAAAAGTTTTTGGCAGATATACAAACACACGTAGACATTAGACACACAGACACACACACACACAAACACACAAACACACACACAGGCACAGACACACACACAGACGCACACACAACATACACACAAACTAACACACATTTTACCTTTTATATATTAGATGACTTTGATATCATGAAGTATGCCACTTCACGCGCATTTGTGTATGTCCACGAAAGGCTTTTTGCATCAGGGTTCTTGCATTGGTTGAATTCCAGGAGAAGTTTTTGCATTACTTCCTAGATCATAATATCTCAGATTCGCAAATGGACATCGTCTGTATCTTTTTTGGGGGACGGGGGGATTTTAACAAATTCCCACCGTGCGGTCGTCTCTGCTATGCGTTTGTCTTTTTCGTATTAATAAAGCGAAACTAATCTAACGCTGGTGCCAACTCCCGACCTTCGCCCGTTATTTGTCCTTGGTCAATGTAGAGGAAACCCTTAATACTGAGACAATTACTATTTATTTAGATACTGCCAGAGTGCCTTTTTTTGGGGGGGGGCTGCTTTTCTCCCTTCTTTACACTTCTGGTTGTCTCATGGAGTAGAGGTAAGACGTCAGGTTTTCTTTCACTTTCTTTTCCGCCTTTGCGTCACAGGTTCGAGCCTGCCTTCCTACTACCACTTTTTTTTCCCACCTCCAAACACCCGGCCAACACCGGGCACCCAGGCTAGTGTAATTATAATTGATGTTTTCGTCAGATTACGTTTTTTTTTTGTTTTTTTTTTATCTTGTATTAGGACAGGAAAATGTTTATTAAAAACACGTTTTTCATGATTCATTCATTTAATTAAAATTTTGTGAAACAAGAGATTGTTTATAGAAAACTTATGAGGGAGAATAATTTATCTCTCACAAACCTCTCTGATGGCCTTGGCATATATAAAAACTAATTTCATTGCGCTCAATTCAAAACTCTTATTTAAATTGATATACAACTTAATGTTACCCTCTAAAACTGTGATTGCCTTAATTATGGTTACGAATAATGTTGTCCGATTTTTGTTTATTAATTTGGGGATATTTAATTTGTTTTTAGGTAGATATTTACTTGCTGCCCATCACAGCAAGATGTGACACAAGATCGGAAGGTGGGGTGTTCAAGCCAGCGCCCCTAAAGGAGGGGTACTGTGGCCTAGCAAACATTGCCAGAGCATCCCCGTCAGCATTTTCCAGTCGGGTGGTAAGGCCTGGGAGGATAGACCTCCGAGGTAATTAGCCAGGCGGCGTACCTCAGTCTGACAGGTACTGGGCCAGTTCCTGACCCTGCATCTGTTAGGCTGATTGTCAAAAACGAATTCTTGACTGGTACTTTCTACCCAGTCTCCAAGCAACCGAAGTAGCAAGCCGACATATCCTCGAACATTAAAATTAATGAGAGGGTAATTTGTTTTAGGTGTCACATTTTAGCAAAGTAATAATCTATAGGTACCGGAACACATTATCGAACAGAAATACTTTAAATATATATCAGTTAACCCGTTAACATTGTTGACGTCAGAACATGTGAAATGGATCAGTATAAATAAATTAATAAGATATTGAGACTGGGTGTCAGATATTTTTCAAATCACCTAAAATTCTCATTCAATCTCTCCTAAAGTGAGAGTAATGTTTAAACTTGGTTTACTCGTGGCCGCTTTTTTTTTTTTTTCTATTTGAAGTTTTTTAGTAGTTTTTTATGTGGTGGAGACAAAATTACACATTGTTGTTAGCGAGTAAAAACTATAAATCACTAGTTTCAGTCAGCGAAGAATGATATGGTGGAAAAGCAAAAAAAGGATTTTATCTATTTAATAAAAAAATTATATAAAAAAATTATTTGGTTTTCTAACATTTTTAAGTCAACCTTACAAAATAATGTTTTCAAAAAGTGTCGCCAACCTCCTTCCACTCAAAATTTGCACCAACCACATATGTCCATCGATTTCAGACTTTACAACCACCGTCAATAACATCGAACGTATACTTTTCTCTCTTCAAGAGGGGCCGACCCTTCGGAGTTAATACCACTAACAAAATGAAGACAGAAAAAAAAAAAGTCTTCTTTCATACTGAAACTCTAAGCAAAAAATGATCTTATACATTTAGTAAAAATTACATAAAATTATTTGATTTTCTAAAATTTTCGAATTGACCTTATGCAATAATGTTTTCAAAGATGTGATTCAGCTCCTTTTATGGATTTTTTCTTTTACTTAGGAATCACCACATATCGAGGCCCGAAAGACAATCGAGGATAAGCGTTAATGAATGTAAGGGGGTAGTTTAGTAATCGTTAATGTTGTAAATTGGGTAGAATTTGATTATTTATGGGGATGGCTCAACAAGAACTTGTTTACATTGGATTTGGAGGCTACTATGTTTTATTCAACTGGGAAGCAGGCCAGCGGAACAGTGTTCCATAGGCAGGCAATTGTGACAAAAAAGCTTTGTTAATGGAATCTCTGTTTAGATTTAGGCACAGATAGAGAGTGGGAGAAATCGTATATAGTGGTTGTAGCTAGTCGAGTGTTTTTTATGAAAGTTTGGAGAGGGGGTATAGATTGGAGTTCTCGAGCACTTACCATGAAAATAATGATAGAACAGAGATAGACTTGCAAGGTCTCATTGTCCATTTTAAAAGTTCACGCTGAATGCAAAAAGGATTATGTATATTCAAGCAGTAAATAAAACTATTTGATCATAAGATTTTTTATAGTTTTTTTTAATTAGGTTAAATTCATTTAGTAAAACCTTTATAAAAGAGTATATTAAAAACATATTAAGAAAAATAGTGTTTCTGAAAACACTCAAATAATATTTCATTTCTTTGTTGTTGATTTCAAAAGTGAAGAAATGAGAAGGCCCCTTATATCCTTAAAAATACAGCAATGAGAATAATTTACCCTTTTTAGCATCTAATAGAAACGACAAATTCAGTGTAAATTAGAAAAAAAAGTATTTTCCCTATTATTAAGGTAAAAAAAAAAAAATATTTTAAAGTTTATTTTATGCACATATAATTTGGTTAACAGTATGAAGACAGGTGCGGAAATGTTTATATGAAGGACTTAAGCTCACATTTTTGCCTGTGGCAGCAAGGAAAAATGTATTCGTTTAAACATTACTCCAAGCCGACCAAAATGTTATAAGAAAATTAAAAAAAAACGAATCCAAATTAATTATATTTGTGATAATAATATAGTGTGGAAAACTAACAAAAAATAGGCTAGCCTGAACCAAAGAGTGATATGTCACGCAGATTGCTATTTGGGCTCAACTTTGAAAATTCAACCGACTTAATTTTTTTTCTATTGTAAAACATGTTCATTTAAGTTGTTAATTCTACCCATACTTACTGATTTTATTTTATTTTTGCGTTTGACATTAATATTGGTTTTATTTGAGAAACGATAAAATTTGTAATTTGATGTACACAGAACCATTAAATCAGGAATAGCAGATTATTATGATGGGTTACCCAATCTCCAATTAACAGTATCCTGTTTGTTACTAAGGTAGAGAGCCCACAACAAAATCTTTTTTTGTAATGTTCAATTGAGATTATATATATATATATATATATATATATATATATATATATATATATATATATATATATATATATATATATATACTAGCCACGCATTACTGTGGCTGAATTTGGTGTAATGGAAAAATCTAATAAAAAAAGAAAATGCATGTTTCATATATTCTTAGTACAGCAATCCGCTCCAAAAAGTGAAAAAAAAAAAAAAAAAAGGCGAAAATTAAAAAAAAAAAAATGGTACTCTTGCAGAATTTGACACGGATCCTCAGGAGTTTTCGTCAATCATGGCTTGGGCTCGACCAGCAATCACTGGATTAAGCCGAACGTTCCTAAAATGTTGAAACGCTAAATCGAGTTTTTTTTTTTTTTTCTGTATTAAAAAAATGTGAGTTTTTAATTAATATTTGGGTGAGCGGGGGGGGGGGGTTTACTATACACGGATTCGAAAAAGTTGTCCAAAAACAAATCAATGAAAGCAAAGGTAAAATAAGTTACGCTTCTACCTAACTGAATAATTTTTTAGTGTTTTTATTTAATGTAAAATGCTTAATCGGCTCGAAGAACCCACAGTGTTTATCGATGTATTTGAAAAAGACAAATAGTGGCGGACTCTGTTTAATACGTTAAGTTTGAGAAAATAAGTTAAAAACTAAAAAACTATACAAAAGTGTCAGAAACACTGAATATATGTTACCATAACATAGGCTGACTCACACATTGCAGACTCAGTCACAAACTAGACAAAGAACAGAAAAGAACTTCAACTCGTTTTTTTTTTGTACAACATTTATTTCATCATTCTCCTGTCATGCGTGACCTCATTACAGCTGTGACGTCTCTCACGTGATCGTTATCTCGACCATGCTCTCGAACGTCATCCACGTCTCTAACGTATGTCCTGTTTCCTTTTTATTGTCATTGCTTTCCTTGTCATTTCGCTCATGCATATAGCCGTCTGTTACAGTTCCTCCTTATGAGACATTCACAGCAAGAAGACGTTTTCTACCACAACTACGAATAAACTTTTCTAACTTGCTCTGTGTTCCTAGTGACGGGCAGAATTTCCATGAACAGAGTTTCTTTGCAGATACTTCCCATCTGTAAAACATGTTACTATGTGATCGGTTTGTTCCTTCCACTTATCATTTTCAATCGTCTCATTATATTCTTCATTATTGAACTGACAATCCATCCATTTCATTAACTCTTGTCCTAAGATCAAAGTGTAGTATCTGTTCTGATACCACACTTCATCTGTTCTGTCAACGGTCAGTTAAGGAGAAATTCTTCTTGAAAGGCAATTTTTATTTTTGTTGCAATTCAGAATACCCCTTTTTGGGGAACTGGACTTTCCCCACTTCAGAAACCGATCTTAAGTAATATTACCCTCGTAAATAGGCTAGTAAATAGTAATAGTTATTCTTGAGTTGCTCTTGACCTTGATAAGTAATGGCTGCCAGGAAATTTCATGGAATAATTAACATTCATCATGTTTAAGTTTTTAATTGAAATTTACGCTACAGTTAATGCCGTTCTGATTTCCTTGAATGAAATTGTTAACTTGGAAATATAACATTTTAACCTTGTACGCATGCAAATGAATTCGCTAGCATTTGTTTTCCATCAATTCGAAGGACAAAGGTGTTTACAAAATTAAAAAAGTTTTCTGTCTTAACTTTGGAGCAATTTTCGAATCAATTTCTTGAGAGACTTACGTCCGAATAAGATGGATACACGAATTCAATTGGGTTAGATTTTATTTTTTTTTTAATTTTCATTCCAAAGCAAAATTTAAAAAAAAAAAAGAAGTGTAACAACTTTACAGATGTTACAATAACAAAAATCTTTATTTATATATAAAATACACTGTGTGTGAGTTCCCTATGAACTCGGAAACGACTGAGCCGATTTTTTAAAATTTCACACAAATGTACTTTATGTGCTTGGCAGTGTTCTTAAATAGGTTTTGTGTCAGAATGCCTCTAATAAGTATGGAAAATATCGATAATCGAAAAAATCCAATTAAAGAAGGAACAGTCCGATGTTGATCAAAATTAACACTCTGATATAGCCTAACATCACAAGTGCATTTGATAAGTTTTATCCCCACACAAGCAGAAAGGCTCAGCGTATAACATCAGCAGTAGGTTTTTGATTAGACAGGGGCGCGTTCGAAATGAATGTTTCTATTTAAAGCACAATTGAGCCATGATACTTAACTTTTGCACTTTAAACTTTAATTCAAATCATTATATAAAAATAATTTTATAAAATCGATAGGTTCTCTACAGTGTAATATAGACTATAATATATTGTGGGTCGCTGCGGAGAGGCATGTGAAGCTTCCTTCCAGTTCATTATGGTAATCAATTAATTGGATTAAAAAATGGGCGATTTCACCGATTTCGATGGCAATAAAGGTATTGGAAGCGTGGAAAATTCGTTGGTCCTAATTTAGTCCCCATCAACGTTGGGTCTTCCTGCTAGTATTGAAACATAATCATTTTAACAACAACAAAAAAATAAATAAATAAAAACAATATTGTACATTTTTTTAATTTTCGTAAAATTATATAGTTTATCAAATGATATGAAGACCAATTATCCATGCAACATATTTTTTTTTAAATCCATTTTCAATATAATTTTCAAGATTTGGACCTTATTTTCAATATGTTTTAATCTTTAAAGTATCTGTTTCGTAGCACAAAATCTAAAGTATCTGTTTCGTAGCACAAAATCAATCACTTAATTATTATATCAATTAGTGGATCTATTTTGCCCTTAACTTATCAGAAGAAATAGCAACAATCAATCCATCAAAAGGAAATAAAGTGCGGTTTGACATGATAAAAATCCGAAAATTAGAAGAGAAGCTGCAAATACCCTATAATATGTTTCCATTACACCATTTTGAATATAGAAATATAGTCACTAAACACCTCTATTCGTACTAACAAGTTATATTCATTTTTGGTATATTCTGCCAAAAATGTTCTATTTAATAATTAGTAAATTTATTCATTATAATTAATGTATCCATATTTGAGAAAATAACATCAATAATATAGTACACATGTTTGCATATACGAAACTAAAAGAACTTATTTACAATTTCCGGTTATATTAAATTATTTATTAATTTGAATTTGAAACTATATATAATTAAGCTCACTTAACTGTTATATTCAAATTTATTACTACTTCAATTATAATTCTTAGTATTATTTAATTCTAAACCTATAATTACGTTTAGTTCAAATTTATAATTTCGCTAAATAATCCTTTACCGTAAATTGTTTACCTTAAGCGAAAATAGTTAAAATTAATTTAAGTTTTAGTACAAAGCCATCGATATATCAACTCAGTTTGTTTACCATTCATTCTTTTATCATACTTAACACTTTCCATCCTTTAATTCCACTAATAAGTAAAGTTTATTCAGTTCTAATGTCTTTCACTTAATATTATCTTATGATAAATTCAGTGTATATTATAAATTAATTAATACGCTGCATATAAAATGTTTGTATTAAAACAATTCAAACCTAAAATATTATATATTTATGAGTTTTATCGATAGTCATAGGTAATTAAGTTATAATTCATTTCTGCTTAATATCTATAACTTGATTAGTTCTTATATCTACATGTATTTTTATTTATCAATTATTATTATTATTATTATTATTATTATTATTATGAAAGTAATATTTAAAGTTCACATTTCACATACTTTTACTAATCTAATATTGGACAATCTAGTATTAATTTCTCGAACTAGTTACGTAGTTACGTGCAATTTTAATTTAACATTGAATAAATCCTATTTCCCCTAATAGTTACATTAAAAATTATCATAATCACGTATTAATATGTTCTTTTAGTTTTAATTAGTTAAATCGATATTTAAGAGAAATCTAATTCTTATTTTACTTTTAATTATTTAAGAATCATAAATGTTATTTAGATAATATTATAGATTATGCTTACTTCCGATTTACCTTTAACTTTAGCCCCTTCTACCATGTGTATTCCCTTTTTTCCCGTTCCTTTTTCCTCCTTTAATTTAACCTATAAATCCGAAATAAAGTTATAAACGTTTAGTTAATGTATATATATATATATATATATATATATATATATATATATATATATATATATATATATATATATATATATATATATAAACACTATTATAGTTATAATAAGGTATATATATTGAACATTAATTAAGGCAAACTATTTGTTTTAATATATATATATATATATATATATATATATATATATATATATATATATATATATATATTCAGAATGACAATGATACTAGACAATATATATACCTTATAGTGTTTTTACATTCATTCTAACAATTAACACATTTGGCTTATATATTTGGGTCAACACATCAATCGTATATAATCACTTGTTTCAACATATACAGTTAATTTTTAGGTCAATATTTGGAATCTTAATACTATGAATACATTTGTAATATTATGATTATTATAAATTTATCATTCCTATCCATAAACTAATATTCTTAGCAAACTAAAGTTTTACATGTCTAAACATTACGATCAATCCAGAAGTTATAATGTTTCAATTAACTACTATTCCCTATTCTAATTTAATATTTAATTTTTCATCCACATCTAATTATATAATATAGTTGTATGCTCTTATTTATCACCCTATTATTAAATACTACATTATGTGAGATATATCATCATACTTACCTTCATGGTTTATTTAAAATATTAATTTAGTTATATCTTGCCATCCTATTTGCTATCATTATCTAAATGCATTTCGCCTATTTAATTAGTTTATAAATGTTTACCATTATTATTCTATTTATCTTTATTAACTAATTTTATTTTATAGAAAATATTTATCTCCACAAAGGAAATTATTAAATTAAGTTATGATAGTTTGATATATTTTCTTCTAATTTATTCTTCAAAACAAGTTATATTTAAGCCGAAATATTATTAGATCTGAGTTTATCATACGCTGCTTACTTTTTTTTTTTTTTTTTACACAGTGATCACCACTTATCAAAGCCCGGAAGCCACTCAGGGATAAGGGTTATTGCAAGTACATTACGTTAGTGAGGAGATTTGATGAAGTGTTTAATTAGGGGGGCGGTTCATTAGGAATTTGTTAACATTAGACTTGAAGACATCCAAGTTGTAGTCCGGAGGGAAGCAGGCAGACGGAACAGAGTTCCACAGGCGTGCAGTTCTAAGAAAGAAGCTTTGTTCATGAAATCCGCGTTTTAATTTAGGCACAGATATAGAGTGGGGGAAATTTTTCACAGTGGATTCAGCTAGACGGGTGTTTTTCGTGAAAGATTGGCGAGGGGGGACCAGGGATTGGAGTTCAGACGAGCACTTGCCATGAAAATAACGATAAAACAAGGATAGGCTCGCAACGTCTCTTCTGTGGGAGAGGGGTTGCAGGGTAGAGAAAAGGGCATCCCCCACTAAACCACGAAGTCTATTTTGTACTCTGTCAAGGCATGATAGGCTGTTTTTGGCAGCTCCTGCCCAGATATGGCAACAGTATTCCATCCTTGGACATACTTGGCTTTTATATAGATAGAGAATTGCATCAGTAGTGAGATATCTTCTGGAGCGGTAGAAGGATCCCACCATCTTTCCAGCGACCTTGGCAACAGACTTGATGTACGTGTTCCATTTCAGATCAGGAGTAAAGGTCAAACCCAGAAGCTTGTCAAAACACGAGGCCTCACCCAGACAAGAGCCATCCATCACAATTGATGCATTTAATTAAACTAGTTTTAAATTAATATTATAGAATTTAATACAATTTATACTATATCTCATCGTGATATTTTGAAATCAGTCAATGCAACGCAACATAAAAAATGCATACCCTTTCCATTTATTTTATATTTAATTTATTATTAAAATTATTGTTATACTTAATTTAGATTTATTTATTTACTATTATTTATTTATTATTATTACTTTATTTTTAATATTTCTATTTCTATTTTCAGTGTTATCTATTTATATAATAATCTCTATAAATTAAAATTAAATTTTCATGCTTTGTACGTTAATTCAATTTAAATTAATGTATGCTTCTAATTAAGTTTTAATCGAGACAATATATACTTAAATATATGTAAACAGTTTTGACTTAATTCCTGACGTTTGTTAAGGTTTACTTTGGATATTATTGTATGATACGATTCAAGTTTGAAAAAAGGTTACACCGGCTAGTCTTGTTTAGTGAGTATTTACTAGCACTTCACAATATCGACCATTTTAATTTGTATTCAATTTTGTTTTTTCTTAATCCAATTTGTTAATGATGTTGCTTTCTTCTTATTGTTAGCATGTGGTATTTTAAAGTATGCTGTATGATTGTTAAATCTATATTTAAAGCTACAACTCGTGGCCCCAATATATGTTCTAGTTCTGTTATTATCTATTACTTCACATTTATATACTATATTGGAAATGAGATATTTTCCTTCTAACGGACATTCATCAATATTACTGCAGTTGCAAAGTAAATTCCCTTTAATGTTTTGATTATTTATAATCCTCCTTCATTTGTTCCTCTGTCTATTTTTGCATAGTTAGAACTTATAATAGTTTTCACTAAGTTAGTCGTAGTCGAAAAAGACAATTTAACATTGTTACGGTTTATAATTTTACTTAGATTAGTTCCCTTATGAAAATTTTTATCAGTAATTTTAAAAGATTCTTTCAGCAAATTAATTTTTATGTGTGCACTGTAGGGCGGACTAAACCAAATGCAATTTCTATGTCTATTTTTCTTTTTAGTGATATTACCGTTATTATTTTAGTACGTTCTCATATTATCTATAAAATTATTTTTATTACAATTTATATTCTTTATATCATTTTTACAATTGGATTTACCCATTGTTATATTGTCTGAAATAACATGTGATAGTTTCGGTTTTGATACTTTATCTTCCTTAAATATTTTATTTATATTTTTAATATATTTTCTTTCATCTTTATATCCAGATCTAGCTAATGCTTCATTATAATATTCTTTCTTGTTATTAAATATATCTTCGTTTTGCGATAATCTGGAAATTCTTTTTGATATGCTAGGTATAATTGCTTTTTTTATTGTGATTGGGTGGTTTGATTTATAGTCAATGTAGTATAAAGTTTGATTATGTTTACGATAAGGTTCATACGTATTGTTGATTAGATTCAGAGTGACATCTTAAACTATTTTATGATTCTTATCTATAGTTATCGTTAAATCAATATCGTTAAAGAAATTATGTATTCTTTGACTAATCCTTTCTAAATTTCTACTTCCAGAGTTAATGAAAAATAGGGCATTGTCTCCATCCACCCTCTCCTTATATTTGGTGCCTAAATATACCAATTTCAAATATATATATATATATATATATATATATATATATATATATATATATATATATATATATATATATATAATTATTTTTTACTGTAATAATTAAATACCTACAAACACTAGTGTTTCATCCTTTCGAGAATCTTCAGTGCAGGGTGACACGATTAATACCAGTCAAACGATTCGAACCCCGCATCACGAGACATCTCTGGCTCGGTTTAGCGGAGACCTAATCCATTCGGCTACCATTAACCGCGTGAAATAACGTCAAATTTTAAACATTTTAACGGGGCTGTCATAATTATTTTTTACTGTAATAATTAAATACCTACATATATATACCTACATATATATATATATATATATATATATATATATATATATATATAACAAAATTAAAAATTTAAAGACTGTAAATTATAATTTATAGTCTTTAATTTTTTTACTCATGTTTACCCATAACAAGGCATATCGCCACTTGGACGTAAGAGGTTACTATTTGAGACCATGCTTAGGAAAGATTAACAAGATGTTGGTTGACGTTACGTTTAAACTTCTGCATATCAGTACAGTTAGGGAAGCAGGTAGCAAGAAGAGAATTCCAAAGTTTAGCTGTTTGAAGGAAGAAACTAAAAAAAGTGTTCTGACATTTAGGGACCTTAACAGTGAAGGAGTGAGATTTTGTTGCGGGTTTGTCGGGAATATGTACATCGAGGGGGCACAAGTGCAACGAGTTCCTCAGAGCACATTCCATTAAAATATTTGCAAAATAGGTGCAGAGATGCAACATTTTGGCGATGGGAAGGGTTTAGAGCTTAGTTGACAAAGTGGGACCTATTAGATTGAAAACTCTTTTTTGGACACTATTCAAAAGGGACAGACTAGTTGTAGATGCACCAGCCTAGATGTAGTAGCATGGGTGAATGGTAGCCTTGCAGAGGTACAGGATACTCTCAGGTGTGAGTAGTCTTTTAGCTCACTACAGGGAACCCACCTTCTTCGCAGCAGTCTATGCAATGTCCTCAATGTATTTGTTCCAGTTCATATTGTCCGTGAATGTTAAGCTGAGGAGTTTGAAGGAAGCATTTTATCCTTTTATAATAAGCTCTATTTCCTTTATTGGTTATATTGAGCTTTTTTTATTTGGTCAGGATTACCACATTAATATCAATATTTATATTCCCTTTGACTTGCAAACTTAATAGTTATTTCCTGATTTTTTGGTCTGACAAAGTGGTCTCTTTGAATTGGGATTCCACCGAAACATGTATGCACATATGCAACCAATAATGTTTGTATAATAAACAGACTATATATATATATATATATATATATATATATATATATATATATATATATATATATATATATATATAATGCTTGCTTATCGTTCATCGGCATACATCTCTCTATCTAAGAAATTAAAAATATCTTTTGCGTAGAGAGTTGGTTTCTCTGTCTAATTCACACCTGAACAGATACATACAAAAGAGAGTAGGCCCAAGAGGTTTCATTCTGACCTACTTACTGCTGTATCAGAAGCAGATGCTCATTTACTGATAAGGTACACAGTATTATTATTATTATTATTATTATTATTAGTAGTAGTAGTAGTAGTAGTAGTAGTAGTATATTCCACTACTAGTACTAATATTGTGGTTATTTTTATTGTAGTATTCCAAGAGTTAATAACCAACCTGGCTTACATACAAGGTGCCTTTAAGTGGTTCTTTCCATTTATCTAAAGAGTTTGGAAAATCGGTAGCACAACGGTCCATTCCTTCGGGGGCGGGGTTGTAATTGGACTATGTCTGGTCCATTCCTTCGTGTGATCATATTTATTGGTGCTGATCATATTTATTTACCTGAATTTAGTCTGTTGTATTCTGTTATTTGAAATAAGCAGAGTTAATATTCGCAACATGTCGACCTTAGATATCAAAAGATATCAAAAGATATCAAAAGATCCACTGGCAATCATGAAATTCAGATTTTTCGTCGCAGCTTTTATATTTGTTTGCCATGATTTTGTTAACTTCAGGATTATCTCTATAATATATTTGCATGGCGTATTTCGGATGGTGGACTTCCCTGCCCTTGATCAAGCTGGAGCAGAGCGTAACTAGCCCTAAGTCCGAGTGCTGGGACTGAAGTTTGTATATATATACATATATATATATATATATATATATATATATATATATATATATATATATATATATATATATATATATATATATATATATATATATATATACATCAAAATAATGGTAAAGACGTAAGTCCAACTGATTGATCTCTTAAAATAGGGATTATGAATATATTCATATATGTATAACAAATGTATTTTGCTGTCTGAAGAGTAGCTATTTTTTTGGAATATTTTTAAATGATATAATTTTTAAACTTGTCCAAATTACTTATGAAACAATTGTAACGCATAAAGAAATACACCATATGATGTTCTTATCTTACATTTTTTGTTGTCTTGATTTTGTGAATATATATATATATATATATATATATATATATATATATATATATATATATATATATATATATATATACATTAAAGAATATGGATAGATTTTTATATAGAAACTTATCAAGATATCAGAAACTCGGCATAGGGGTGGAGCATAAACATAGAATGAAATTATAGACAAGATAAAATAAATATAGGTAGATATGAATTTATTTGTCAGTTCAATAAGAAAAAACATCAATAAGATGTTTTTCCTTATATATATATATATATATATATATATATATATATATATATATATATATATATATATATATATATATATATATATATATGAACAAATGATTAATAAAATACATTTTACATCTGGCTGAGTTTATTTTACTTGTAAATATTAACTCTTTAATATTTATAATATATTTTAAGTTTACCATTTTGATTACCTTGGTAAACTTATTGTAATTTTTATTCTTATATATATATATATATATATATATATATATATATATATATATATATATATATATATATATATATATACATATATATATATATATATATATATATATATATATATATGAATAAGGGTTATTCCAAAAGTAAAGCCTCCTATTTTTTTAACGCAAAAAGTTGAAGAGCTACGAAGATAGGAGTATATAATTTTTGTGCTACAGAATTAATTTTTCAACGTAGTCACCCCCATCTCAATTCAGTTTTGCCAGGAATTTAATGATGCATCCCTGCTTCTTAGAGTCTCACACTGTAAATATCTGCAAGAGAGATAAAACTTTAAGATTTTGAAAAACAAGCAATGTCCATTATGCAAAAGGATAAAAGATATACATAATGTACGTTGCTTGTTTTTCATTGTTATGATGACTAAACTTAATTTTTATCTCTGTTGCAGATATTGACGGTGATATTTAGTTCTTACTCTACCTTTAAGATAGGAACATCATTTACCGGAAAGTGGGGGGGGGGCCTAAATTCTTTATTTTGTGAGAGCTCCATGGAAGAGGTCCGACAGCAGTAGGCTCTTGATTCTCTCCATAAAACCTTTTGGGTACAATCAAGGAGAAACAATCAATGAGCTCATAGCACTTGCGCCTCCATTCTCAGCGTGCATACTCCTGACTCACCCGGTAAGTAACCCCTTTATTGTTGAGGTACTCAGATGCCAGAAACCCTTCTACTATACTAGTTTCTTCCCTCAGACTGCGAGACTTTGGAATTCTCTCCCTGTTTCCTGCTTTTCTGACTGTACTAAACTGCAGAAGTTTAAATGTACTGTAAGTAGACATTTCACTGCTCAACTCCCCACAGTACTCTGTTAGACATGATCCCAAATTTCCATTTATCCAAAGCATTCGGAAAATCGGTAGCACAACTTCAGTATTATATGTGTAAAGGGGCCTCGTTGTATGGGGGTTTGTTTTTGTAATAGGACTATATCTGGTCCATTCATCACGTTCCAAGTAGCCATATGCCTTGTTTGGGGTGAAAAAGAGTAAAAAAAAATAAAATAAAAAAAAGAAGAAAATATCAGTAGTGCTTAGAATTGGTACAGCGTGAGATTTGTTTCGCTCCAATATTACTGCAAAAGAGACATTTTATCCTGATCAATGAAGTTAACTGAATGTTATCTAAACCGTAAACGTAAACTCTAGTATGTAATAATAGCTGGCCGTCCAGCATTGCCTGGTTGTAATATACACTTAAATATGATATTTTAATTCATACAGATTTCGTTTTTATTATTATAGAATCAATTCTCTATCGATTATTATATACTATATTGTACCCAATGTATAGTAGTGGTTTCAAAAGTAAAAACAAAAAATATGGCAGGTGCTATAAGCTAAAATCGAAACCAAAACATATAGTACTCCAACCTTAGTTGTTACCATTTGAGTTATTGTCAAATGGATTAGAAATAGTTAAAAATGAACAGATTTTATAGTATAAATGTATATATTTGCACATACATACAAATAACACTTACTCCTGCTAAGTTAACTTTTTTTTTTTAATTTTGACTCCTTAATAACTATTTTTATTTGCTAAAAAAAAATTAGAAAAGAATGATCCACAAAAGATGCAATCATTTGACCTACCTCGTGCCGCTTGGCGACCTTGCATCTCGGAGGGGATGCATTATTTTGAAAAAATGTCCACACACACACACACACACACACACACACACACACACACACACACACACACACACACACACACACACATAATGAGTTTTATAAATTAAGAGAATATGTGGTTAACTTCTAATGTCTTATTTTTTATATTAAAATTTGAATATTTAAATTATTAATCTATTAATCAAAACTCCATGCTAATGAAGCAACAGGTGAATATTATCATTGGTATCTGTTTGAGGATACGAAGAGTTTCTGTGTCCCAGATTTATTTGTTACCAAATTCTAATATCTATTGTGAGTGTGACTGTGCAGGTCTACCCTGAATCGACAGCTTCTGCTGCAGTGGACACAGATGTAGATAGTGTCTGATTCTGAGAGCTCTATTTCAGCCGTCTGAACCCTCTCCTTTACTCACTTTTCTTTGGGCATGCCTTTACAGCTGTGGTCTTCGGCCACAGATTTCCAGCCTTCTGTGTCGATGCCACCTATTTTCATGTCTCGCTTGTAGCGCAGAACAGATCTTCCAGCTAGTCTGGAATCAGGGTCAAATTTGCCAGACAGAATGTTCTTGGGGATCTTCGCATCGTCTATTTGCCTGGTGTGGTTAAGTAACTTGAGTTGATGTCAGGTGAGCAGAGTGAACATGCTTGAGATATATACCTAATCAAGGACGTTTTTGTTTGAGATCTGATCCTGCCAAGTAAATATGAGGATTCTCCTGATGTTGTGAGTGTGTTCTCTTGGCAGGCAAGAGGATCCATGAACCATGAACCTTCTAAGAAGTGATTACACAATTGCTGTACAGTTACTAAAACACCTAATTAAATTGATTACTAAATAAAAAATACACTCATTGTGTTCGTATTATTTGGATTCTTCCGATTACTATTCTCATCTTGAGTGCTAGTATCACAAGTTTTTTATCGATGTAACCTCCGACCTTCTTCAAGTGTATCTTGTTGAACTTAGGGAATTTTCTGTCAGACTCCGGAATCTGTACAGAACTTCAAATAGAACTCTTTATTTAATCTACAGGGGTAGCATGCTCTGATTCCGTCAACCATGACTGGGTAAAAACACTAAGTAATTCACAGTTGTATTTTGAGTGTCGCCCACACCGAGGATTGAACCTTCATGGGTCCTTGTGTAGTGGATAAAATATTTGGGAAAATTAAGTTGTAAAAGTTACACTCCTGAAAGTTGAAGATTCAATCCTCAATGCTAACGACACTCAAAATATAATTGCAAATTACTTTGCACTTTTACTCGGACATAGATGGTGGAACAAGAGTGTGCTATCCCAGTGGATTAGATAAAGGATTCTGTTTGAAATTCTGTGCAGATTCCCAAGTTTGACAGAAAGATTCCTGCGTTTACTAAAAAGATTCCTGGGTTTCACAAAATACATCTAAAGAAGATTAGAGATTATATCAACCGAAAAATGAAAATAACCCTCAAGATAAGAACAGTAATCGAAAGAATCGAAATAATACAAATAATCAATCCTCATTTCAAAAACTCAAAAACGTAATAATTGTATTATTTAGTCCAAATTTGATTAATCTAGTCATGGTATAAGATTTCCATTTTGGATAAAACTGAAGGATTGGATTTAAGGATATATTTAATAGTCAAGCCAAGAGAATAAGCTCGGTTTATGAGAAGAAGAAATGATAGAACTTTGGACTTGTGATTCTTTGATCCCATTTGAGAGTTCTTATTTGTAATTTGATTATTTCCATCCTTTTTTTCTGCAACTTCTTTCTCACAGACGTGATGTTGCTAGTCTCAGTGTTTTTTTTTTTTTTTTATAAATACTATTATGGTATGTGTTCTTCAGAATTGTCTGATCTATTCCCTGCTTCCCTTGTTTTTCCTCGTTTTACTCGTTAGTCTAATGGTCTTCACCAATTCATTGTTTTGATACTTGGTTATAATATAGCTTCCTATTCGTAACTTTTACCAATAACTGCACGCTTGTGGAACTCTCTTCTCGGTGTAAATTCTTTTTTTCTTTTGTATAGCTTTGGTCTTTTCAAACTTTGGTGTGCACAACAATTTCCCCCACTTTCTATCTGTGTCTAAATCTAAACGCAAATTCATGAAAAAAGCCTCTTTCCTAGAACTGCCCGCCTGTGGAACTCAGTTCCGCTAGTCTGCTTTCCAGCTGACTGCAATATGGTCATCTTCAAGTCCAATGTAAAGTTCTTATTGAGCTGTCCCCTTAAATAATCCATTTCTACTCCATTTTCACCACTAACTAATAATACACTGTTATCTCAGTGACCACCATACATGCATTAACCCTTATCCTCGAGTGGCCTTTGTGTCTTGATAAGTGGTGATTCCCATGTAAAAAATAAAAAGTACTCTATTCAAATATATAAATAAATATCAGTTTTGTTACAAGTGCACTGATGACAGATTAGCATCCTGTCTCAGAGATGCTTTAGTCCAGGGTCCCCAAAGTGGTCTCCACGGAGCCCTGAAGCGCCATGAGTGGGGATGAAGGGGCTCCGTAAGCACTTTCTTAAAGAGGACCAAATGCTTTATATGGAAAAATTCAATGGCTACAGACATTTAATTATTGATCTTTTTTTATTGGGAAGAGATATGATACATAACTACAGGTGTAAAAAGTTTCAAGATGGTTGATAAAAAGAAAATAAAAAATAAATTAAGAAAAAATGCAACAATTTTTGATTAATCAAAAACAAAATATGGTTGTAAATATTATCATTTGTTAGTGTTAAAATTTGAAATTAATGTTTTTCACTTTTATTGTAGAAATTATATTGTTAGTGCTCAATGAAAAACTTTTGCCATACTCGAGGACTCCATGATGTCCTGAAGTTTGGGAAACCCTGTTTTAGTCTATCTACTCTGCTTAATGCTATAAAACTTGTGTTAAACACCGGTCCTATTAGCATACGAGTTTACTTATATATGACCTTGTATCACTAAACCATTTATCACAAAGGAAGCCAGTTCGACTCGCCCAGGGTGAATGCTACTGGCATACAAATCTATTATCATGTATGGAGTATCTATCTATCTATCTATCTATATATATATATATATATATATATATATATATATATATATATATTACACAGTGATCACCACTTATCAAGGCCCAGAAGCCACTCAGGGATAAGGGTTATTACAAGTACATTACGTTAGTGTGGAGATTTGATGAAGTGTTTACTTAAGGGGGCGGTTCATTAGGAATTTGTTAACATTGGACTTGAAGACATCCAAGTTGTAGTCCGGTGGGAAGCAGGCAGACGGAACAGAGTTCCACAGGTGTGCAGTTCTAATATATATATAAATTCATATTCTTGACTGTTTGTTTGTTTACAATTTGATTAAAATATACAAAAGATCATTATTCCATTTATTTCTATATATAGTATGATTCTTGCAAAATATACAATTAAGAGGTCACCTTATTTGCATATTACGGTAAGGAAAATCGATTTTACTAAATAGTGGTATGTTAGTTAATGTTTCTAGCGAGGGAATCGTTTCAAGTGTTCTATTTAAGATTGTCATGTAATCAACTTTAAATAACAATTATATTGATAATATACTTAATTTAATTTATTTGGAATTATTATTTCCAACATCGACTTTTTTTTTTAGAAACGTAGAATTATTTCCCCTATGAACTTCGTAGCATAAAAAACAAAAGCTCTTCACCAAATAATTTACTAAGTTTCTAGCGTGAAAAAATAATTCTGTGTAGACAGAAAAATGTTTTGCTTTTTTTTTAAATATTAAAAAAAAAAAAAGAACACTTACGAATAAACTGAAAGGATTTCATTTGTGTGTTTTTAGCCAGTGAAAGGAACTCCATTTTTTTTCTTATACTTCACTTAAAAGTCACGTATGCATTAATGTTTATAAATATTATTTTTTTTATCCTGGTACAAAGTCATCAGTCGTCGTGGTACAGTGGGTACAAACGTTTTGCAAATTACCTTTTCCTTTCTGTCATGTTTCAGTTTCGAGCCTGCTTACACGGCTAATTTTTTTTTTCTTTTTGTCGGTCGCTCGGGCAGTCACTGCTATTTTTATTGAAACAAAATTTGTTTTGATTCATTTATTTTTTATTTTATTATTTTTGGGGGGCGGGGGGGGGCAGCGTATGGGCAACAAAAAGTGCTCTGGTTAAAAGCTTTTCCTCTGTGTATCCCTTCTGCCGAAATATACATATAAATTTACATGTTTTTATCTGTTCTTTTATTTTGGAAATTGTTGTGGGGATATCGACATTGCCCACAATGAAAATGATTAATATCCTTAGTGTAACAGGTGCGTTCCAAACGTAACTTCACGTCGACCCGCGTAACGCTGGATATCCATGCTAGTTGTTGTAATATTTGGACTAATGAATGTCTGTCTTATTTGAGAGTTGTTCATAAGTTGCAGAAACGTACCTGAAATTTAATTGGCTGCACCCTCTCTCTTACAGACATGATGTTGTTAGTCCCAGTCTTTCCTATAAATACAATTATAGGATATGTTCTTCAGAATTGTTTGATCTGTTTCTTGATAACTTTGTTCCAGCTTGTTTGGCTCGTTGTCCTAATGGTCTCCATCAATTTGCTGTTTTGATACCTCATTGTAATACAGCTTATTATTATTATTCTCATTCTTTATTTCCAAGAACAGCAAGCTTGTGGAACTCTCTCCCTGCACACTGTTTTCCTCCTACATGTAGCCTTTGTCTTTTCAAAACTTGGGTCAATGGGTATCTCTTATCTTTGCTTCTTACATTATAATTGTGGAACTCTCTTCCTGCCCACTGTTTTCCTCGTAGCTTACAGCGTTTGTTTCTTTCAGGGTTAAGGTTAATAGACATCCCTTGTCTTTTGGGTTTTGTTAGCAACTTATATCAAGCGACTACAGGTTTTGTCTAGAGTGATTTCCATAAAATAAAGGCGGAAATGACGTACGATAGACGAATGAGCGAGTGATTTTGGTTGCAATTTATACAGTCTGGTGTGGAAGCTGAGATCGACAAAACGTTTTAAGATGGTTTAGCAAGCGTTGAAATAACTATAAAAAATAATTATGAAATAGGACTCTCTGTATATCTATCTGTCTGTCAATCTCTCTCTCTCTCTCTCTCTCTCTCTCTCTCTCTATATATATATATATATATATATATATATATATATATATATATATATATATATATATATATATATATATCTTCATCTCTCTTTTTATTCCTCTCCTCTTTGATCTTGCAGTTCACTGGGCGATTACTTTGAAACCGATTTAATAAATCATTCCATTTTTTTTTTTTTAATTTTTGAAGTAATTAATTAATTGCTTTGATAATCGTGTGATAGTTTTGATTTCAGCTCCGAAATTATCTTAGTCTGGCAAGCTATCAATACACGGTGGGCGAAACAGGAAAACAAACGACGCGAAGGCAGCAGCAAACGGTACGAGATTAAAAATTTGCATTATACTTAATTATTTTTTGCATAAAGTAATAAATAAAATGCTTTTGTTTCATTGTTTTGAATTTTTTTTTTTTTTAGTATTATAAAAATATACTACTTTATGAAATGTTTATCGATTTCTTTATATTTTTTAATAAAAATGAAATATTTTAATCTGACGTTGTTTGCTACGGACTTCGAGTCGCCTGTTCTTCTGCATCACCCACATGTGCACAATAACTAATAAAAAGAGAAGAAAAAGTATCAATTTAATAATTTGAATTGATTGAACAATTGATGCAAATGAATTTTATAAGTAAACTAGCCTGGGTGCCTGGCGTTGCCCGGGTGTTTGGAGGTGTTTGTTGAGCAAAAAAAAAAAGTAGTAGTAGGCAGGCAGGTTCGAACCTGTACGGAAGGAGGAAAAGAACGTGAAAAAAAACGTGACGTCTTTGCTGTTGCGTCCATTGCCAAACCGGAAGTGGCGTAGGTTTAAATTAAATTAGGGGATGACTTTCGAAAATATCGTTGAAAAAAGCGACCCCTTCCTCAGTTGAGGGTGAAGGAATTAATGTTTTTAGCAAATTTTTTGACATTTGGCGTCCGAAGGGTCAAGCTTCAAAACGATACCAATCCTGCGAAAATCTTTCGCTTCTGTCGAAAATTTTAGGCATACATACATACATACATACATACATACATACATACATACATACATATATACATACACACATACATACATACATTTAAATAGGCAGGTGAGATTTATCTTATAGAAGATGATTACGTTGAGGACAGCAAAAAGAGATGATTTCTTAAGTACTAAGTATTTTTGCTTTATAATGTTTTGGAGGGATTTACAACCAACCTTCCTGATAATAAAAGTGCTTTTAAAGTTTATTCAGTGCTTTTCAAAGATATTAAAATTCCAAGCATATAAAACTCATTTAAGGAGAGTTCCTTTCTTCTTGATTTCCTTCTCGAAAGTTGATATGACAATTATCTGATTGGGTCAAAAGGCTTCAATTGTCTTTTGCCTGTTAAACGGAAATGAATGTAGCATATTGGCAAGCAATAGAAATAAATAAGAAAAGAGTCGGACCATACGGAATAAACATCTTTTGAAATTGTCTTCAAGTGATTTTGTTTGGACTTTTTACAGTTAATTTACATTTCTCGGTCAGAGCCATATTTAGACTACATGAAACTATTATATATTATTTTATCTTTAATTTTTGGAATCCTTTAAGATGAGGCCTCGAAATTTGTGTATTCATTTTTTTTTTTTTTTTTTTTTTGGATTGCTATCCTCATCTTCATAGTTGTTGTTATTTCGACCAACTCATTCTCTGGCCTTCAGGGCCTGTGGCGCACTGTATAGAGGTGTTAAGTGTCTACAGTTCCAGATGAGCATTGTCTGAAGGTAGCGGTTTCAATCCTACCAGGCCAGAGGATTAGTTAGCCAAAACGTGATGAGACAACAACTATGGAAGGCAGTAATTACTGAGGATACAGTTACAAGACTCACGATTCGTATCCCTCCGCGGTTGACCACCTGAAAAGGTCAGAGGACGAGTTGGCCGAAACATGGTGAAAAAACAACAACAACTATGAAGGTGAGGGTAACAATTCGCAAAAACAAAAAAAAAGAATATGCATGAAACTAATCCAATATATGATGGTCGTTTTAAAATTAAAGTCTCTTATTTTTTTTTAACTCAAAAAGTTGAAAAGCTACAAGATGGGGGTGGTACCATTAAAACGAGTTTTCATTTGTGCTCCAGGATTTATTTTTCTACATAGCCACCACCATTCTTAATGCACGTTTGCAAGAGATTTTATGATGCATCTCTGCTTCTGATGCACGACCATGATAATGGCTGCTTTCTTAGAGCCTCACACTACTAATATCTGCAACTGAGTAATGAAATATTCAAGTCATGAATGCATAAGTTCAGTCATTATAACAATGCAATTTGCAATTCCCTCTGCTTTATTCGGGCGGAATAAAAGATGTAGAAAGTATTACTTTTCAAACGCTCCGCATATAAAGTAGAACCAGTCTTTTCCCTTTTTTGTGATTATTAGCTTACTTTCTACAACACCAATATTTAATTCTGTTGCAAATATGTTTGAAAATTCATTCCAATCTATTTTATCGATTACATATTTAAAACTATTCATATTTTCACTGTTTAGTGATACGAGGGGCGTGCAATAAGTCATTATTGACCCACTTCCAGTTATCTGATCTAGCTGAAATTTTGCCATATGCAATGATTTATATCTCTACAGGTTATGTGGCAAATTACAGCTCTGAACTAATTGTGGTTTCTGTTTTACAGGTGTTTGAACTGAGTCAGGTGTGAAATGGAGCCTGTTAAATGTCGAGCAGTGATCCGGTTTTTGTATTTGAAAGGACGCACACCACAGGAGATTTTTGATGAAATGAAAGAAACTTATGGTGATAATGCTCCATCATATGACCTTGTAAAACGCTGGCATCGTGAATTCAAACATGGCCGGAAGTCTGTGGAAACAGCTCCCAGACCTGGTCGCCCCCCTCCCCTTCTGCCATTGATGAGGCATCTGTCCGTCAAGTTGAGGCTACCATTTTGGAAGATCGGTGCATTACTATTCGCTAAATAGCCCAAGATGTCAAGATTAGTACAGGGTCTGTGGAAACTATCATTGATGACCATTTGCATATGCATAAGGTGTCTGCCAGATGGATTCCTAAGTTGCTCACACCATTCCAGAAGCGAGAATGCATTGAGTGATCGAGGATGAATTTGGAGATGTGCCAAGAAGATGAGTCAAAGTTTTTCAAAAGACTGATTACACAGGATGAAACCTAGGTCCATCTCTATGATCCAAATAGCAAAGCCCAGTCAATGCAGTGGAAGCACTTGGACTCACCACCTCCAAAGAAGGCAAGGGTGCAGCCCTCCGCTGGCAAGGTCATGCTCACAGTCTTCTGGGACCAGGACGGAGTAGTGATGACAGATTTCCTGACAAAAGGTACCACAATTACAGGAGCCTATTATACTTCACTTTTGAGGAAATTAAGAGAAGCTATCAAAATCAAGAAGCGGGGCAAGATCAGCAAAATTACCCTCCTCCTGCAGGACAACGCGCTGGTCCACAACTCACATGTCCCCAGATCAGAAGTACGGTCGTGTAGTTATGAAATCCTCCCTACTCTCCTGACCTTGCACCCTCTGACTTTCACCTCTTCCCAGCCATGAAGTTGTTTTTGAAAGGAAAGCGTTTCTCATATGATGCAGCCTTGATTTCTGAAGTCACGTTGTGGTTGGAGGACCAACCTGGGGTGTTCTCGAGAGCTGCATCAAACGATGGGAGAAATGCATAACTCTGGGTGGTTCCTATATAGAGAAAGACTAATAATTGTGCCAAGTTTCGTTGCTCTACTGCTATGAGGGGCATTACTTATTGCACGCCCCTCATACTTCACAGGAGGTGGAAGGGGTTTTTCTCTAAAAGGAAAATGTACTGATACCACTACACATGAAAAAAACATATTATTTTCATTTGCTAATTGTTGATTAATTTGTTATAGCTTTGGATAATCATTGTGCTTGTTCCAAATTAGCAGAATTCTGAAATTGGGAAAAAAACAAAAACTGCAGACCATTTAACTTTACTTAAAAATTATTTCTTAAAATTAATGAATTAACTAAAAATTATTTCTTCAAATTAATCAAATTTCTGAAAAATTTGAGAATTTCTTAAAATAAAAATTTCTTAAAATTAAATGTTCAGCACATCGACAAACGAACTTTGATTATTTTGTTAGGAATCTAAATAAAGGAAGTTTATTATCAATTTCCACTGAAATCTAAAGTATGTCTCTAAAACATGTGTCCATATTTACACCAAATAAGTAACATTGCTACTCAGACTTAAATGGCTACCATGAATAAAGGACTATGCCTACAGGAACACTCTAGGAAGGGAGTTGAGCAGTAGGATGCCTTTTCACTAGTGTTAGGATGATTAATCAGAATCGGAATCGGGAATTGGAAAGATCATAAGATTTGGGGTATCAGAACTGGACAAATTGATGGCTATTTTCCGATGCTAAAACGATTCTTTTAATTGTCTTTTTTTAATTTAATTTTGTTTAAAGCAAAATCTTCCATTGCTAATAATTATGATAAAATAATAAATATTTATTGATTTTAAATTACCAGTAAAGCTAAAATCGATAGATCATCATCCACAAGTGTATTTTGAAAATATCTGCATATTTAACATGTGTTTTTATGAAAATTGGGGGAAAATAACAACCTTATAGTTAAATAATTAGAGATTTATAAAGAATCCAAATCGGAATCGGTAATTGTATCAGAATCGGGAATTTAGCACGGAATCGGTAATTGTATCAGAATTGGGAAAACTATTGGAATCGTCCCATCATTACTTTTCGCATTAAGTTTATATTTCTACATATTGGTACAATCAGGGAAGCAGGGAATTCCAAAGTTTAGTAATTCAAAGGAAGAAACTATTAGAGCAGAACTCCACAATGAAGAGTTGGGAGTTTGCTGTTTATCTGGTTAGTCAGGGGTATTTGATCTGGGATATTGTTTAATTTTTTTTAAAACACAATTGAATCTT
Source organism: Euprymna scolopes (assembly GCF_053919585.1). Taxonomy (NCBI): domain Eukaryota; kingdom Metazoa; phylum Mollusca; class Cephalopoda; order Sepiida; family Sepiolidae; genus Euprymna; species Euprymna scolopes. Next base: position 34,142,249 of record NC_136490.1, on the reverse strand, counting down.
TATGTTCAATACCCTAAATGCATTGTAAGTCATTCGTGGAAATCGATAATAAATTTCATTTATTATCGATTTCCACTGAAATCAAAATTATGTCTTCTCAGGCTATTTCATACATAACATATTTAAGTGAAATACACGTATTTAAAAACATTGCAGGTCAATTCATATTTCAGTCACTTAAATTATTTAGAGTGAAATGAGTTTAATTTTTTTGTGGAAGGGGGGAGGTTTAGTTTATTTTAAGTGTGTTGGTTGTATACTCTCAAAATAAACCTTCTATAATATAAATATCACCTGTCTGTTTATATGTATGTATGTATGTATGTATGCATGTATGTATGTATGTATGTACATATGCATGTATGTATGTATGTATGCATGCATGTATGTATGTATGTATGTATGTATGTATGCATGTATGTATGTATGTATGTATGTATGTATGTATGTATGCTTCCAGATGTGCAAATCTGTGGTGGGAGTGCAGTCATCTGAGATGGCATGGACGGCAAGGTTGGGAGAACTCAATGTGACGGCGAATATTTGGAAAGATGCAGCAATCATCATGTATGTATGTATGTATGTATGTCTGCCAAAAACTTTTGATAGAGGCGACGGATTTTCACGAGATCAGTATCGCTTTGAAGCTTGACCCATTGGACAACAAATATCGAAAAAAACGTTAATTCCTTTACCCTAAACTGGGCAGTTTTCTACAAGGAGGGTTTTTTTTGTTTTTTTTGCGTTGTCATTTTTTCAAGTCATCATATCGGTTGGAATGACTATACTAATTTCAACGTTCCGAACTTCCGGTCATGTCATGGAATAGGGGTAAGACGTCAAGTTTTCTTTCTGCCTTCACGTCACGGGTTCGAGCCTGCCTGCCTACTATCACTTTTTTTTTAATTTTTGCTCAACATACACTTCCAAACATCCGGAGCAATGCCGGGCTAGTAATTTATAAAATCTAAAATAAATATTTTACGATCATCAGTTAGTTGTAGTAAATCTTGGGAATCCCTTGCTTAAAAAGGAGGAGATGATGAAGGACCAAAACCTGACATAAACTGCCACTTAGGCCTGTAAGGCAATCTTCTAGTGATGATGTCACAAACAAAACACCTGCTTCCAATTTGTCATGCGCCGATTGGTACGTTTTATTTTTCCTTTCTTTTCTTTTCTTTTTGTCTTTTTACCCTTATTCGCCCCAAACACTATACAGTGCCACTTGGACGTAAGGAGCTACTATTTGGATCCATATCTCCAGGGACACTATGTAGGGAATTGAGCAGCGAGATGTCTATTTTCATTTCACTTAAAATTTTGCACATAGTACAATCAGGAAAGAGGGAGTATCACAATCTACCAGTTTGAGGGAATAAATTATTAGAGTAGAAAGCTTTCGGGCATTTCGGGATCTCTACAGTAGTTGAGATTTGGGGGGGGGGGGCTCGTTGGGTTAGTCGGGGGGGTATTTACGTCAAGGGGTCATAAGTTTGAGAATTGTTCTTTTTTACTGTTTTTTTTTTTGTTTTTTTTACTTCAATGATTAAGACGTTATTTTACATGAATATGGATTTTAGTACAAACACTGCCAAAACATTTTTTTCTATCAATTTCATTTTATTTACCTCGTTTCCAGGAGGTCAGGCACAAGGTCAAGTGTGAGTTTGATGAAACTGTTTCTGTAGAATGAAATGGATTTCAATTTATCACACCTAGGTTTTCAATCCATGTCGTTAACCACTTAAGCCACTGTCACCCACTTTTCTGTTAGTTTTATGTAGATTAAAAACTATTTATTAAAAAAAAAAAAGAAAAAAAACAACTTTGTTTTATTACTTAATGAACAGCCAGCATTGCCAGATGAATCCAAACATGAGCAACCCACCAGATGCGAAGGAATCTAATCATCTCGTGTTGCAGAAAGCGGGAAAAACAATTCTTCATCTCATTGGATTTCTGTTTTTTCAAGAACGGAAAGTGGAATATTGTTGAAACTGAATTCAACAGACTTGGCAGCAGCCTTCATTTATCAAACCAAAATAGATTCTGGCATCGGAGAGCGGCGAAGAATCCCTCAATATAAGACAACAGCACAAGTAGTAATGGTCCCATCACGAGAAACATCTGCAAAGATGATTTTGTTTATAAAAAAATAAAATAAAATAAATCACGTAAAATAGTCTAAAGAACCAATATCACAAATTTGAGTGAAATTCCAGGATTTCCAAATGCCAAGCGTTTCCGTGCTGACCATAAATAGAATGGGAAACAAAGTACATTGCTTTTACTAGCAAAGATCCGCAACATCTGTATACCACTATCACACACACACACACACACACACACACACACACACACACACACACACACACCAAAAGGAGAAGGTAATCCCTAGGAAGATGGTATAATAATCATAAAACAGATACAGACTTCTTGTCATTTATTTGTATATGCTCTGCACTGCAGTTACATTGAGCTTCATAAATTAAACATACCCGTGTTAAAACAAGGGTGTATCCTACTTTCTTTGTGTGTGTGTGTGTGTGTGTGTGTGTGTGTGTGTGTGTGTGTGTGTGTGTGTGTGTGTGTGTGTGTTTGTTTGTTTGTTTGTTTGTTTTAGGGAAGATTAAGTTTCACCAACGAAGTTTTATTCCCGGTTTTACATAAAATACACTTTTAGATTTTGTGTAGGTTCTGTAACTTCCCACCCCCCGTCCCCTATTTTTTTTTTTTATACGGCACACACAAACATAAATGCACACTGACACCATTTAATTTAAATTTTTTTCTTATTCATGAGTTCAAGTCGACTGAATATAAGTAACTTTTGCAAAAAAATAAAAGGCATTTTCAATAGAATAGAAAATCAAAACAAATCAGTCAATGAATTCACGAGATAGTAATCCAAGAAGCCAAAGGGAACAATCTGAAATACAAGTATGAACTGCAGCTAAAAAATCATTAGAATTTTAAAAATTTCAATAATTAATGATGTTATATACATTGTTATTCATCGGACTACTGTTCCCATCTTGAGTGTGATTTTCACAACGTTTCGATCGATATAACCTCCGACTTTCTTCAGGTGTATCTTGTCGAACTCGGGAATGTTTCTATCGAACTCGAGGGAATTTGGACGGAATTTCGAGCGAAACCCTTTATTTACTTCATGGGGGTAGCGTGCACTTGGTCCGTCGGCCATATTCGACAAGATACACCTGAAGAACAGTAGTCCGATGAATAATAATACATATAACCAATCCCCATCTCAAAAATTAAGAAACGTAATTAATGATGTTGTATTTAATAATATTCACAATGAAGAAAATGCCACCCCAGGTGTGAATGGATTATCGCAACATCCAAAAAGTCAATAATATTAATGTCTAAAAATAAAAAAAAATAAAAAATTTTATGAAGAGTGTATATCTTTGAAAATCGATTTATTATAATTCCTTGCTATAATTTTTGATGGATCGATAAATATTGTAATTTATGCAATTTTATTTTCCATCATCTATTTTTCCTATTCTTTCTCTCTATTTCAGGTGAGCACCATACATTATTTATTTAAACACAATGATCGATGGGTTTATCCTGCATTTTTTTTTTTTTTGTGTGTGTATTTTATTTTTTTTTTTTAGGGCAGATTAACTTTTAAATTCTGATAAATATAACTTTTATTCCTCATCTTTTATTTAATATATTTAATTGCTTCTGTTAACGGCATTCAGCTTTTTTCTATTTTTGAAAAGTTTTGCTTTGTTAAAGATATTTTCTTTATTAGCTCCATTCAGTGTGTGTGTGTGTGTGTGTGTGTGTGTGTGTGTGTGTGTGTGTGTGTGCGTCTTTTGAATAAGCTGTATCGCCTTAAAAGGTCTCTAGTTACTGGTATCTAGCTGACTGAAACATGCTCATGACTGTGTAGCAACATATTACTGCTTATCTAAAAACAAATAAAATAAAGAGTATATATATATATATATATATATATATATATATATATATATATATATATATATATAGAGAGAGAGAGAGAGAGAGAGAGAGAGAGAGAAATAAAAAGGAACAAACCGTATTATGTGTTCATCAACGTTTCATCTTTATTTCGAGACTTTCTCTGGATGAAATAAAGACAAAACGTTGATGAACACATAATACGGTTGGTTCCTTTTTATTTCTCTATTTTGTCGGAATACTATTTCCATTATTTTCATCATATATATATATATATATATATATATATATATATATATATATATATATATATATATCAAGTTAAGAAGATAAAGTATGAAGTTACATAGGAACTTTATTACATTATCAAGTCAATAAGTGTTACAGAAAAAGAAATAAGGGAGAAACCTCTTTAGATCATGGCATTTCGAAGCTAAATGTTTCTCTTCAAAAGAGAATATCGAAAGTAGTCGTGCAAGATGGTCCAGTGGTAGAAGTTTAGGATTCCTACCATGAGGTCCCGATTTCGAATCTTGCTAGATTCAGCCACTCTGATGAGTTGTAGATGATGAAACACATGTCAGTGGATAATTATATTTTAAAGACAATATATATATATATATATATATATATATATATATATATATATATATATATAGTAGCTTGATTGCCATATATACTTTATAAATTACTAACTAGCTCTACCTACGTATTGAGCACTTTTGAAGTAAATACTTAAAGTTTACGCATAAATCTATGCTTTCGTATATATATATATATATATATGTATATATATATATATATATATATATATATATATATATATATATATATGCATGCTACTCAAAGCGCTTCTATAAATTAAAATACACAATATAAATCCTCTTTTCTCAAACATTTTTCTCATAAATAATGATTTAGAATAAAAGCTACAAATCTTTTTCTACGAATTTCTAATCCTGACATGATCAAACCATTTCCTAACTGAAAAGCAGATGGAAAGAGAAGAGAAAATGTCTGCATTTTACTGGGAATCATGGAATAGTGTTGGCTCTGTTCTTGGCCTTTAGCGCCATTTTAGATTCTCTATAGAGATAGATAGACACGCTCACAAAGAAATCACTCTGCAGCCGCTAGCACCACTTGTTTTTGGCTTTCAATGGTTCCATTGTTCAATGTTTCAAGAGAGATGAGCATGACTGTGTGTGTCCTTTCGGTTCAGACTGTCATATCAATGGAAATGTCAAACAACCGAAGACTTAAAGACTTTATCTTGCAGAAAAAGAAAACACACATGCTAAACTTTCATGACATTACCAGCTTCCAAGAATAATATGCTCCGCAGTTTAAACCACATTTTAAGCCGAATCTTTAAACTGATGGTTCCCAATAACCGTATTATTAGTGATGGGACGATTCCACTATTTCTCCCGATTCCGATACAATTACTGATTCCGTGCTAAATTCTCGATTCCGATACAATTACCGATTCCAATTCCGATTCTTTATAACTCTCTAATTATTTAACTATAAGATTGTTATTTCTCCCGATTTTCATAAAAACACATGTTAAATATGCAGATATTTTCCTAAGGGTCAAAATACACTTGTGGAGGATGATCTATTGATTTTAGTTTTACTGGTATTTTAAAATCAATAAATATGGAAGATTTTGCTTTAAACAAAATCAAATAAAAAAAGACAATTAAAAAAAATCGTTTTGGCATCGGAAAATAGCCATCAATCTTTTCGATTCCGATACCCCCAAATCTTCAGATTTTTCCGATTCCCGATTCCGATTAATCATCCCAACGGTACGTATTATGTCACATTAATGTGTCAGAGAGAATGATTACTGGTGTGTTGCGAAGATATTATTGGCAAAAACTAGCTTTCATATCGTTATAACTGTAAGCTGTTTGTATTAAGAAATACTCACACATTATTGCTAACGTGATATTGATGCTTGAATAAATTGTTTGTTTAAATTGTTGGTACTTATACAGTTTAATCAAGATATTAAAAAAAGAAAATATCGAAAAAAAAAAAAAAAAGGATTATATCATACGTATCCGCTTTGGGCTGAAGATCTCCAAAAAAAAAGTTTCACTTAATTTGATTGAGTAGTTTTTATTTTTATTTATTTTATTTTTTTTTTTTTTTACGGCGAAAAAACACGTTTTTTATGACAGCGTGTTGAAGGTAGACATCTTGGAATTTTTTGAACATGCAACGGGGAGATAACTCAGTTTAAAGCGCCGACACTCCCTCCCCATATTTAATACTAGCTTGTCTTCCTAAAAATCGAACCTTTTGCTTGGTATCATGACAAATTGTTTTTTCGCTATAAAAAAACTACTAGATGAAATTAAATAATTTTTATTTTTTTCGGAGGACTTCATTCCATACTACGTACAATATAACCTTTTTCCGATATTTTCATTTTTAATGTCTTGATTAAACTGTAAAAGTACCAAATTGTTGGTTATAGTCAGTTAACGTACTTCCTAATTTTCTACTTAACACTACCGGAAGCGGTGACAAGGCAAATCAGTTCCTTCACTCTTATTGTTCTTCAGTATTTCTATTATGAAGCGATAGGTGTATCAGAATTTTGGGGGAATTTTTGACACCCCTAACACGAAACTGCGAATAAAATATTAAAAAAAAAACCTCGTAATTTCTCTTTTAAAAGTGGGTTGTTTATTTTCTTTATGGAATATACTTCCAAAATAAACTATTAAAGTTGTATAAGAAATAATAGAAATATTATTTTTTATTTTTTAAAATTTTTCTATTGATTCAATTTTTACAATATTTTCAGGGTCAATGTGAAATTTTATGCTCGTTCCAATAAACCGAATATGATATTTTAGACAAACGTTTTTTTTTTTAATTCACGCCCCCCCCCCCATTTTGAAATGTCTCACAAATTGAAGATAAAAGATCAATAAAAGGGTATTCAAATTTAAAACAAAAAAAGAAGTGTTTTTTTTTTAGAAATTTACCTATAAAATCCGAAGTTTAAAACCTTTTTTTAAAACTACGTTGTTGTTTTTTTTTAATTTTTTAAATGAAACCTTAGTCCTTGCTCCTTTAATTGAAAACTATTAGGGTTTGAATAACATTTTTCGAGTAGTTATAAGCTTGGAAAGACAGGGGGTCGAATTATTCAATATATTTCACGCCTTCGTAAGGTTAGTTTCTGACACACTGACAACTATACAATAAAAATTAACAAAATTATACAGATTTAAAATAACACAATTAGTCTTTATTTGCACTTTAAATAAAAAATTAAAGAATATTTTTTTTATTTTATTTGAAATTTAAGAAGAAATATATGTTTATGAAATTATAAAATAATTTTTTTTAATTTTAAAAATAAAAGTTTTTTTAATTTATATAATAAATATATGTTTATGAAAGTATATAAATAAAATTATTGAAATCAAAGTAAAAAATGAAATTATTGAAATCAAAATAAAATTTCAAACATCATAAAAAACATATCAAATCTATCTATATATTTATAAAAGTGAGAATGTGTGTGTGTGTGTGTGTGTGTGTGTGTGTGTGTGTGTGTGTGTGTGTGTGTGTGTGTGTGTGAAGACACTTCTCAACATATATACTCAACGATTTTTTATCTATGGACTTGAAACTTGGTATATAGGGTATTCAGACGTGTAGAAAACTTTTTAACTGGCTTTAATACTCAAACAAGAGCTGCTAAGGGGTACTTGGAGGGTCATTGGATTTTTATCTGTATGTAAACTCTTTCGTGAGGTTTGAAATTTTTTTTAAATATTGTGGCAAGCTGGTCTAATGGTTATCGTACTGGAGTCACTGCTTTTAGGTTTTGGTTTCGATCTCAGCTCAAGTATTTTTTCTTTAATTATAAGAAGTGACCTGTTTAGAAAATAAAACAATACTCGCATGCACAGTTTGTTTTTTGTTTATTTTCATTATTTTTTAAAGGAATTTAAGACGTTTAATACCGGGCAACGCCGGGTACAGCTTCTAGTACATCTATAAAAGTGAGAATGTGTGTATGTGAGGACAATTCTTAACTTATATACTCAACGAATTTTTGATCTACAAACTTGAAATTTGGTGTATAGAATATTCAGACATGTGGAAAACTTTTTAATCGGTTTTCATCCGGAAATGTGGCTGCTAAGGGCTCAAAATTGAAAAAAAAAAATGGTACTTGAAAGTCATCGTCTTTTTTATCTGTTTATCAACTGTTTCACCAATACCCATGCCCGGCCGTGAAACATGACAGCTTTTTAATGTTATGAATAAGTAGGTTTGAAAACATTTTGGGGAACATGTCAATCTGGCCTAATGGTTATTGTACTTGTCTTACTGTTTTTAGGTTTTGGTTTTTGAGTAAAGTTTTTTTTTTTTTTACTTATAAAGAAGGAACTTTTACAAAAAACAACTCGCATGCACATGTCTCATTTTTTTAAAAGAATTTAACGTTACGTTTAATAGCGGACTACACCGGGTACATTTTCTAGTACATAATTAAAGCAAAGGAACTGATTTGCTTTGTCACTGCTTCCGGTGAAAATTAAGAAGTACGTTAGCTGACTATAACCAAATTGTTAGATATTTTTAATTTTTAATAATAATAAACATTAGCAAGCGTTATTAAATATTCATTTAAATATTTATTTATTTTTTTATTTATTTATTTATTTTTTTTTTTTGTAATAGGTGTTCCGCGAAAGTTTACAGAACTCAATATTGTGCCGTCATTAAAAAGGTAAGGGCACAACTGCTTTATCGTTATTTTCATGGCAAGTACTCATCTGGACTTCAATCTATGGTCACCCCCCCCCCCCTTGCCAAACTTTCACGAAAAACACTCGTCTAGCCAAAGGTAGCCAAAACCACTATCAACAATTTCCCACACTCTTTATCTGTGCCTAAACCTAAATTTAGATTCCATAAACAAAGCTTCTTTCTTAGAACTGCAATACTGCAGTACTGCACGCCTGTGAAATTCTCTTCCGGTTGCCTGCTTTCCAGCTGACTACAATGTGATTGTCTTCAAGTCCAACGTAACCAAGTTCTTGCTGAACCGTCCCCCCCCCCGCCTAAGTAATCCCATTTACAAAATTCCCACTACTTATGTTTACTACGCTATAATCACAATAACTAATGTATACCCATTAACACTTATCCTCGAGTGGCCTCCGGGCCTTGGGAAGTGGTGATTCCTGTGTAAAAGAAAAAAAAATTGTTATTTACTTGCCTTCTAACGATGGAAGACGTTATTAATTTGAGGGAAAATACGGCTCAAAAAAAGAAAAAAGAAAAAAAAGGGTCACTCTGGTTTGAGACAGAAATAAAAATTGTGGTAATCGTGAAGAAAGAGAGAGCCTGTTTCCTCCGTTTGACTATAGGTGGCGTTACTGTCTGTCCACCCAGTTACGGAAGCACAAAATGTATATAATGCCACCCTTGAAATAAAAATAAATGTTTTTGTTATATTTTAATTTTAAACATGGTTTTTTTTTTGGGGGGGGTGCAAACATATTTAAGTTTTGTTTTTTGTTTTTTCAAACATATTTACGTTTTTTTTTTTTTTGTTTTTGCAAGCATATTAAAGTTTTATTTTTCCAAACATTTACGTGTTGTTGCTTGTTTATTTTAAAACATTTACGGTTTTTTTTTTGTTTTTGTTTTTTTTTTGCAAGCATAAACTAAATATTTTTTAAATATTTTTCTTTTTGAAAAGTTTGCTTATGCACTTATTGGTACCGCGCTATTTTTTAATAGTAGTTTCACGTAAGATTCAGGTTTTACAATATATATATATATATATATATATATATATATATATATATATATATATATATATATATATATATATATATATATATATATATATATATATATACTTGCGGAAAAGGTAAAATAAGTGCAGAAAAATTAAGAAAAAAGGGGGGGGCATAAAAAAGATAAAAGAAAAAACGTTGATTTTTTTTATTATTATCATAAGAGCGTAAAAAATACTCGCGGAAAAACGGTTGTACCCATAAATATGTTTAAAAGAAAAATATAGCAAAAACATTTAGTTTATGCTTGCAAAAAAAAAACGTAAATGTTTAAAAATAAACAAACATCAAAACGTAAATGTTTGGAAAAATAAAACTTAAATATGTTTGCAAAAAAATAAAACTTAAATATGTTTGCACACACAAAAAAAAAAAGAAACATGTTTAAAATTAAAATATAACAAAAACATTTATTTTTATTTCAAGGGTGGCATTATATACATTTTGTACTTCCGTAACTGGGTGGACAGACAGTAACGCCACCTATAGTCGAACGGAGGAAACAGGCTCTCTCTTTCTTCACGATTACCAAAATTGTTTCAGTCTAAAAGGATTTCTCATTCAGGACGAAAAAAATAAAGTGTAATATCAGAACAGTTACTACACTTTGAATTATTTATTTGTTGAAAATATTTTTTTTATTACATTTAAAACAAATTAGGCACAAGTCCATCAAAATTGTGGGGGGAATGAGTGCCATTGTTCATCCTTAGTCAACTGTCTATTTCGCAAGAATGACGTGCTTCACAGCTTATACGACCTTTAAAACTCGAACCTTTTAAGCTAAGATTAAAGTCCCAAGCATTTTGCAGTATAGACAACAAAACAAAAAATTGGTCAAAAGGAAACAAATATAAAACTGTTAAACAATAACATGGTTTAAAGTTAAGTTAGTTATTCTCGATCTATCTGTATATCTATCTATTTACCTATCTATCGAGTGATGTTGTTAAAATAGTGTGATTTGAGTTGTTCCCCTTTGCAAATTGGCTGTTTGGAGAAATGGAAAACTAGATGGCTCTGGTTGATAGTCAATTTGCATAAGTGGAGAAATGGGCAGCATATAAACGGTGCTTTTTTTTTTTTTTTTTTTTTTTTTTTTTAAGCAGGCAGAAGAGCGCAGAGAGTGAAACGACGGTTGGAAGAAGTGACGGGGAATTCTTTTTGTGACGGTGAATTATTTTTGGACATTGAAGAGCTCACCCTTTTGGAAGGAACAACTGTGTCTTATATATATTTTTTTAAATTTCTATTTTTCTACTTCACTACAAATAGTTTAGATTGGGAGTTATTTATTGTTTAGCTGAAGATGTTTACATAAATTAGCTACGTTAAATAAACAAAATGACCTTGAACAGTTGCGTACATGACAGAGGTTACACGTTAGGAGACGTGTACTTTTAATGATGACGTAACGGAACTGACAGGTCAAGAGATCAAGACTATTAGATTGAGGAATTTGAGTGAAAAACCGAATGTGTTCATAAAAAAGTATTTACTTACGCGTGGAAAAGGCGTTTACTCTTTTTTTAGGCTGACATTTGTTTGTTTGTTTTTTGTTGTGTGCTGACATGTGCAATTAGTTACTTGGAAAGTGAAGTGAATTGTTCGTTTGGAAGGAAAATTTTGTTCATGTTGACATGAGTGTGTCCAGTTGACGGTGTCTTCGCAAGTGTGTACATTGTCTGTACGAGCGCTAGCTGCACATTCGTTCGTGTTGAACGGTGGTGTCCAGTTGCCGGCTATCAACGAAACTTCCAGTTGTGAGTTTATCAGTGTGCGTGGTGCATCTCAACTCGTATTGTTGATTCAACTTCTTCCTATATGTTAATAGGGATGTCCTGTAATTTTTTTTTTGTTGTTGCATCTGTTGTGCGGGAGAGAATGTGCATAGGCCTATGTGATTTTGCTCCTCGCGTTTGTTGCAGGGTAATGTCAGGAAACCGTGAAAAATGTTTGTTGATGTTAAGTTTTGAGACATTGTGTTGAACAAAGATGGTGGCGTAGTTCAGATCAGTAATCAAGATGGCGGCCAAGAATCAAATGCGGTTCGTGGCATAGTTAACCTGTTAAGTTCTGAGATATTGTGCTGAACAAAGATGGCGGCATAGTTCAGATCAGTAACCAAGATAGCGGTGTAGTTCAGATCAGTAACCAAGATGGCGGCCAAGAATTAAATGCGGTCCGTGACGTAGTAAACGGCGAACTGATTGAATCCAAAATTCGACAATTTTTATAATAATTTTGAAACGTTTTCATTGGTTGTTTTAGCACAGCCGTTGGTTATAAAAATGATTGGCGAATCCATTCGTCTCATACCCCCATTAGTTCGTCTGATGGGGATGTGTCTCCTAGCATCTTCGGCTGCAGGGAGACAGGATTCATCACTTGACACTCAGCCCAACAGGTGAGGGGCCGGGAACCGGCCTAGCACCTGTTGGACTGAGGTACGCCGCCTGGGTAATACCTAGGAGGTCCACCCTCCTAGGCCTTGCCACTGGGCTTTCCGGTGGAGTAAGTTCATTGCTTACTGCCTGAGGCGCCCCTACCGGGGAATGCCGGTGGGGTTACTCAGGCAATTTTTATAATTGCAGGAGTGCCCCTCCTTTAGGGGAGCCTGCTGGATCCCTACTTTCCGGCCTTGTGCCACATTTTGCCGAGTTGGGCGGCAAATAAATAACTACTATCTTTTTTTTTTAAATCTTGCTCGCGAATATTCGTCAAAATTTAATATTTAAGAATATTATTTTAAAAATATATTAATTGTCGCTAAAATTAATGTTTTAAAGAATAATTAAATAAATATTGAATTGTCTTAAAAACGCACACAGGAAAAAAAAACTACACTGTACATAAAAATCAATCTTGGTCGCAAAAAGAAAGACACCCATTTATTTAAATATCTTTTATTTAAATACGTTCGTTTTGTTACTTACTTAAAAAAAATGTTTTGTAAATATATTAAAAAAAAATTGCTCGTGAATATTCGAGCATGTTTGCTACTTGACGTGTTTACAAACAACCAATGCCATGTGCTTGTGCCAATGTCAAGGTCGAATCACCGGTGTCACTTGAAATGTGCGCCGGTCGTCGCCAGGCGGCGGCGTCTGCTACACGGTATCTATTCTTTACTTGATCTCAAAGTTCTCTCTGATTCTCTCTTCTCTGATCTTGAGCGCGTGGTACAGTGGGGGAATAGGTGGCTGGTTACTTTTAATGCATCTAAAATTAAGCTCCTATCTTTACATCATCAACGCTCTGATCCCCATCTGGCATCAATTGAAATGGATGGCTCTCGTCTTTCGGAGGCTCCATGTTTTGACAAGCTTCTGAGATTGACCTTTACTCCTGATCTGAAATGGAACACGTACATCAAGTCTGTTGCCAAGGTTGCTGGAAAAATGGTAGGATCCTTCTACCGCTCCAAAAGATATCTCACTGCTGATGCGATTCTCTATCTATATAAAAGCCAAGTATGTCCAAGGATGGAGTACTGCTACCACATCTGTGTTGTAGTCTCCATCGCAAGGAACATAAGAAAGGAAAGAGGAAAGAAATTCAACTCTTTGTTTCAAGTTTTACCAAAAGACCTTTATTCCTCTTTCACCCGCCACGCCTTACTTCTCATCTGGGATGTGACATCACCCATGTGTCTCTAACATAATTATTGGTCTGTGCACACATTCTTTTTATAATCTTTCTCCTTTTTTCTTGCCATGACGTCATATTGCACACGGCTCGGTTATTTGCATACAGCAGCCATACGCGCTTCCGCACACTGCTACGGTGATTCTGGGTTGAAAGGAAGCGGAAAATGGGGGAAACAGATGAAAATGTCAAAGATCCTCTCTTCAACCGCGCGTAACTACTGTTTCTACCATTTTTCACACCCACAAACATTCCCCCACCCTCTTAGTTTTTATCAATAGAAAAAAAAAAGAGCAAAAACAGATATTTTTAGGGCAAGTGGCACACAGGTGTAGAGGGTGACGATGCAGTGGCCGTAACCATCCAAGTAGGAAAGGGGGGAATCATATTCAAACTATCTCCCTTTCTCATAATAATTCTGTGAAGACTTATATTTGAGTTTTTGGTGTATACAATCGAGGAGTTGACCTCTGGCATCACCTGACCTCTGCATGTCATTGTTCTAGATATTATTATGCTATGAAAGTTTTATTTCAAGTAAAAACGTGAGATACATATTAACGGACTAATTGATAGAAAAAATCATGCTTTGCCAGCATTCACATTCTATATTTTTATCTAAATATATTACTAAAATATAATAAATATAAAGCTCTGTGAACCTCCCAGGTGTCCTTGCTTGCTTGAATCTTTATATATATATATATATATATATATATATATATATATATATATATATATATATATATATATATATTATAGTAAATAATGTCAGCTCCTCTAAGAAACTTGTTTCTTATCGTTGAGCGCTTTCAGTTGTAATAAAGTCGGTCAACATAGCTCATATGCGTATTTTGTCATATAACGATTAGATCACTCTTGACTGACGTTAAAAGCATTTAATAAGAATAAATGTTTAATTTCAACCGTATCTCTCGCGGTTGACGGTACCCGAATGGTTCAGGTTCTTGCTAATGAAGCCAGACATGACTTCTGTTGCCGGGGTTCTAATCTATCAACTGGCGTTAATCGTGACACCCTGCTCTGATGATTCCCGGTAGGATGAAACACTAGTGTCTGTAGGTATTTTATAATTATTATAGTAAATAATAATAATAAAAATAGAAATAATAATAATATATATATATATATATATATATATATATATATATATATATATATATATATATATATACGTAGATTTGTTATTGATTTTTTAAACGATAGTACAGTTAACTCAGCATCTTCACCTTGAAGATATTTATTTTTATTTGGCCGTAAGCATATAATATTTATATTTATTTATTAATTTTTAAAACAGTTTAATATATATATATATATATATATATATATATATATATATATATATATATATATATATAGTCATCCACATACGGTACTGTTTCACTGTATCACAGCGCATCAGTGCAGCTATACATATATCACATTTAAATCTAGATAAGAAGTTTGCACGATTTTATTGTAAAGAGTCATTGGATTCAATGTCGTAACTATTACATAAGTGTTTGAATACAGTATTTATCTGATAGCTAAATATTTTGGTTTCGATTCTAGCTAATAGCACCCAAGTCATATTTCTTTTTAAATCTTTTGAAATCACTACTATATATTTGGTACAAGATAATAATCAATAGAGAATTGGCTCTATAATAATAAATACGAAATCAACATAAATTAAAATATCATATTTAAGCGTATTGTGCAACCAGCTAACACCAGGTGGCATGCTAGTATTATTTTAAAATCATAGACTTACAACAGTAATTGTATTTCATATTCATAAGTTATTATTATCATTTGACTTTTGAAAGAGTAGCAGATGAGTTACCACTAATCAAGGCTAAAAAACATTCGAGGATAAGGGTTAATGAGATTGATAGATAGTCAGTCGAATAATGGAGAGCATATTTGACTCAGCAGCTGTTTTGCATGCTGGGATGTGTTGGACGACTTTTAGAAATTGACTTCCTATCTCTGACAAAGTCATATTTATCTCTCTGTCTTTCAAGCCCATTCTAATCACTTCCTCCCATGTTTTTCTAAGCTTCACTTAAACTGTTCTACATCTACTAAAACAAAAATTTCATTCATCCAGTCTGTCAATGCGACAAAACCAAAGAAGTCTCCTGTTCTACACACATTTCCCTATACTGTCTAGATTCAATCTTTCGCCATCACATCTAAATCTGTCTTTAAGGCTCATATTACCCATCCATCATATCATTCTCATAGCATTTCTTTCCATGCAACACATATCCTCAACCCTTACTGTTCAGATTTCACTCCCATACACCCTCACACTGAGCCCGCATGATAAATTTTTCTCTTAGTTGACAGTGGTAATGTTGTAATGAAAAATTGCTTCGTCTTTATAAGGAGGGGAGAGGAGTTCTTAGCGTCTATCTTATCAGGAATGTTCTTATATAAGAGTGTGTGTGAGTATCTTTAATGTTTATGTGTGTGTGGGGGGGGTGAACATAGAATAATACATATTTGTGACGAACATGCCTGCTTCCTGCCTTTTGGAGGATTCCATCATCAATCATCTTAAGGGAGCTGATTCTGCGTTTCTTCACAGCAGGCTGGCAGGAATGGCGAACTTTGGCTTGCTCTGTTCTCTGGTTCCATCTACACCTGCAAAGTTTGATAAACTATCGTTTCCCACGATTCATCTTTGTCATTCTGTCCGCTCCAGAAAAATAGATATTAGATAGATAGATAGATAGATAGATAGATAGATAAACCCGATTATGAATAATTATTTTCTAACCAGAGTTGTGCGGCTATCACATAACAATGCTCTGCTGGTTAGTAATGGTAAAATTTTTCTGAACTTACTCCATTCCATTCATAACTCTTGCTATCACATTAATACCACCTCCTCCCTGTGTTCCAATGATTTCACTAATATAATAAACTTCGCTATCCAAAGAATGGCATACCCTTTCTGCTACACAATAGTCCAAATAGTGATTGAATTAACCCAATTTCAGGATTTCTTTCATGTGATAGCAGAATTACAGCTGCAAAGCAGATGATGAGATCAAAGAATCTCGCCTAACACGTTCTTCTTATTAATATGTAGGTAAAATGCAAATTTAGTTTGAAAAAGTAACCAGTGCCAGATGATCCTTTTTAAAAACTTGTGTACACCTGCTATGGTAGTACATAGCATCCTAATTAGCTCTCATTTGCAATAACTCTTTAATGTGGGTTGTATTAAAAATTACACTAATTACCACTCATTTATTAAAACTCCTTTATATGTCTCAACCTAAATATGTGTGCGTGTGTGAGTATTTGCATAAAATCAAGAAGTAAATTATCTTAAATGTGTATATAGATATATTCATTGGATTTTACAACTGTTCGTGTATCCTCATTATTTCAACTTGGAGTATCCTTTTTTAACCGTCATTTCAATTTTAATTTTCAATTCATGTGCTAATGAGCAAAATTTATAATTACCCACATTTATTTTGCTAATAACATTTCCTCCGATGAGATGAGCGATTCATTGAAAATCCATGGATTAAAGAAAAACCCTTAATAATTGCTTGTACTCCTTTGTCAAATAATAAATCTTATTGTAATTCTCTCTCTCTCTCTCTCTCTCTCTCTCTCTCTCTCTCTCTCTCTATATATATATATATATATATATATATATATATATATATATATATATATATATAGTAAATAAATGACAAAGAAAACTATATTCCAAAATTCCTGATGTTGACCATCTTAATATTTATTCCTTTAATTCAGTTGACATTTACAATTCTTGACAGTATCTTATAGTTTTTTTGTCATTTATTCACTATATTGCTTTGTAATTATAGTGAGCTTCTTAAATAAAGATTGGTATATATTATAAGAAAATATATTTCTACAGAAATATATATATATATGTATGTATATATGTATATGTGTGTGTGTGTGTGTGTGTGTGTGTGTGTGTGTGTGTGTGTGTGTGTGTGTGTGTGTGTGTGACCTCATTTGTCTGTTTGTCTGATGAACAGTCTCTACCAAACTTCTCTGTCAATTTTTAATTTACAGACTTGAAACTTGATATATAGGAGATTTGGACTTGTGGAATAAATTTGATTTTGTCTTTAGCCAATAAAACTAGCTGCTAAGAGGTCAAAATTAAAAAAAAAATAATGGAACTTGGTTCACTGAAAGTGCTCTTCAATGCATGCACAAATATACATTTTTATGTTAAAGTCGGTTAATTTTTAACTATTTCTTATCTATCTAAAGATAGCTCAAATGGTATCGACTAAGGTTGGAACACTATATGCTTTGGTTTCGATTCTTACTGATGGTAGCATGTTATTCTTTTTTTTTTACTTTTGAGATCACTAATATTTATTGGATATATCTTCGTAGAGATTTGATTTGATAATGATAAATACAATATATGCATAAATTATAATATCATATTTAAACATATTTTACGACCGGGCAATACTGGGCAGCCACTACTATATATTTGGTACAGAATTGTTATTGTTGTTGTTGTTGTTGTTGTTGTTGTTACTGTTGTTGTTGTTGTTGTTGTTGTTGTTGTTGTTGCTGTTGTTGTTGCTGTTGTTGTTGTTGTTACTGCTGTTGTTGTTGTTGTTGTTACTGTTGTTGTTACTGTTGTTGTTACTGTTGTTATGGAGTCCATGACATGAATAATGCGATTAGTGTAGGATATCATTGGGTGCCATGGGAATCAGAAGGTTAAGAATCATCAAAACTGGCGGCATCACTCTAGTGTTGTGAACGTGTTGGTTGCAAATGCATCCGGTCGGAGACCACACACACACACACACACACACACACACACACACACACACACACACACACCATCCCCAATATAAAAGGGAGGAGCACACACGTGCTTGGGGAGGTAGTCTACGGTCTTCAGTTCAAGAGTTGAGTAGAAGATGAAGATTCTCGGGAAGCGACAAAAGGTAGCTATGTATGGAAGATGAATCAATAGAGAAATTCCCACCCTCCTTCTAAGGATAGGCAGAGAACATTTAACCATGAAACAAATAAAGTCTTAATTGTCCAGAGAATGAGACTCATGTTGTTGTTATGATCTTTTATTCCAGGCGAGCCGATACGGTCAAGAGATGTGAAGAAGATATAAAAAGGTACTTTTGCTTTTATTTTATAAACCCCCCCCCCAAAAGAGTTGATGTACCATATATATGAACATTGACTCAAAATAAGCAGACACCATCCTTTCCTCCCCCCATGCACTGTTCCTACGGTTGGTGCTGTTGTTGCTACTGTTACTGCTGCTGCTGTTGTTGTTGCTGTTGCTGCTGCTGTTGGTGTTGGACTTTTACATACAGCTCACAAAGATTGTTCCTCAGGATTGTCTGATCTGCATAAATTTCTTGTTGTTGACAGTTATGAGCATTTGTTAAAACTTGTGAGATTTCAGATTTTTATCTGTGACACCAAGAGCAGCCAGGCTCAGCAGTTGCATGCAAATTCGAGGAAGGTTTGGTCCAGAATACAAATTGGAATTAGAATCGGAATCAGAAAAATCAGAAATTTTATGGGTATCAGAATTGATATCAGAAGCGGAACAATTTGTGTTTTTTTTCCGATGCCAAAATCGATTCTTTTAATTGTCTTTTTTATTTGATTTTGTTTAAAGCAAATCTTCCACTGCTGGTAGCAATAATAAAATAATAATTATTTATTGATTTTTAAACAACCAGTAAAGCCAAAATTGATAGATTACTCCCATACAAGGTTATTTTTACGTTTGAGAAAATACATGCACATTTAACACATGTTTTGATGGTGATTGGAAAAAAGTAACAATTCTATATTTCAATATAAAGAGATCTATAAAGAATCGGAATCAGAATTGGTAATTGTATCGGAAAATGAAATTTAATATGGAATCGGTAATTGTATCAGAATCGGGAAAAATTTTGGAATTGTCCCATCACTACTCATTTTCATACAAACCTACTAACAAAGATAATCAATAAAGCTGTTATTGAATGCTAGAATGAGACTCTTGTCTACTTATTCTACAAAACTTTTGTGTGGTATTTCCCTTCCGTACCATGTCCAAATATCTGATTAGAGAAAAAGCAGGCAAATATCATACAACAATTTAACGATAGTGCTTTCCGCAAAAAGTGTTCTGACTGAACAATGAACCAGCTACTCCGCGAGCGAGTATAAGCTGGTACAAAAGAAAATAAATTGTAATCATACAATTTTTACATCATAAAATGACAATGAATGTCTCGGCAGAACCGGATTATCTTGTCCGCATCGTCACTGTCAAAAAAATTTTAAAGAATTAGTTAATTTTTTTTATTTTTATATTCATTGACAATTCATTGATTTGTATCAACTAATCACGTTGTTATTGTAGAGGCTTCAAGCATTTATATTAAAAAATTCTATCTCTGTGTGCATGAATTTGTTTCCTATGAACTCCAAAACGATTAGGCCGATTGTTTTGAACTTTCATACAAATGTACTTTATGTGCCTGTGAGTTTTCTTAGATAGGTTTTGCATCGAAATGCCTCCGATAAGTATCGAAAATCGATAATCGAAAAAATCTGATTAAAGAAGGTACCGCCCGATTTTTACTAAAGTTAACACCCTTATACAACCTAACATCACAAGTGCATTTGAAAAGTTTTATCACCGCACAAATAGAAGGACCTGGCGTATAAAATAAACAGTAGGTTCTTTGATAAGACAGGGGCACATTCAAAATGAATGTTTCTATTTGGAGCACAATTAAATCATGATATTTGACTTTTGACTATAATGTATTGTGGACTAAGTCAGTGTGGAGAATCATGTGAACAGACAATCGATTTAATTGAAAAATGGATCATTTCACCGATTTCGATGACAATAAAAATGTTGAAAGTGTGGAACATTTGTTGATCCTCATTTAATCTTAATGGAGGCTTCCTTTCTTGTTATGGCTTGCAATAAGCCACAAAGAAAGCAGAACAACAGAATAGAGTTTAAACAATGTATTACTGGAACAACAACGTAAAAGGGTTACAACTGAAAAGAGTAGTAAACGTCACCGAGCAGGCGAGGGTTTCTTTGGTGTTTAATCCACACCTGGGATCAAAAACTCTATGATTTATATAATGGATAGAACAGTCCATTTGGAGGGTGATTCCCCCACAACCCCCCCCCCTACCAAGCTGATTTCCGCGGTTGTGAAAATCAGTATTTCTTCCTTTTGGGGCAGACCAACAGATTTCTGCTAGGGATCCCGCATCTGGTTTGTTCGGATTTCTTGTGATTCTGTAAACCTGCAGAAATTGCTGAAGGGCCTTTTCTGTCGATGTACCGGACGCCTTTTTTAATGCCCTTTTAAGCATATCGATGAAGCGTTCGGCCTGGCCATTGCTTCTGGCATGGTACTGGAGTGTCGTAATATGCTTGACTTGATACATCTCGCATAATTCTCTGAACTCTATCGAGGTGAACTGTGTAGCATTGTTGCTAACCAAACAGTCTACAACCCCAAACCGAGCAAACAATTCCAATAAAAAATTGTTGCCATGGTCGATTTTTTGCATCTTAGTATCTCTGGCCATTTAGGTAGTAAAAATCCTTCACAGGTCCCACATAATCGATGTGGATCCTCGACCATGGTTGTTCAGCCTTAGGCCAAGGTTTATATGTTATCGGTGGTGCTTTTGCAGCCAAAGCACAGCCTTTGCATCTGTTCACCACGTCGGTAATATCTTGGTCCATAGCTGGCTAATAAACAAAACTTCTTATTAGGCTTTTCATTCTGTTTATTCCTGGATGCCCCACGTGAAAATCCCTGAGAATTCTTTTTATCGTATAACAGTATTTCGTCGCAACCAGAAAAAATGTCTGAACTGGGGTCACCCAGTGCTAATTTCTGCTTCATGGTTTGAATGAAATTGTCATTTAGGGATTCTGACTTAATTTCCTTAAGTGTGACCGGCAGTTCGCGGATAATATTGTTTATCATGGTTTTTACATCACTATTAATACGTAGTACCACGATTACTGAATCTTCAAGAGGTTCCATTTTGGCAGGAATCAGTCTCGATAGACCGTCTGCATGAGCTAGTTGTTTTGAGGGGAGAAATTGAATTGTAAAATTATAATTCAGCAGAATAGTTCCCCATCTTAATAGTCGGTTCGTAGTGAATGTTGCAAGTCCTTTTTTTGATCCAAAAATGATCATCGGCTTATGATCGGTTTGTAGAAAAAAATGTCTTCCGTACAAGAACCGGTGGAATTTGTAAACTGCAAATATAATTCCTAAGGCCTCTTTCTCAATCTGAGAATAATTCTTTTCCGCTGGCAAGAGAGTTTGTGATGCGAAAGCAATAGGCTGTTTCGAGCCATCCGGCATTCGATGCAGCATGCACGCCCCCGACGCCATATTGACTAGTGTCGCTAGCTACTATTATGTCCAATTGCGGGTTGAAATGCGCTAGGAATAGTTTTGAAGTCAGGATTCTTTTATTTCTTGGAATGATGTCTGGCAATCTTCTGTCCACTTCCAAACCTTATCCTTTTTCAGCAATTCATTAAGTGGTGCACGCAATTTGTGCATATTTGGGATGAACCCCTGGTAATAATTTGCCAAACCTAAAAAACTCTGCAATTGAATTATGTTTACTGGTGCCGGCATTTCTTTAATAGTGGTCGCCCTATCTGGGTCTGGGCGTCTGCCATCTTTATCGATTATTTGACCCTGATATTTAATTGTTTGTAAAAAGAACTCGCATTTATCTGTTTTGATCTTAAACCCATAATCTTGTATTCGACTGAATACTTGTCTGATATGTTTTTCATGTTCCTCCCTGCTTTTGCTCACTGTGATAATGTCATCAAGATATGCGATTGTTGTGTCCAAGCCGGACAGCATAGTATCCATTACTTGCTGGAAGATTGCAGGTGCCACCTTGACACCAAACGCGAGTCTGTCGTATCTGTACAAACAGAGGAGGTTAGTGCTTTTGTCATTTACCAGAATCTGTAAGTAAGCGTCGCTTAGGTCGATCTTAGAAAAAAACTTGCCGCCATTTAATTTCGTGAACACTTCTTCTGGACTAGGTAATGGATAGTGAAAATCTTCTAAGGACCCATTGAGTCCAGTCGCGAAGTCGGCGCAAACGCGAATTTCCTCAGACCTTTTCTTTATGTAAACTGCCGGAGCAGCCCACTGACTATATTCAGTTTTAGCCAGTATACCGATGCTTTCTAATTTGTCTAGTTCCTGATTTATTTTGTTCAGGGAAGCAAACGGGACATTATGTTTCTTTTAAAACACCGGTTGTGTGCCAGGTCTCAACTTAAAATGTGCAGCCATTTTTGTACATCACTCCAGTAAATATGTTTGTGAATTCTTTTTTAAAACAAGTTATAAGTTTCTCCATTTCTGCTGAGTGGGTATCTATTTTCTTGGAGAATGTGGATATAGGAAGATTCCAGAGACAAAACTCCTCCATGCTGTCAAAACCGAACAAGTTCTCATTATCTTTTAGCACATACAATCTTAGTTTTTTGTTTTCCCCCGTAAAGTGACGTTTGTAATTAATTCACATTCAAAATGAATTTTTGTACCATTAACGGCCCTCGCCGTTCTGTTAGTTTTTACCATAGTCGGCTTTCATAATATTTTCCACGTGTTGAGATTTATTATTGAAAGATCCGATCCACTGTCTAATTGGAATTTAATAGCCTTGCCAAAAATGTTAGCCGTTAAATATTTGTGTAGATTTTCATCTATGACGTCCTTAGTTCTGGTTTAATGTACACGGCTTCCATTCTGAGTTTTCCTAGAGTGCGAATTTTTATGACCGATCTTATTGCATAAATGCATCTTTTTGTTAAAAATGGACAATCCCTTACCCAATGTATTCCACTACATCTGAAACAAATGCTCGGTGCTTTTAGTTTTTCTGAGTTTCGGTGGTTAGTGTTTGTGTACCATTTCAACGGTTTTTTCTTAGTTACTTTTTTATATTCGCAATGCCTGCTTCGATATTTCTTGCATCTTTTTTATAATTTCTATGTTTTGACAATCCTCAATCAATTTTTGAAGCGTTAAGTTCGGCTGATTTTCTAATTTTGTAAGGACTCTGTGCCTGATTTTCGCATCTTTTCCCGAGGTTAACCCTTGCGCAAACACAAGACATTTAAAATTGTCTGCTGTTAGTTCAGACAACTTAAAGTCATCACAGTGTTTGTTCACTACAGCTGCGTAGGTAGCAAAATCGTCATTATCGTCTTTTACCACATTCAAACATCTCCAACGCTTATGGAAAAGAGATGTTTTCGGCAAGAAAAGTTCTGTTAACACATTTACCATCTCATTGAATGATAAATCTGCTGTTTTCCGAGGCAAGATGTAATCCACGAATTTATCATGCTCAGCCGTTTCCAATTTTCGTAGTAGAAGTCTGGTTTTCTTTTGATCAGACCAGTTGCTGCAGTCAATATTAAAAAATCTTAATAACGCCGAAACTATGCTGCAAATGATTTTTCCTCTTCCTCATATTTAAAATTGTCTATCGCGGTCCATATTGTATTCTGAGAAAATGCTGAATTGCTTTCCGCGTTCGCATTATTCTTAACAATTTCTGTAAGCAATTCCTCTGTTCATAATTGACATTCAGCTAACTGTTTTTGAACTTCTAATTGACGTTCGGCTAACTGTTTTTGAACTTTCTTTTGCTGTTCCTCGGTTCATATTTGACATTCTGCTAACTGTTTTTGAAATTCCTTTTGCTGTTCCTCGAATCATATTTAACGTTCAGTCCAGTGTTTTTCAGATTGTGACTGATGCTTTGCGGCATCGATATGCAACTTGGTCAAATTTTCCAACGCTACTTTCAATTCGTCCATTTTGCTTTGTCAACATTAGCAATTTCAAAACGTTCGCTGAATTTTACAAAACCGGTTTATTCTTTCTTATTTCTTCCTCCAGACAATAAAACGAACAAAAAAAAAATAATAACGGCCGTTTTTAGCAGCGAAAACCACAAGTGACAAATTCTTTTTCCAAAAGTATAAAAATTTACATTTCTAAGTCATGATGAACCTTTTTCTTTTCAACTCTTTTTTTTTTTTCGTAATGATCTTTTTTTTTTTTTCGTAATGATCTTTTTTTTTTCGTAATGATCTTTTTTTTTTTCGTAATGATCTTTTTTTTTTCGTAATGATCTTTTTTTTTTTCGTAATGATCTTTTTTTTTTATTACATTTTCACCCCAAACAAGGCACATTGCCACTTTGGTGTAGGGGGCTACTATCAGGGGCAGCAACTGCTGGGGCACTATGTTGGGATTTGGGCAGCAAAATGTCGGTTCACGTTACACTTGAACTTCTGCATGTCAGTACAGTTAGGGAAGCAGGGACCTGGAATGGAATTCCAGAGTCTAGCGGTTCTGGGGAAGAAACTACTGGAGTAGAAAGATCTTTTACATCTATGGATCTCTACTGTGTGGGGGTGGGATTTAGCTTCCTGTCAGGTTTGTCGAGGGTGTCTACGTCGTGGAGGCACAAGTGTCTGCAGTTCATCAGAGCATTCACCATTAAAATACTTGTAGAACAGGCAGAGGGATGCAACGTTTCGTCGATAGGACAGAGGCTGAAGCTTAGATGCCAGTTCAGGGCCTATCAGATTGGCGACTCTCTTTTGAACGTTGTCTGCGTTTTTTTTGTTTTTTTTTTAGTTACTGTGAACCTTTCAGTTGCAAGTGTTATGTTAGACAATTCCTTAGGCTTGATAACATTTGAGTCCAACGTCGTTAGTATTTTTAGAATACTATTTCAGCGCAAGTATTCTTTTTTTTTCAATGTCATTAGTGGTTTTGATTACAAGGTTACAACTGAAAAGAGTAGTAAACGTCACCGAGCAGGCGAGGGTCACTCTGGTGTTTAATCCACACCTGGGATCAAAAGGTCTATGGTTTATATAATGGATAGAACAGTCCATTTGGAGGGTGATTCCCCCACAACATTTCTAGAGCAATTGCTCTTGACATATCAAAGGCCTTTGATAGGGTGTTGTATAAAGGTCTACTCTATAAGATCTCCAGCTATGGCATAGTTGTAAATGTCTTCTCAATTATTAAATCATTTCTCTCTAACAGGTTTATAAGAGTAGTGGGTGATGGGCAGAAATCAGAAGCTCACAGTAGTAATGCTGGAGTCCCTCAGGGATCCATTGTGGGCCCATATCTCTTTCTGATCTACATCAATGATCTCCTGGGTCACATCCTGAGATCATTCATAGACATTTATACTGACGATACTACCATCTATGGTATCACTTCAAAGGCTATAAATGACCAAGTTCTCTCTGATCTTGAGCACATGGTGCAGTGGGGAAAGAGGTGGCTGGTTAATTTAAAGCATTTAAAACCGAGCTTTCATCATTACATCATCAACACTGATCCTCATCTAGCATCAATTGAAATAAATGGCCCCCGACATGGGGAAGCTCCATGTTTTGACAAGCTCCTAGTTCTGACCTTTACTCCTGATGGAACACGTACATCAAATCTGTGCCTAAATCTAAACATAGATTCCATGAACAAAGTTTCTTTCTTAGAAATGCACACCTGTGGAACTTTCTTCCATTTCCCTGCTATTCACTTGACTACAATATGATGATATTCAAGTCCAATGTGAACAAGTTCTTGATGAGCCATCACCTTAAGTAATCGAATTCACCCAATTCCCACTACTAACAATTACTATGATACTGTCCCATTGACTACGGTACACTCATTAACCTTTATCCTCGAGTGGTCTCCTGGCCTTGATAAGCGGTGACTCGTTTGTAAAAAAAAAAAAGAAATATGGGGCAATTTCAGATCTCTTTGCTATCCGGTTATAAGGTTTTGTCTATCATTTGGCAACTACTTGAAACAAAAACAGTTACAATTACTATTAAATATGATTATTATATTTGCTATGACATATGTGCAAGATCCGTGAAAAAAAGAATATATATATATATACATGTGCATTGCATATCGCTAGTGTTTGCACTGATATCTATAATCATACAAAATAACATTTTAGTTGGTGAAGTTAAAAATTAAATAAGAAAGAAAAAAATCTCAAACTGTAATTAAAAAACAAAAAAACCCAATAAAAAACAATAAAAAAAACCGTATCAATCAAAGAAAGAAGCATGAAAAAAAAAAAAGACAAATACAGACAACGTCCATTTACGGAACTTGGGTGAAGGATTTTTGCTGTTGTTGTTTTTGTTGTTGTTGTTTTTTTTTTTCTTTTTCATTTTAGACACTGAGAGGGGGTTGTTGGGTTGGACTTACTGTTTGCCTTCTCCATTCCCCTAAACATTAGAAATAGTTGTGGCCGGCAGTTTTTACTAGCTAAATTTTGTGTAACGAAACAGATATATATAAGTATATGTTAGAAAGTTTTTTTTTTCTCCCTCAGTGGAAGTGTTTTGTGAATTTGAATCGGAATTTGTAAGTTTAAGTAACCAGATTTTTTTCAAATAAATATTTATTTATTTAAAATCAATTAAGTTTCGTTGATATGATGACATATAAACCGTTTGTATTTTTCTTTTTCCTTTTCTTTTTCCTTGTGGCTTGTTGGACAGTAAAATCTTTTATATATTCATATATACACATTAATGCCGTCTATTATTATTATTATTATTATTATTATTGTTGTTGTTGTTGGTTCACATCTTTCACACAAGTCAACGAAATATCTGATTTGAGCGAACCTTTTCTAGTCTCGCACAAAAACACACATTCACATTTCAAGCTATGTCATATACATACACGCACACAAACACGTGTCATATACATACACGTCCACACACGTATATATATTCACGTTCGCGTACATACACTCACATTCACGTGTATATACACACACGCTAACGTATACACATGTACTCACACGCGCACACACAAACGCACACACGGACGACGTCACTTCCGCTTTCTAAGGAAATATACACATGCGCAAATGACTACCGGAAACGAGTATAAAAGAGAGAGCAACAAGCGGTTTCTTTTTTTTAGGATCAGCTCTCGGGAGGCACACGCTCGCGCGCGTTCACGTCCCCTGCAACTATGTATGGGGCACGAGCCCAGAGACAGTACCTACACTCTTTCTCTATCTACTACTGGTCCCTGAGAACACCTTCGCGTAGCTGACTGCTAACTGACGTCAACTCTCATATCCTCTTCTTTGTCTACACGCTGGACTATCATTTCAATTTCGCACCACCACCAACACAAAATGGTGGCAACCGAATGCACGACGAACAAGCATTGCCTCCTATGCCACAAGTCCACAACAAACTGGCGCCCGACTGACGCGAAAACAGACAAGCATGGCGACCCTACCTTTTTTGAAATTAATTGTTTTGAGCGAGATGCGCGTTTTATTTGATAAAGAAAAAAACAAACTTTTCAACAAGAAAACTGCTACCGACGAACTACAATGATGAAACCCCTCGTCAGACTCGGCAAAAAAATGAACACGGAGCTATCGACTTCACAGCGAATATATAAAAAAGAATTCGAGCTCGACAAACATTTTCACGGTTTCCTGACATTACCCTGCAACAAACGCGAGGAGTAAAATCATATAGGCCTATGTACAATTCCCTCCCGCACAGCAGACGCAACAACAAAGAAACTGGACATCCCTATCAACACATAGGAAGAAGTTGAATCAACAATACGAGTTGAGATGCACCACGCACGCTGATAAACTCATAACTTGGAAGTTTCGTTGACAGTCGGCAACCAAACTCATCGTTCAACAAGAATGAACGCGCAACTAGCACCAGTCCAAACGATGCACACATTACCGCAACTCACTTGCGAAGATACCGTCAACTGGGCACACACACACCGTCAACACGAAACAAAAATTTTCCTTCCAAACGAACAATTCACTTCTCTGTCCAAGAAACTCATTGCACATGTCAGCACACAACAAAAAACCAAACAAACAAATGTCAGCCTAAAAAAGAGTAAATGCCTTTTCCACGCGTAAGTAAATACTTTTTTTTACGAACACACTCCGTTTTTGACATTCCGTTCCTTTTGACGTTTTTCAAACAACCACACCAACAGCAAAAAAAAAAAAAAAAAAAAAAAAAACAGGACGAAAAATCAACTGCCGAAAACATTACCTACAAAAAAAAAAAAAATATATATTTTATATATATATATATTTATTATTTTTTTTTATATATATATATATATTTTTATATATATATATATATATATATATATATATATATATATATATATATATATACATTGCATGTATTTTTTTTTCTAGGAAGGGGAGTATTGTGCAAACCTTTTCTAGTCTCGCACAAAAACACACATTCACATTTCAAGCTATGTCATATACATACGCGCACACAAACATACGCGCCCACGTCCACACACGTACATATATTCACGTTCGCGTACATACACTCACATTCACGTGTATATACACACACACGCTAACGTATACACATGTACTCACACACGCACACACAAACGCACACACGGACGACGTCACTTCCGCTTTCTAAGGAAATATACACATGCGGAAATGACTACCGGAAATGAGTATAAAAGAGAGAGCAACAAGCGGTTTCTTTTTTTTAGGATCAGCTCTCGATCAGAGAGGTTGGGCTAACCAGCTGCCTCCCTTTCGGGAGGCGCACACTCGCGCGCGTTCACATCCCCTGCGACTATGTATGAGGCACGAGCCAACAGACAGTACCTACACTCTTTCTCTATCTACTACTGGTCCCTGAGAACACCTTCGCGTAGCTGACTGCTAACTGACGTCAACTCTCGTATCCTCTTCTTTGTCTACACGCTGGACTATCAATTTCCACTACAACACTCATTTCTCTTCCCACGCGCGAACAAACGATAGTGACCCGAACTTGAGATGAACACACATTTCCTTTTCTTGCTACAACACCGGTCCAGCAATGAACATTGGTTGCACAAGCGCGGACGTGAACACGTGTTATGACTAAAACGTTCATTCTTTCAACAGCAAATAAACGACGTTCATCTTATCCATCAACTGACTCTTTGTTTCCTTCAATTCCATTCGTTTCATTATTATTTTCTTGTGGCGAGCTAGGGTATTATATATCCTGGTCCGCAACAGATTGGAGACCTGTGGTGTTCTCTGGAAGCTGAGTAACAACAAGTCTCCCCAGACGTCCAGCTCTCTCCACCTTCTTCAATAGCATTTGCAAATAAATTTGCGTCATCGCAACAGCCTCTTACCATTGATTTCTCGCTGGCAATGGCCATTGGTCTATACGGGAATTTGAGTGGCACTAAGCCTCCCCAAGGTCCCAGTTCTCTTCGCACTTGGCCAGCGGAGGTCTGGTCAGTGCTCTCTCCTCGGTCTTTCCATCCTCCTTGATCCTTCTTGGCTCTTTGATATCATTTTTCTTTTAGGGGGGAGGTGATGAGACAATGGGAGGGGATGGGGGTGTAGAACTTGTAGATATGCAGCTTCTTCTTTATATTGTATTTTTGTATTATTCTCATCATCATTATTATCATTATTATTATTATTATTATTAGTAGTAGTAGTAGTAGTAGTAGCAGCAGTAGTAGTTCTGTAGTGTTGTTGTAACTCATAATTAATATATAATTCTATGAGAATGGTGAGTAAAGTGCACTCAGACAATTGAAAAAAAAAACATTGAAACATCAATTGGAAATATTATTTATTCCATCTTTCAGAAATAAAAATCAACACATAAAAAGATCATGAGAAAAAAAAACTTATTTTTTGTCGGTTTATATCATGAAATATAAGAGTAAATAAGTAAACATGAAATAAAAATTTCAGACAAAATAGAAAATTAGTTTATGGATTAGTGGATAAGCGAGATAACTAACAAGTATGAATAAAGACACAAACACATCATTAAAGTTGATCCAAGATAATTCAGTCGATTCGTTGGAGCTTATTCATTTGCTAATATATATACATATATATTTCTTTCTGCCCATTTATAAAAATGTAAATTGTAAAAAAAAATTGTAAAAAGTATGAAGGGCGTTCCAAAAGTAATGCCTACTATTTTTTATTCCGCCCAACTGGATCAACAAGGGCTGCAAATTGCAATTATGTTGACGAAACTTATGCATTCATAACCTGAAAGTTTCATCTCTCTGTTGCAGATATTGACTGTGTGAGACTCTAAGAAAGTAACTCCTGTCATGGATGTATATCAGAAGCAGAGATATGTCATTGAATTCCTTCACGCAAAAAAAAAAAAAAAAAAAAAAATTGAACCGATCAACATTTACCGGCGCCTGTTGGATGTTTACAAAGCTGATGCAGTTGATGTCAGCAGAGTTAGCAGATGGATTCGTCGATTTCAGGGTCATGACAGAGATGCGAGTGACAAAGCATGCTTCATACTTTTATAACCAACACATCAAAAGAGGCTGGTTAAAATGTATTGAGAATGGTGGTGACTATGTAGAAAAATAAATTTTTGAACACAAATGGTTGCTCGTTTTAATCGTACCGCTCCTGTCTTCACAGTTTTTTAACGTTTTAGTTTTTGAGTTAAAAAATAGCAGGCTTTACTTTTGGAATGACCTTTGTATTTTTTTTTTGTTTTTTAATTCTTTTTGCTGAGATATAATTTTGAATTGTTCTGCAATGTTTTCAAATTAAAAAAGTTTTGTTATAAACTTTTTTGTTGAAACATTTCATTATGATATATTTGTAAAGTATGTAATTTTACTTTTGTTGGGCGCCTGACTTTTGCCTGGTCGTAAAGTACGCTTTAATATGATAGTTTAATTTATCCAGATCTCATATATATTATTATAGAGTCGTGATTTCAAAAGTAAAAAAAAAGTATTCGGGTGCCATCAGCTAGAATTGAAACCGAAAGCAAAACTGCAACATTCAAAGCTGGTGACGTTACCACTATACCAACATGACAAGTATATGAACTGATTAAAGATATACATTTTGTACATTCATAGTTTAACAATTTATTTTCAATTTTGACCAATTTTTGACCCCTTAAAAACTATTTTAACCGGCTAAAGCACCACCACTGAGAAAGTAGGCCGGTGAACATAACAGCATAACGTCACTTCCTGATCAACTTGTATGTATAGAAAGTTTTCGGTATTCAACCACGTGGTCACACTAACAGGCATAAAAAATATGGCTACCGATTGTGTTACCGATTGTCCATGTATGTTCTAAAGAGAAAGAACAATTCTCCATTCGGATAATAATTATTATAATTGCACATTGGGATAATTTTAATCTAACAAAATATAGTAAGGTAACTCGTTTTTTAACTTTTATTTCTATCGGAGAAAGTCGAATATTTCATTTTATTTTATTTTTTTTTACTGCAAAGCAAACAATTTTTATATAATATTTTTCAGTCCATTCTTTTAAAACTTTTCACTGAGTATTTCCAAATATTTTAAAGTTAGCATTTTTCATGGCAGTTTTTTTTTTATGATCGGTGAATTTTTAATATTTTAGCACCGGGCATAATGTATTTCTTTGAAATATATTTAAATCTTCAAGTTTTTGTTTTTTTTAACATTTAAACTGTAAACAATTTACATGACGGGTTTGTTTTACTATACACAGATTCAAAAGAGTTGTGAAAAAACAAATATATAACAAATAAATGTTATCAAAGGCAAGATAAGTTACTTTTCTACCAAACTGGATAAATTTTTAGTGCTTTTATTTAATGTAAAGTGTTTATTCGATTCGAAAAACAGTGTTTACCGATGTATTTGAAAAATGCAAATAGCGGCATGCTTGCTGTTGCACACGGTAAGTTTGGGAAAACGAGTTTAAACAAAACGATTATACAAAATACTGTTTCCCAAACTTACCGAGTTCAATAGCAAGCATGCCAACATTTTTCTTTTTAAAATATATCGATAAACATGGTATGATTTTCGAAGCGATTATACATTTTAAAGTGAGTAAAACCACTAAAAACCTTTCCAGATAGGTAGAAGAGTAACTTATCTTGCCTTTGATAACATTTATTTGTTATATATTTGCTTTTTGACAACTTTTTCGAATCTATGTGTATGGTAATATAAACCCAAAACTTAATTTAACTAGAAAATAATATTTAAAATACATGTGCGTACACTGCACAAGCACCCTTATTATTATCATAATAATAATAGTAATAATAATAAAAAAACTGGTGTAGATGACATTGACTGGCGCCACACCAACTAGTTGTGAAGGGTTAGGGATGATGGAAAGACCGAGGTGGGAGAGTACTAACCAAATCTCCACTGGAAGTGTGCAGTTCAAATCTGATACCTTGGAGAGGCATTTTGTCACCCAAACACCAATGGCCGATGCCAACGAGAAATCAGTGACAATGGCTATGGCAATAACATGCAATCATCTGCACAAGTGGTCAAGAGGTGGAGAATACTGGAAATCTGGAGAGACTTGTTGTCACTTGGTCTCCAGGGAACACCACAGGTTACTGCCAGTGAGACAACTAATACGCTACGCATTTTGATGAAAAACATGGGGGAAAAATGGACATCGAACAGAAAACCAAAACTTTAAATATAATTTCTGTATTTAAAGTAATAGTTATTTAAATATTTCAGCATATAATCTTGTGGGCAAAATCCAGCTTCCCAATAAGGGGCACTCTGGATACGAACAAAAATAATCTCAGTCATGAAAGATTTCTCCTCCACCGACCGAGGACAGAAAAGGTAAAGTGTAGCATCAAAACATCTTGTTTGTGTTTAATGTTTCTTTAATTGTTTGTTCCCTAAATGCATAATTCAGTTTTATCAGTATTAAATTGTATATTGCTTTAAAATTACTTAATTTTACATAGACGTTTATATTTTATATTAAAGTTTAGTTTAAGTATTAATCAAACTGTGTTCCTTTTTCTTTTTAAAATTGTTTTGTTGCTCTTTTTCAAATGGCCCTCATATAGTACTGACAGTCTGACAAATCTTACCTACATTGCCTGCAGACGTTTTTCAGTTAACAGGCCTTCTTCTTACTCTCGGTGGCGGTGGCTAAAGACCCATAAAAGATGGTCCATAAAAAATCTGATCATTTGAGGGCCCTAACGCCACTCTACAACTTTTAGTTTCGGAAAAGATACAGTTTGAAAATATGGAGGCGGACAGACAGACAGACAGACAGACACAGTGAGTTTTATGAGTCAGCTGATAAATGGCAGGACCCATGGAAATTCCTCAGAATAAGAAATATTTTGAATCAACAAATGTTTTGATAAAGCTCATGTTTTTGGATAGCACAAAAAATTAGTCTTTTTATACAGAAAAGCCAATAAACACACAGAAAATACGCGTTTATTAACATTTCTATGAAAATAGTGTCCATTGTATTTTAAATATAGAACTGACCCAAATGAGATAAATTAATAAGTACAATAGAACCCCGGGATATGGTGGCCTAGGATACGTTTTTTCAGGTTACGATGTAGAATACAATGTTTTTTCCAGCCCCCTGGTTATGGTATTTGCCCTGCCTTATAGTGTTATCTATAATGTTATTTGATTATATACATGTGTATTATATACTGTACTGTATTTTGTTACTAATTTTTAATGTGTACTGTACAAAAGTTTGCTTACGCTCCGCCATATGGCGATTTTACCTTATGATCCCAATCCCAGAACAGATTAATGCTGTATCCTGGGGTACGGCTGTACTAATAAATACTCAGAAAGTAATATTGTGCTACATAGTTCAATAAAAATAAAAAGATCACATTATAAGAGGCAATCTTTAATTGATTCTTTAAGTCCAGCACCTCTTGGCACACATTACCCTGTTTCTTTCGAATGTTCCCCTTTTTTTATGTAACATTTTGCTGATTTCTTTCTTTGGTGAAGAACCGTTGCACGTTGAAATTACTATGAATTTCTTTTCTCACACCATTATAAAAAATGATTATATATTATTATGACGATACTCGAAAACGAGGCTACATCAAATTATATTCTTGTTCAGAGTTGTCAGATTGGCCTTTTTAAAACCAAAGTTCATGAATTTGGCGTTTAAAAATTGCATTTGACCTTTTTTTTAAGCATAACGTACGAACTAAATAATGAAGGAACAAGCAGAATATTATATAAGAATTATTTTATACTGGATCCTAGCATGATAGAAATATGCTCAACATTAATGATATATACATATATATATATATATATATATATTTTTTTTTTATGACATAGGCATCACCACTTATCAAGACCCAGGGAGCACTCGAGAATAAGGGTTAAAGAGTGTACAGTAGTCAATTGGACAATATAGTAATTGTCAGTAATGGAAATTCAGTAAATTTGTTAACTTAAGGTGAACGGCTTATCAAGAACTTGTTTACAACTATATTGTAGTCAGCTCGAAAAACGGAAGACAGTTCTAAGAAAGAAGCTTTGTTCATCGAATCATATATATATAAAGCTCATTGTTTGTGTGCCTGTCTGTCAGTCTGTCGCTCTTTTTTCAATGTGCATCTCCTCTAAGACACAAGGTCATAGAGCGGTACAAGACAGATCAAATGATTGTATTTTTTGCAAATCGTTTTTTTCCCCCGTTTTTAGCCAGTAAAAATAGCTGCTAAGAGGTTAAAATTGAAAAATATAAAAACTTGGTAGGCGTAAGTCGACCAAACGTTATTTGTACGGATGCGCAAATACATACATTTATACATTAAAATTTGTTCAAAAGGGTTATTTTTATGCTCAAAATGCTTTCTTTTCTGGAAGTTTATTAAGTCTACAACTCTCTTTAAGTTTTTAGCACGCTCCCCGTCACTGCTTTATATTTATTTTGTACTAGACTACCCGTGATCCGTAGGGTCAGTATGTTATATTAGCTATGAAATTCATGTATGAGCGTAACACTTGTGACGTAAAGAAAATAGGTTTTTTTTGACATAACAGAAACATTTCTATGAAAGTATATTAAAATGAAAAATCACGGACAGATCACTAAAACATGAAAAAAAAAAAAAAATCCTCCCTATTCGTGTAGTTATTTATTTTTCTGAATAATCGCTCAAAAATCGAAAATTAAACGATTTTCCTATGAATCAAACGCAGACGAAAGTCATTTAGCAGCAAAAACGCACATGAACCTACCAATGAGAAATATAAGAATGAAAGACCCATATTGGAATCCTTCAACCAAGTTATAGAAACTTAAAATGTAAAAAAAAAAAATAAAACCTGAAGCAAAAAAATAAAACCTAAATAAAAAAAAATTAAATTAATATTGAAACAGATTAGTAAATGTGTCAACAAATTCACCGTTCTCACACAACTATTTTGTATCTAGAAATGTAAAAAAAAAAAAAAGAAAAAAGAAGGAAGGAAAAGGGACAGATAGAGAGCAGTAGTAGTAGTTTTGGCTTTACTACAATTGTTCTTATATTTGTCAACGGGTTAAAGTTGTTTAGTTGTAAGAAAATTGCAACAGTATACTTGTAATACAGAATAGTTGCAAAACATCCCCACTCTTCCCACGTTAAATAATAATTTCGAATTAATAACGTTAATATTTCAGTGCGTAGGTCAAAATCTGCAAAAGAAGCGATTTGTGCTTATTTGTTTATGTTGTTATGGGTAATGTTTATGCGCGCATGCACAACCGGATGTCGTAAACCGGAAAGTGGGTTACATCACTCGTTACAAGGTCATTTGAGTTTTATAATTATATCGATTTACGTGTTTTGAAACAATGTTTTCATTCCTTTTACCTTTTTCGATGATTGATAAACTTGTCTAAAATATACCATGCGTCAGATTTTTTATTGTTCATAAGAGTTTTTTTTGCTAAGTGTCCGAGGTTTGTGCACATTTCCAGGAAACACAAATCTTCGAGACATCCAAACAATCCTCAGACTATGCCATCTCTAACTGAAATCACAGGCAATTCGTTGCCATTTGTTTTTCTTTTCATTCTTTGAATATTAATGCAGAAATTAGCTAACTGCATGTCCGAGATTATCTAATATTCATCGCATTTATTGATCATGCAATCTACATATTGATGGAACTCTAACACTTGTTAATATTCTGATCTGCTGATATGTTTAACGCTAGAAACATGACAATATTGAGTATTTTATGTTTTGGAAGTTTGAAGACGAGGATTATTTTGATTATTCTATTTTTGTGTGATGTCCCCTAATCCACTACCAACAATTAGTATGATATTGTCCCATTGATTACTGTACACTCATTAATCCTTATCCTCGAGTGGCCTTTGGGCCTTGATAAGCAATGACTCAATAATTTCCCCTCCACTCCTCATCTGTGCCTGAACTAAAATGTTAACTATGAGCTTCTTTCTTAGAACTGCACGTCTGTGGAACTCTCTTCTGTTTGCTTTGTCTGTGCCTGAACCAAAACGTAAATTCTATGAACTCTGTGAGCTTCCTTCTTACAGCTGACTACAATATGATCATCTTCAAGTTCAATGTAAACAAGTTCTTGATGAGCCGTCCCCTTAAGTAATCCAATTTACCCAATTCTCACTAGTAATGATTACTACGATATTATCCCATTGACTACGGTACACTCATTAACCTTTATCCTCGAGTGGCCTCCAGGCCTTGATAAGCAGCGACACCTTTGTAAAAAAAAAAAAAAAAAAAAAAAAAAAAAACGTGATCATCAGGTTACAGATGAAGAAAGTTGAATTTTGCCTAAAAGTTTTTGGCTCGAGTGATGTGTTATATAAAAAAAATTGGATTGAATCCAGTTACATTTTTTTTTATCATTTATTAATTGCTTGTCTAAAAGCCAACTCTCGGATTAAATCAACCAGAAGATTATAGGAAAAAAAAAAAAAAAAAAAATCAGTTTAGTTTTCCTTGTAGCGATAATGTAGTAAATAAAAAAGAATATGTTTTTGTCATTTAATTTAAGTGACAGAATTCTATCTATTGATTAATCACTTTTTAAGAATATCAGTTTTTGTGTTAAGAGGATTTTAAACAGGTGGATTGTATTGGAGATTTATTGGAGCAAAGTAACAATGTTCATTATACAAAACAAAAAAAAGCATCTGTGTACATGTTTGCGATATGTTCTCCATACTCTAAAATTTGCTTTAATTTTTTTTTTTTATAATAATGAAGTAATTATGTACAGTGCACCACAACTAATCCTAAGTGCATATGTACCGACTTGAAACGAAAGACATACATCAAATCCGTTGCAAAAGTTGCTGCAAAATGATTAGATCATTCCACCATTTCAGAAGACGAATTCCTCCAACACTATAAGAGTCAAATGCAATCTAAGATAGAGTGCTGTTGCCACAACTGGGAGGTGCCACTAAGAGCAACATTTCTTGTCTTGACATAGTACAAAATCAACTTCAAAATCTAATGCACACAGATCCTTATTTTGCTGATGTTGAAATGAATGACTCCTTCTGCAAACCTCTTGCTTTGAAAAGTTCCGAGGACCGACTTTCGGCCCAGACCTGAAATAGAAAACTTATATCTAATCTGTTGTTAAAATTGCAACAAAGATGGTTGGATCATTCTACCACTCCAGAAAGTACATGATTCCAGTTGCAATGTTCTACCTGTACAAGAGTCAGATTGTGCCCAAGAATGAGTATTGCTGACGCATCTGGAGGAGTGCCACTCAGAGCAACCTTTCTTATCCTGACTTTAAAAACAAGTGTGTGTGTGTGGGGGGGTGGGGGGTCTTTTTCTCTCCCCTGCAACTTCCTCGTCACAGAAGAGATGTTGATAGTCTTTTTCTGTTTTATCATTTTCATGGCAGGTGCTCAACCGAGTTTCAATCTATGCCCCCCCCCCAAACCATTTACAACTAAAATGTATTTACTTTGATGTTTTTTTGCCTTTTGGCCAAGATCAAAGTGTAGTATCTGTTCTTCAGATGCTGCACTTCCATTTCTTGTTCTCTTTCGGTGGAGGAGAAGTCCTTCACGACTGAGACAATTTTTATTTTTGTACCTTTTCTCCACGTTAAAAAACGACCCTGGTGTCTAACTCTGTCCCGTGGGGAGGCATTGTAAATAGGTACTTTGATGTTTTTTTGCTTTATAATAATGAAATAATTATATACAATGCACCACAACTCATCCAAAGTGCACATGTACAGACTTGAAACGAAAGACAAATCAAATCCGTTGCAAAAGCTGTTGGGAAAATGATTAGATTATTCTATCGCTCACGTATCATATTTCTGGTGCAATCCTTTGCTCGCATGAGAGTTTAATAAATCCCAAGATGGAGTACTGTTGACACATCTGAGGAGGTGCCCTTCAGAGTACCATTTCCTG
Organism: Euprymna scolopes; assembly: GCF_053919585.1. NCBI lineage: Eukaryota > Metazoa > Mollusca > Cephalopoda > Sepiida > Sepiolidae > Euprymna > Euprymna scolopes. Next base: position 34,103,376 of record NC_136490.1, on the reverse strand, counting down.
TCTTGAAAGCATACAAAACCAAAATCGAAATCCAATGGAGGATGTCCTCTTCTCTTCCCTCCATCATCTTTTTTTTTTTTTAATTATTTTTATTTTTGCTGGGGATGAGGCATCCTATCAGATACCAGATATTCACCCACTATCTCATACATTCCAACTGACAGATCATTTTAAAATTCTAACTGTCCCTTTAAGTGCAATTATTTTTAAATTTTTATTAAAGATTTTTCTCTGTGCATAAAGGGGGAATGTCATTTTGATTGAGAACAAAAAGGAAATGTCAACTCAAAGAGAGTTGAACATCTGACCCACGGTGATGAGATCAGATTTGGCCTTGGATGCTGTTGTGCCAGTCGGGTTGGAGATTCTGATTGAAAGAATTATTTTTAAATTCTTATTAAAGATTGTCTCCATGCAAAAGAGGAAATGTCATTTTGATTGATAAAGAAAATCATCAAAACTGGAGAATTAATCTATTGATCCCAGCTAAACCTCAGGACATGCGGTCATTGTGTTGTCATCAGGGAAAACCTGAATTGCGTCAGTTAATCTGACATGTCTGATTGACTCGTGCAGAAGCGGATTGGTCAATGTGGCACTCATTGATTGGTTAATTGAAGGGGAAGATCACACCCCTGCACGGCCACATTTTCAGTACAAATAACAATGCAGAGCTGTTTTTTGGCAGTCAGTCAGTTCTGCTGAGTTGGAGCTAGTTGGTACCGCCGAGGTCCGCACAGTCTCGTCAGAGTGATCTGTAAAAATTCTTGGCAAAAAAAACGGACGAAGGAACGGTGTGTCAATTTGAAACAGCAATACATTGCCGACATTTGAGAGAAACAAACAAATGAAAGGGGAAGAGAAAAAAAAAACAATTGGAATTATCACTGAAATTTGTTGATGATAATGTTGGTACACTTTTTTTTTTTTTTTTACTCTCAGCTTTTTCTTTACCGCTTGAATTATATACTAATATGAACTATTGACATTACTTTTAAATATATACTTTTGAAATCCAAACCACGGCTTATGTCCTTTATTATGATAGCAAGTGTAGCTTGTTTGCTTTTTCTCCTTTTGCAGTTAATTCCTTCTGATTGAAGGTATATCGGATCATTGAGGGAACCTACTGCATTCTCATGGTGAAGAGATTCAGGACCCTCCCCTTTTTTTACTTGTAACGTTGCACAGTTGGTTGTTTGTATTAACAATACACATGAAAAAATTGAAATAGCTTGAAATATTTCAATATTGGTATGCATAGAAAGAGCTTGATGAGCTAAGAAAGAATCTTTTTAAATTTTTAAAATCTGATTAAAATTAAGGAAGTTATGGCTATTTTTGTGCCTTACACGTTTGGATATTTTCCCTCTTTAAGACCATATGCGTTTCGTCACATTTTTTACACTACTTTTTCAGTAAAAATGTCATATCTTTGTTAAAACACAAGACTAAGAAATGAAATTTACTGTATAAGTGTATTTTTGTACAAGGAATCAGAATATGCAACTGAAAATCTCCCAAAGTTTATGGTTTCCAAATAATCTGCAGTAAATGTGCATAAATATGCAGCAATTCCTTAAAAATGCCATGTATCCATAAACAGAAAAGAAGTTGGAGAACTCAAAGTTGAATTGTAATGTGCTTTATGTACAAAAAACTTAAATCTAAACATAAGACCATTTAAAAATGAATATATTGCAATATTTCTTTGGTATTATTGTAGATTAACACCTTCTGTTTAACCCCACTCAACTCCTTCTGACCACCCCTCCAAAATGTGATTCTACCTTTTTAGGAAATTATGTATAAAATGCCATGAAAAACTTTAATGAAAGATAAACAAATTATTTTAGAATTGAATGTAAAATAATTTCCTATTACAGATCATTCTAGCATTTTAGGGCAGTTAACTGTTTTTTTTTCTATGGGAAAATATGCATGCTTTTTTTTTTTTTTTTTTTTTTTGTAAGATGATTATGTGTAGTTTTAAGAGGGTTTCTATGCAATGAGAATATGTGGAGGGTTGCCATTCGGACTTTGAATTAATTGTAGGGCTAAGGAAAATTATGCGTGAACATACTGAAAACTTGACAGAGACAAAGCTAAGAAAAACAATATAGAGGGGGGAGCGGTTAGTTTCACAAAAATTTAATGTAAAATAATTCACCATTTCCTGGCCATTCTAGCATTTTAGGACAGTTAACCAATTTATTTTTATGTGTATTTTTCTTTAAGGAAGGATCTATTTTTTGTTTGTTTGTTTTAGATGCTTGTATGTGGCTTACAGAGGTATTTTGTTGGGGGGGGGCTTGCCACTCGAACTCAGTGTTATTGTTAAAGAGTGTTTTAGGAGGAGACTTGCCACACATAATTTGGATTAGAGGTGAAGTTAAGAGAGCTTTTTTTCAAAGAGAGCGTTCATCACTCACATTTACTGTTAGCGGTTCATAATTATTGGCTTTATATTATATATTTAGTTTTAATTTAATAAGAAACTGCGTTGCGAAATTTCAAAGAAAATTCCATAAATTTGTTGATTTCTATTTTCGAGGTTGAAGGTGTTAATTCCATAGGCCGTTTATACTACGCTGGAGCAGGTTGTAAAAATATCTTTCGCTTAATAAGTAGAAAAAAAGATTAACGAAATAAAAAGCTTCCTAATTGTAGTTTGATGTGTTTTCTAACTGCTTTTAAAATTTCAAGAATATTGATATAGATTTTGAGGGTTTGTATTACTATACACATAGATTCGAAAAAGTTGTCAAAAAACAAATATATAACAAATAAATGTTATCAAAAGCAAGTTACTTTTCTACCTAACTGGATAATTTTTTAGTGTTTTTATTTAATGTAACATGTTTATTCAGCTTGAAAACAGTGTTTACCGATGTTTTGGAAAATTTTAAATGGCGCCCGACTCTCTTGAAACGGTAAGTTTGGGGAAAAGAGTTAAAAATAAAATAGTAGACAAAATACTGCTAGAAACTCGCTCAATATATGTTACCGTGACATGGGCTGACATATATTCGGTGAGTTTTTAACAGTATTTTGTATAGTTTTTTTTTTTTTTTTTTTAAATTTTTAACTCCTTTTCTCAAACTTGCCGTGTCAAAGAGAGTCGGGCCGGGCGCCATTTTTAATTTTCCAATACATCGGTAAACACTGTTTTTCGAGCTGAATAAACATGTTACATTAAATAAAAACACTAGAAAATTATCCAGTTAGGTAGATCTTGCCTTTGATAACATTTATTTGTTATATATTTGTTTTTTGACAACTTTTTCGAATCTATGTATAAACGAGATTTTGATACTTATTTTGATTTTGAAAAAAAAAACATTTGTGGCTGTTCACAGTAAAACATTGTTTTAATTCGCTGTTCAAAACTAATTTAAAGAATAAAAGTGCATGCAAGCTATATATCTACAAAAGTTTATTTTGTTTTTTTAACCATGTTTTTAAATTTGACGAAAAATGTGAGAAATTGCAACAGATTCATAATGCCGAATTGGTTGGGATTGTTGTTATTATACATTCTGAAAACCGAATAGTTCTAAACTAATGTTATTCTGATAACAAAATAGCTCTAATTAAACATAAGAACATTTATATTCATATTTTCATGTTTTTCTTAATTCGTTCTTGAATAAAAATTAAAGAACGCGTGTTTGTTTATACACTGTGCTATCGCTGATTCTACAGGCTGGAGCTGCTGCTGCTTCTAGTAATACTAACTTCATTTGACCAAATTCGAGAAATAGAAACAATTTTTTTTTCGGGTAAGTCCTTTTAAATTATCAATTACCGCGGTCCTACTCAACATAAAATAATACTTTTAATTGATAACGATAGTAAAAAGATTGATTTACTTACTACTGGGTGTCCGAAGAATTTTTTTTTTCAAAATGTTCGATACTCGTCATATTAAAGTCTTATTTTTAACACGACAAAAAAAGAAATGGTCAAAAATATTTCGGACACTTGACAGTATTAAGATTAACACCTCTTCTTATTGATTCTCAAATTTCATGACGAAATTCTTCATACAATCACGGTACGGACCTTTAGAAAACAGGGGGGGTCATTACAAAACCTTACCGAAAACGCCATTTTATGACGTTCACATTTTTATCACTTTATTTGCTTAAAACTCTTAAAATATATAATGTACATTCATATTTATTAATGCATTTGAAAGTATATTCATTTCCGAACAAAACAGTAGTAATTTGAAGACTTGAAGTGCTTTGGTTTAAAAAATATGGCTATTTTAGTAGAACTACCTTGAAATCTGTGATTATCCAAAGCGTTTTTTCGTCCGTGTGTATTACTATTTGTATTAGATCACAACGCCGTCACTTGGAGTGGCAAACAAGGACTTGTCAAACTGAGCAGCGTTATAATTTGGTTGTTGTCCAGAATTCCCCTAATATTAAACAAAAATAAAAAAAAAAATCTGTATGGTGTAAAAGTATTCTTAACAAAACAAAAATATCATATTCCAAAAATCATATAAATTGATCAAGTAGTTTCATTTTTAAAGAAAATCAAATTTTATGAGTAACCGTCTTGTCTATCATTTTGAAAACCATCTTAAAAATAAAAAAAGAAGATAACTCAATAAGTCAAACTGGCAAGATTTATGTTGTAATGCATTAATTCCTTAAAAATGATTTTCTTTATAAAAATAAAACTACTTTATCAATTTACATGATTTTTGGAATATGAGTTCCTCAAAAGGGTTACTATTTTTTTATTTTTACAACTTTTTATATACTCTCTAGATCATAATATCTATGATTTGTGAAGGGATGTCGTCTCTAGATTTATTTTGATCAACTTTTATAAAATTCGCGCTATTCCTTCCTCTCGCGTGTTTATTGGTGTTTTTCGTATAAAAGCGAAACTAAATCGAAAGCGAAGTCAGCTTCTCGGCCTTTCATGCCAGGACGTCTAGAAAGCAATCAGTTTTGATCAATCTGAGGGAAATCCTTCATATCAGACAATAGCTATTCATTCATACACTTCCTTTTAGTGGAGAGCTGGTTTCCCCCAACATCGTAAGGAAACAAATAAATGAAACAGCGGAAAGCTGAACTGGCCCCCAGCCAGAGTTCATTTCTGCAAGTCAACTTCTTGATTGACATTGCTAAATTTCAACGCTTTTCACTTCCTATGTCTTCGTAGCGTAGCGGTAAAGTTCACATTTTCTTACACTTTCTTTTCCACCTTTGGGTTCGTCACAGGTTCAAAAATTTTTTTTTTTTTTTTTTTTTTACAAATTTGCAAACAAATCCCCCATTATAATTTTTTGTTAATAGCTGAATAGACTGAATTACTTTGTACAACTTTGAAATTCGGAGGCTTTTTAAGCTAATGATTAGAAAGTCAGTTAAACTGGTTTAAAATAAAGAAAAATCTGATGTACATACCTGTGACAAAACAAAAATATTATATTCCAAAAATCATGAAAAATTGATCCAAGTAGTTATATTTAAAAAAAAAAAAAAAAAATCAAATTTTATGGATACTCAAGAAGTGCGTGTCTCTCCTGTCATTTTGAAAAATATCTCCAGAAACAAAACTTCATACTTGCTAGATTTATGTTGTAATGCCTACAAATTTGCATTAACTGCTTAAAAATTTTCTTTATAAAAAAAAGCAACTTGTCAATTTACAGAATTTTTGGAACATGATATTTTATTTCATCACAGGTATGTACATCATACAGATTTTTCTTTATTTTTGTTTTTTTAAATAGAGGGAATTCTGGACAAGAGCCATTTATTTTTTTTTTTCTAGAAATTAAAAGATTGAAAGTTTTGGAAGCTATTTACATCCATTATATATTATCATATATAACATTACCTTTAACACAATTATTATAGTTTGGTCTGCAAATAATAATTTAATAACTAAATTATACCGTAAGAATGTTGGAATTCACATCATCTTGAACAATTCCGCTATTGCATTTCAGGAGTTACACTTGAAACTTTTTTTTCCCCCCTTTTTTTAAATCATACATGACAAAGGAGTTTTAGTTTCCAGTTATGTTTCGATGTGAAAAAACGGATTACAATCTTTCCTGCCAAATTCCTGCAGAAAGCATTCTCAGAAACTCGTTTTGAATTAATTCCTAGTTGGGAACTTGCAAAGGAAATTACTGATTTGGCTCAATCTTTATCATGGACTTTATTAGAACCGTTTAAATGAATACAACAATACAAATAATCACTATTCTTCCAAATTCTTGATTTGCCTCAGCCAAGAAAACTAGACTACTTAGAAAAAGTCTGAGGGTATGCAAAGATCTATCACTTATACAACTACAGATTGAATCGAGAAATCCATTCAAACATAAATGTTCGAGCCTTGTAAATTTTGTATCTTCAAGGTTCTTTCATCTCTGGATTTTCTTCACAATAATTAAATTTTTTTTTTTTTTTTTCTAATAAGTTGGTAAAAAATTAAAATAACAAAGGTGCAATGCAAGGTGAATACAGCTAGTGAAACAATAGAACAAAATTTTTTTTTTTTTTTTTATAAGTTTGACAAAAAAACATCTAAAAAGAAAACTGGAAAGAATATCAATAAATTTGACCCAAAAATTTTTATTTGTTTCTTAAATAAATGAAATAAAATGAAAAAGAATTTTTTTTTTTGTGAAGAGGAGAAGCAATAAAGTTTATGAAAAAAAAGAAAAAAAAAAAGATTTTTTTTTTTTTAATAAAAGATGATTCTTTATTGCTGAAGTTCTATGATCTACAGGTGAATGGAAGAATTCCGAAAACGACAAAGTAAACTTCCCTTAACCTGTCCCCTTCACACCTTTAAGGATGGGGGAAGGAAGAAAGAAGAGAGAAAGAGTGGGAGAGGAATAGAAAGAGAGAGAGAGAGTGTTCACAAAACATGGAACAACATTGTTAATATGTCTAATAGCTGAGGACAGCAACTGGTGTTGGGAACAAATTGTTATGAAAAACAAGAGACAAATACAAAAAAAAAAAAAAAAAAAAAAAAACAGGGGTGGGGGATGTAGGGGGAGGAGAAAAGTGTTGGGTGGGGGTTAAAGATTTGATCAATTCGAAGTGGAGACATGACAGCAGTAGATGGTGGGGGTGAGGAGGAGAATCTAAAAATGAATGGATGGTCCGTTATTAGAGAGCACATACTGATAAAGGTTAATTATGCCACACGCACGCACATACGCACACAAGATTAAGGGAAACAGAGGGGAGGTGATGGAGGGAAAAAAGGTACGATGTAAAAATAGAGGAAAGATGGAATTCAGATCAAATACTGCAGCAGAGGGTCAAGTGGGGGCTTTCAGTGTTACCGGTTGTACCAACCCTGCCGCGAGACACCCATTCACTTTTCTAGCTGCTGTTGCTACCATGTAAAAATGATCCATATAATATAAATGATAATAGTATGAAAAGGAGGAATTTCAATAATAATAAAAGGAGTAGTAGTAGTAGTAATGGTTTTGTTTAGTGATGATGAAGATGAGAAGATGGAGATGAGATGTTGTGTGAAGTATGGAAGTTTGTTATAATGAATCACCAGAAAGAAATGAACGTAATGTAGAGTTGCAATTCGTCAAACAGCGGAGGAGCCCGATGTGACTGCTGCCAAACTGTAATATTAGAATAGACGCGTGCGCCCAAGATCTTGTGATTGGCTGTTATCATGAAGAGGCAAGGGAAGAGAGGACGTTGATCTTGGGACAGGGTGAGGGGAGCCATTTCAACAGCAGCAGTCGGCTTTTGATTGAAGAATGATGCAAAAAAAAAAAAAAAAAAAAAAAAAAAATGGATGCCAAAATGTTTAGGGCTTCGGAGAAGGAGTGGCTGGCGACTGGACTACCATATTGTCAGGAACATCAGGTGCGCCACCAGTACCTGTGTACAAAGAAAAGAAAATTAATTTTTTTTTTTTTTATCAAATCAAGAAATGTTTTTACAATCAAAAAAATTTCCAGTAAAACATTTCATATTTTTCTAATACAGATACTGATACAAAAAGGAAAATAAAATTGACCACTAAAAAACTAAAAAAATTGTACAGACAAATCAGAGTGCCCAACCAATCGCATACATTACATATTAGAGACTCTACATCAATAGTGATTACATTAGCTAGTGTGAATTTTTTCAAGAGTTACAGTTAGTGCATGTCAGGATAACCTTAATCTGCAAACAGAATCGTTACCAGAGACGGGTGAAAAAGCCAACAAAACATTACGATGATGAATGACGTCACATTTTTCGACTGAGAGAAAACTGGTTTTCAGATCAGTCTCTCAGTGGAAGCCATGCGAACAAGCCATGTCCAATAATGTAGGAAATTTGTAATCTAAGATAAACGTTACTTCGATGTCCACCTATGTCACTCTAGAAAGTAAATAATTAGCCAAGATAACATTAGTCTATCTCTGGAGTCATTTCTTTCCAAATAAAACCATATAGGAAAACTCAAAAGGTCTCCTTATATTACTTTCTTTATGAAAACAGTTTTGTCTCAGTTAGACAAGACAATCAACGACCATTCATGAAATGCAATGAAGAGAATCTGCGTTAGAAAAGATGATAAAAGACTCACATATAAACACCTCCATTTATGTATAAAAGCTTATTTGTTTTTGAAAATATTACACATATACAAAAAAAACAACAAAACTGAACAGAAATCGAGTCAGTTTCTTTTCTCTCCAACACTATACTGATAAAACCAATACATTGCGAAACATGCTCACTACAGTTTTGACCGAGTTCAAATCCACATAGCGAAGATTCAATAAAAAGCTATCAGAACATTTAATTGTACGTTATATTGATTCTGTAACTTTACAAAGAGCAAGTATACATCACTCCTATTGCACTATTTTATCAATTGTAAAATTAAATTTCCAATTATCCAATATAATCTGGGAAAATTACTAATGAATAAAAATGATTTCAATGAGAATGTAAATGCATATAATACTAGCTGTACATACCTAGCATTGCCAGGCAGAGAGTTTAGTCACATACTATTTAAGATACACCAAATATCATAAGTTGTTACAATTTTCATGAAATTTAACCATATTTTGGATTTTTGAATGCATAAAACAGTCATCTTTATCTATGAAATTCAAACAGGTAAATAAAATCTCATACCTTAAAGGGAAATAACCCATAGATTAAAAGGAAACTTTTGTTTTTAAACGCAATTAATCTTGCTTATAATAATTAAAAATAAACTAAATCTAAATCAACATCTAAATCAAAAAATCTAAATCGAATCAAATTGAATCTAAATCAAATTGAATCTAAATCAAATTGAATCTAAATTAAATTGAATCTAAATTAAAAAAAAAAAAATCAACTTTATAATATTTCTAAATAGAATACTTAAAACAAAACTTAATTTCCATTAAAAGTTTAGAGCTTATTATTAAAACATACTTTCTTTAATGTAATATGCTAATGCGATAATCTCTTGAATGTTAGTACCTTTTGAATAAATAGTATATATAGAAATCATGCAGGAATAAAAGTATATAAATGTCCGTTTTCAGTATTCAAATCTATTTGTGAAACAGTGTACCGTTTATATATATTAACCAACTTGTGAATAAACAGGAACATAACTTTTAATACATTATCAAGGGTAATTTTTAAAAACATATTTAAGAAAATATTGTACAAGTTTTTTCTTACGTACATTATACAAGTATTTGAAGAAATGATTTTGAGGAAATACAGTAATATATAATGTGCGTTTTTATGTGTAAAAAGAAAGTTGTTGTTCTATAATGGAACTAATTAATAAAATTGGTACTTGTACAGCTTAATCAAGACATTAAAAAATGAAAATATCCCAAAATAAGTTATATTGTACACATCCGTTATGGAATGAAGTGCTCTGAAAACAAAATTTCACTTAATTTGATCAAAGTAGTTTTTTTTTAATAGCTCAAAAACAATTTGTTATGATAACGATCAAAAGGTAGCCATGTTTCGATTTTTAAGAAAAGCTAGTATTTAAGACTAGCCTGGGTGCCTGGCATTGCCCAGGTGTTTGGAGGTATGTGTTGAGCAAAAAAAGATGCTAGCAGGCAGGCTTGAACCTGTACTGCGAAGGAGGAAAAGAACGTGAAAAAAAGTGACGTTTTTACTGTTGCACTCATTGCCAAACTGGAAGTGATGTAGGTTTAAATTAAGGCTAGTCAATCAACAAGAGGGGGAGGACTTTCGAAAATATCGATGAAAAAAAGCGACCCTTTCCTGTAGAAAAGTGCCCAGTTGAGGATGAAGGAATTAATATTTTTACTCAATTTGAGAACACCGCACTCGATTTTTTTTAGTTTTTCTTTTATATACGAAAGACACAAACAAACACGTGAGAGCAAGAAATAGCATGAAAATAACGCGTAAAAATCGCTCAAATAAAAGATAGAGTTGACCTCCTTTCGTAAATTGGAGATAATATAATCTAAGAATACATAAAAAGTTCTAACAAACTGTTACCCCCCCCCCCTCCGAAAAAAGCCTTTGCCGGACATATAAAAAAGTGCACACACTAACACACATTTTTGCTTTTATGTTATAGACTAGCAAGGGTGCCCAGAGTTGCCTGGGTGTTTTAGGTGTGTGTGGAGAAAAAAAAGTTGTAGTAGGCAGGCAGGCTCGAACCCGGAGACTTGACATGAAGGCAGAAAAGAAAGTGAGAGAAACGTGACATCTTGACGCTCGGCCACGATGGAACAGGAAATGGAAAGTGTTCTAATTTAGCGAGTAAAAAGTTGACATCTGGAAAGCGAAAGTGAAGGAGTTCACGCAAGAGAAATGAAATCACGCACTTAAGTTTGGCTGTAAGCTAGTTAAGCATTCAGCGTTCCACTGTCATGGGGGAAATCAGCTCCCCTCAAAAGGGGAAACTCTGGCAGTGTCTTAATGAATAGCAATTGTCTGATATGAAGCGATATTCCCCACAGTGATCAAAGCTGATTGCCTTCGCCACCTGCTAGCCACGAAGGCCAGCAAATCGAATTTTTTGTTTGAATCAGTTTCACTTTTATACAAAAAAGCCAAACAAACATGCGAAAAGGAAGAAATAGCGTGTAAAAGTCGCTCAAATAAAAGATAGAGATGACCTCATTTTGTAAATCGTAGATATTATAATCTAGTGAGTATATAAACGTGCTAAGAAGTGAGAGCCCCCTCCTCTCCAAAAGTCTTCGCCGGACATGCACAAAAAAACGCACACATTTTCGCTTTTATATTGTAGATGATATAGATATATAATTTTCAACTAGCATTTAAAAAATATTATCAATTAGTGGGGGTACTCAGCATTGGCCGGGTGTTTGGAGGCGTGTGTGTAAGGGGGGGATGTAAAGTAAAGAATAAACAAAGTAATAACCTGTTTAAATATTTAAGAAGAAAAAAGAAAAAAAAAAAAGAAAAAAAGAAAAAAAAAAAAAACGATGTTAAACTTCTTAAAAAAAAAAAAAAAAAAATCGGAAAAACCAAAACAAAAGAAAAAGCAGTGAACAAGCGTAAAACTTCTTTAAAAAAGAAATCGGAAGAATAAAAAGCAAAAATAAGGGAAAGAAGTGATGAACACGTTCGGAAAAACAAAAACTAACAAACACAGTGAAAAGTGAAAAAAAAAAAAAAAAAAAAAAAAAAAAAAAAAGATGGCATAAATAACCCTTCCATTCGGTTAAGTTTATGGTGTGTTTCACCTAGTAGAAAGCATAGAACTAAAAGGAACGTTAAAATTCCATTCCAATTTTTTTTTAAGCAACTACGAAGTAAAGAAAACCCAAACGGTGTTCCTTCGTAACAGTCCCTTGTGAACGATCCGAAAACGGTGTAAGTGGTGGCAGGGGAAGGAGGAATTAATTAGAGATAAAAGATTTTACTACTTCCATTGATTTTCCCCGATTGTGGTAATTAACTCTCAGTAGAAAAAATATAGGAATCTACGATTATTGAGGAAGTGGAGAGGTAATATGCCTATAACGCTGCAGTTTGTGCATATTACATTCGCATGAAATGTCTTGATTTTTAATTCTATTAAGGTCAAAATCATAGGGGAAAAAATGAGTTCATTTTATATATATAGCGATAGTAGTAAATTCTTATTTGTAAACATTTTTATTATTATTTTTCCATAATACATCATTATAAATTCTTTTCTGATGGATGAAAAAAAAAAAAGAACTTAGTGATGTTTTAATTTTTCTCGTGAAAGAAAAGTTTATATTTTTCATATTATACTGGCATATTTATATTTTTTGTTAAAGAGATTTAATTTCCATAAAGAGCTTAACTTTATTTACAACAAAAACAAATAATACCGCAAATAAAGCTATACCATAAAAAACTTGAAAAACATTTACATTTCACTAATCATAAATCATCCAAAATGCTTATTTCTTTATGTTCATTAAATCTCCATATCTTACCTGGTGTACCTGTTGGGCCCATCTGCCGACCTGTTGGAGGAATTGGAGTTCCTTGGGGTGGCATGCCATGACCCTGTGTCGAGTAAGGACTTCCAGATCCATGTGGATAGGGATGCGTACCTTGGGCAGGTGGTCCCGTTGGATAGTTTTGTTGAGAATAGGAGCCCTGAGGTCCATGAGGTTGCTGGGGATACTGTTGCTGAGGATGACCTTGATGAAAGTGTTGACCTTGTTGTGCAGGACCCTGATGATGATATGGAGGATACTGTCCTCCTTGCGGTGGAGGTGGGCCCTGCTGGGGGTAGTGTTGCGGCTGCTGTGAAGGTTGACTGGATGGAGGATAAGCTCCGGTGTTGCTTGCACCTTGGGGTGGATAATGGGGATGAGTATGCCCTGAGTGAGGAAATGGTTGGCCATGGGATCCTTGCTGAGGGGGATACGGATGTGGAGACTGATTAGTTGCATTTCCACTACCTTGCTGGGGTTGCATCATAGGGAGAGGATGACCTTGCGGTGCATTGGGTCCTTGTGGGGGATATGGTGATTGGCCTGGAGGGCCATGAGGACCACCATGTTGCATATAAGGAGGTTGCTGTCCCATAGGGCCCTGAGGGAATTGGTGACCACCAGGAGGACCACCAACTCCAGTACCTGCTCCACCAGTAGGAGGGCCACCTTGTGACATCATTTGAGGAGGACCGCCTGCAGAGGAAGAGTTAGCGCCTTGTACAAATTGACCAGGTTGATTAGGTCCTTGGGTATTGGCAGGTTGCTGAGGTTGAGGGGGGTAACTATGTGACTGGGAATTGTTGCTGTTGTTGCTACTGTTGCTATTATTATTATTATTGTTAGCACCAGTTGGTGTGAAACCTGTTGTTGGCCCATGACCGAAGCTAGCATTGGACACTGGAGTTGCCTGTGAAGTAGGAGATGGGGTCACCGAAGCATTTGAGACGGGGGTTGGTGTTGGCTGTGGATTACTCGGTTGAGCAGGTTGGGGAGTTGGAGTTTGGCTAGTAGGAGTAGGTGGAGCAGGAGACCCGTGCGGTACATGTTGATGGACTTGTGGACCCTGGGGTGGCATGGGGGAACCATGGAGTGGATAATTTGGCCCTACAGATGCAGCTAACGCAGTATTTTGGGATGAAGAATTGGAGTTGGAACCTGTTCCAGAACCTTGGGAGCCTGAAATGAAACAAAATCTTAGGTTAAGAAAAATAGAAAATCAACATTTGCTAAACAAAACATTGCAAGGAGGCAATCAAATCTTAAGATTTATGAAATATAAATCTGGAAAACGACAATGGCTGTTTAAAAAAAAGAAAATATTTTGCATAGTAGTATGCAAGTAGATTTTGTTTAAGAAATGGAGAGAAATGTTACTTATTAGAACTAATAAATCAGCCATTAAAAAAGGGGAGGAGTATACCACAATAGAATTTGAGTACAACCATGAAATTAAGTACTTGAATTAAAATTAGCTTTATATCAATGCTTTTATATTTAGTTTACATAAAGATAACAAATTCCCACTCATTATTAATGTTGCTATGTAGTAAAAGGAGGAAAAGAAAAAAAGGAAAAAACAAAAAAGGATAACAGAAAAGAAAACAGAAGAGAAAAACAGAAAAGTAAAAATGAAAAGGGAAAATAAAAAAAGTAGAGGAAAATAAAAAAGGAAAGAAAACGAAAAAAGAAAAACGGGAAAAGAAAAAAGGGGAAAAAAGGGAAAAGAAAAAAGGGGAAAAAAGGGAAAAGAAAAAAGGGAAAAAAGGGAAAAGAAAAAAGGGAAAAGAAAAAAAAGGGAAAAGAAAAAAAAGGGAAAAGAAAAAAAGGGAAAAGAAAAAAAAGGGAAAAGAAAAAAAGGGAAAAGAAAAAAAGGGAAAAGAAAAAAAAGGGAAAAGAAAAAAAAGGGAAAAGAAAAAAAGGGAAAAGAAAAAAAGGGAAAAGAAAAAAAAGGGAAAAGAAAAAAAAGGGAAAAGAAAAAAAAGGAAAAGAAAAAAGGGAAAAGAAAAAAGGGAAAAGAAAAAAAGGGAAAAGAAAAAAAGGGAAAAGAAAAAAAAGGGAAAAGAAAAAAAGGGAAAAGAAAAAAAGGGAAAAGAAAAAAAGGGAAAAGAAAAAAAGGGAAAAAAGGGAAAAGAAAAAAAGGAAAAGAGAAAAAAGGAAAAGAAAAAAGGAAAAAGAAAAGAGAAAAATGAAAATGGAAAAGAGAAAAATGAAAATGGAAAAAGGAAAAGAGGAAAATGGAAAAAGGAAAAGAGGAAAATGGAAAAAGGAAAAGAGGAAAATGGAAAAAGGAAAAGAGGAAAATGGAAAAAGGAAAAGAGAAAAATGAAAAAGGAAAAGAGAAAAATGAAAAGAGAAAAATGAAAACAAGGAAAAGAGAAAAATGAAAACAAGGAAAAGAGAAAAATGAAAACAAGGAAAAGAGAAAAATGAAAACAAGGAAAAGAGAAAAATGAAAACAAGGAAAACAGAAAGAGACACAAAGGAAAAAGCGAAAAGGAAAAAAAGGAAAGTGGAAAAAAAAGAAAAAAAGATAAGGGGGAAAAAAAGAACAGAAAAGGGAAAAAAAGAAAACAGAAAAGGAAAAACAGAAAAAGGGAGGGAAAAAACAGAAGAAAAAAAAAAAGGAAAGAAAAGTGGGAAAAAAAAGGAAAAGCCCCAAATCTTAACACACATGCATCTTTGTAAATTTAAATATCTCTAATTTTCATAAAATTTAAACAATGGATATTAAGCAATCTATAATTATCCTCAAAATTTCTATTTTTTTTATAGTATTCTAAATGTTTTCAGAACGGTGCATAATTTTTCCTTTAAAAATTCTAACATTTACAAAATTAGAACCATAGATATTAAATCATAATTTAACAAAATTCTCTAAATTTTAATTCCTTTGGATAATTTTAAGTTGCACAAGAAATCTCTAACTATGAACCCGTACTGGGATGGATATTCCAGCTAATTACATAATCTTGAATTTTCATATTAATTTTGCTTTTAAGAAATAAAATGTTGAGTCATAATTTTATTTACTGTATAATTTTTTTCTTAAATAAAAATAAACATTTTGTTACCTTGGTCCCCAGCACCTCCTTGGCCTTGATTCTGTTGGCGTTGTTCATTCATATGTTGTTGTGCAGCTATCTGTCGAGCTCGATACTCTGCAGCTCTAATTTGGTCCATGTGGAACTGCTGACGCTCTTGTAGTAATTGTTGGCGTTGATATTCCAACTAAAATGGACACATGAAACAAAATGTAATTTTGTCTAGCCATCGAAAGAATATCAAATCAGAGTATTACAAGAAATTAACTCTAATACATTTCTTTGAAATTAATCATTTAGAGGTTATTGTTAGTGCGACATGAAAAATCTATGTTAAAAATATTTTTAAATAAGTAAAACAAAAACTATTGACACATTATGTGCATAACTCACACAACTATTCTTATCTTGTTATTTTTAATATTTTGGTTGATGTAACTTCTAGCCTTCTTCATTTAGAGTTTGAAATTCTTTAATGCAAAATTCTGAAATAAATTTCGAATTTGATCCACTATTTAATTCATAAGGGGAGATTGCTCTCATCGCATTAGCCACAACTGGATAGAAATGTTTATTATAAATTTTTTTCTTTTTCTCTTTTTTATTTACTTCCTCTTTAGGTTAGACACGTTAAGTGTGGGTTTGATGAAAGTATTTCTATGGAATGAACTGGATTCCAACTTGACACACCTATGTTTTCAGTCCATATCATTAAATATTAAGATCTGTAGTATGTCATTTGAAAGTGATTGTTAACTAATGCCTTTATCTGTTGTGCCAAGTGTTCAGTTTGAAATTCCATACAGGTTCATAAATTCCACATGAAGATTCCAAAGTTCTAAAAGATGCAAGAAGGTTGGAGGTTACATCGGCCAAAGCATTGTGAAAATAACAACCAAAATGAAAACAGTAGTTAAAAAAAAAATAAAATAAAATAAAAGTAAACAAAAATTCTAATTAAAATATAAGTGTAACAGATTTTCTTATAACCGATGATTTGGCACCTTTTTTAATCTAGACAAAATCATGCGAGAGAATTTGATGATCTCAATGAGTTTATTGGGCAACAAACATGGCTGTCTGTATAGTGCATCCTCAATTTGTTTACACTGCACCTGCTGGTGGTAGTCTCCCTTTATTTTTCAAAGTACTTCATATTTTGCTAAAATTGAACCGTAGTTATCTTTAGCCCACAAAATTCACGTAGAATCCATTGTGTTAACACCAATCTTTTTTCATCAAAGATGAAACTGAAATTGCTCAAAGAATTGCTAAAGTTTCTAGAAATTCCTGATGATTTAGAGATACGGTTGTTGAATAATTACTGGATTAGGGTGTGTTGAGAAATTATTAAATCTCTTAGACCAGCAAAATGGTTAATCTGTTAAAACTCTAGAACCAAAGGTGCTGGAAAATCAGTGTTGCAATTGTACTTTCATCCCATATTATTAAGTACATTTGAACGCCTAATATTTTTTTATTATTTTGTTTTTCAAAACAAGTATTTTGAAGGAGTTATCATACAGTTAAGGAAATTCAATGTCATTGTTTTTGTGCATGAAATATTTTCTTCATGCAGTTAAAAAAAATTGGTGGGAAATAGAAATATTATCGTTAAAGTTGACATTTTGCATCAAAAGGTTCAACTTCAACGATAATATTTCTATTTCCCACCAATTTTTTAAACTGCATAAAGAAAATGTTTCATGCACAAAAACAATGACATTGAATTCATTTATTAAGGAGTCACCACCTATCAGGGCCGAAAGGGGATAAAGATTAATGAATGTCAGGTGGTCGGTGAGACAACACCGTGATGGGAATGGTAGAGATTGGAAAGAATTTGATTATTTAAGAGGACAGCTCAATAAGAAATTGCTTATAATCGACTTGAAAACGACCATGTCATAGTCAGGTGGGAAGCAGCCCTGCGGTATTGTGTCTCAGAGACAGGCAATTCTAGTAAAGAAACTTTCCTCATGGAAGCTTTGTTTAGTTTTAGGCAGAGAGAGAAAGAGAGAAGGGGAAATTACTTACAGCGGTTGTAGCTAGATGAGATTTTGTAAATGTTTAACAAGGGGGGGGGGCACCATAGGTTGAAAGTTGTAACAATCAATGTTTAATATTAAGTCTTAGGAAAAAAAAAGAAAAAAAAATATTGTCAGTATTTGTGCAGATATCTCAACATTAACAATACAAGTAATAAACACAGAAAAAAAAAAAGGTTAGCTTACCGCTTCTCTTTCTCGATCCATGATAGCCTCAAGTTCTTCAAAATGACGTAACTTTATCTCAAGCTTTTTCATTTGAGTTTCCACCAAAAGAGCAACAAGACTTTTAATTTTTCTTTCTTCAACTCCGGCAAGATGCTACAACAACAACGACGACGATTTTATTATGAAGCTACACTATTATGAAATGAGAAACAGATTTAAACAATTGAAAAATACAAACATTGACAAAAAAATTCTTCATTTGGCACTTATACAGTTTAGTCAAGACATTAAAAAATGAAAATATTGAAAAAAAAAAAAAAAAAAAGGTTATATTGTACGTACTCGTTATAGTCTGAAGTTCTGAAAAAAAAATTTCACTTAATTTCATCCAGTAGTTTTTATTTTACAGCGAAAAAAAAATTTGTTATAATACCGAGCAAAAGGTTCGATTTTTAGGAAGAAAAGCTAGTATTAAAGATGGGGAGGGGGTGCTGGCATTTTAACTGGAGTTATCTCCCTTTGGCATGTTCAACAAATTTCGTAATGGCTGACTTCAACGCGCTCTCATAAAAACGTGTTTTTCTGCTGTAAAATAAAAACTACTCGATCAAATTAAATGAAATTTTTTTCGGAAATCTTCAGTCCAAAACATACGTACAATATAACTTTTTTTCTTTTTTTTTTTTTTTTGATATTTTCATTTTTAATGTCTGTACAAGTACCCTTCATTCAACTGTAAAGATTTGCGATTAGAGATTCCACCTGCGTAATGAATATATATCAACAAATAATTATAAGAAACAATGTTCTGATTTCTATATATATATTTATACTTACTAAAAACAATTTCCGAAAATATTGCATTTTATTGTCAAGTTTACCAGTTTTAGAACAGGAAACGTAAAAAAACAAATGCCCTTCCAAATTATTTTCATAAAAACAGTGGAAGAAGGAATTAAACACTGTAAAATAGACAATTATTTTATACCTGAAACTATATAACTGAAATATTTTATTTCAGTCACACTGTAAAAGATTTCAGTTACCACTAGCTTTAAAATATTTGTCCAGTTTTACAATGGAGATATAATAAGCAAAGTAAATGTCAATCTGTTAATAATTTTTTAAAAATCTATTTTTGATAACGTGTTCTAATCATGCTAATAAGTTTTTATGAAGACTTTTTTTTTTTTTTTTTTTTTAAATCACCAACACACAATCCAACACATATTCTAAATCTTAGAATCAAATTAGAAAAAAATTGTTTAAAAACCAAGTAAAAAACAAAAAATTTAACTATTTTTGTTTTCATTTTAATTTGTATGAAGCACAATGCTTGATTACAAAAATACAGGATTGTGATCAAATTTTTAAGAAACTAAATCTAAAAAGTAAATAAAAAAAAAAGTGTTTGGATGAGAAACACATGGATTGATTTCATAATACACATGCACATATATTACATATTAGCAGACATGTTTCAGTTCTCCAGCTAGAACTGAAACATGTCTGCCAATATGTAATTAAAATTGGCATGGAAATAAAAATACTAAATACATGTATAGCTCTACTTGTTATTTAGTACTATTATATAAACACAGTATTACTGGATTAACTCCTATGAAATTAGAACCCTGTTCGAATATTTTTTTTATAATAAATAATTTGTATCTCAATAAAAAAAAAAAAAATATGATCCATTATTATTTTAGCAAGGTTTAGGAATATTAGGAACAAAAAAATAAATGTAAAAAATAAAAAACAATATATATATTTTTTTTTAATTAATTGGAATGTTTATTGAGATGAGTTTTATTTATTCATTGCAGACTATTATCCTCATCTTTGTAGTTGTTGTTTCCAAACGTTTCGGCCAACTATTCTTCTGGCCTTTGTCAGGTGGTAACAACAACTATGGAAGGCAGTAATTGCTGAGAATGCAGTTAGGAGATTAGAGTTCCTATCCCATCGTGGTTACCACCTGACGAAGGCCAGAGGAATAGTTGGCCAAAATGTTATGAAACAACAGATGAGGATAATAGTCCGCAATAAATAAATGAATACAATTTTTTTTATTTGACCAATTTTATTATATTCTCTTAATTTTTTTTTTTTTTTTTTTTTTTTTTAGAAAGGAGTCACCACTTATCAAGGCCAGAGGACACTCGAGGATAAGGGTTAATAAGTGTACTGAGGTCAATGGGACAATGTCGTAGTAATGGTTAGTGGAAATTTAGTAAATTGGATTACTTAAGGGGAACGGATCATCAAGAACTTGCTTAGGTTGGACTTGAAGATGACCATATTAAAGTCAGCCGGAAAACAGGCAAAACGGAACAGAATTCCACAGGTGTGCAATTCTCAGAAAGAAGCTTTGTTCATGGAATCTATCTTTAGGTTTAGGCACAGATAAAGAGTGGGGGAAATCTTCAACATTCAATTTCCTCTATTCAAATTTTATTATCAGTCTTTTGCTAATAAAATAAATTGTTGAATGTGGGTGGAGGTAGTTAATTCCTTGCAATTTAATAATCGTTAAAGAGTGATGGCACAATTTAGTATTTCGTGGTTATTTAAAAAAGTATTTTGTAAAATAATGATCAAAAATTAAAGACACTCCATGTATGAATATGAAATAAATATTTATAGCCAGTAAAGAATGAGTTGAACATAAATTTGTATTATTTAAGACTGTCAAAGCATGTAGAAATATACAGCATTATTGAGTTGTGATTCTCCTTTGACCACAACATATTGGGACAGTGCATAACATAAACAGATGTATTGTATAGCAATGGATGTAGTGGTGTGTAGAGTCTGTTTGCCTTTCTGATTCTGTAGAAGTACTTATAAAACAAGCACAAGAATTTTGCGGCGATGTGACAGAGGCTGGAGCTTGACAGACAGAGTGGAACTTATTAGGTTATGTTATGGGGTTCATTACATGAATAGCGCAATTAGTTTTTTTTTTTTTTTTTTTTCAATTTTCACCCCAAACAAGGCACAGTGCCACTTTGAAGCAGGGGCTACTATTAGGGAATTAATTAGCGGGGTCATTATGAAGGGAGATGAGTAGAAAGATGTTTGCTAACATTACACTTGAACTTCTGCATATCATTGCAGTTGGGAAAGCAGAATCCCGGAAGGGAGTTCCAAAGACCCGCAGTTCTGGGGAAGAAACTATTGGAGTAAAAGGCTTTCTTGCACCTAGGGATCTCTACTGTAAAGGGATGAGACTTAGTAGCTTGTCGGGTTTGTCGGGGGTAGTTATGTCGGGAAGGTACAAGTGTTTGCAGTTCGTCAGAGCATTCACCATTAAAGTATTTGTATTGTATTCAGGCAGAGGGATGCAACATCTCGTCGATGGGACAGAGGCTGAAGCCTAGATGACAGTTCAGGACCTATCAGGTTGGCGACTCTCTTTTGAACCCTGTTCAGGAGCGAGAGAGAAGCAGCAGATGCACCAGTCCAGATGTGACAACAGTACTCCATACATGGGCGAATGGTTGCCTTATAGAGGTATAGGATACTGTCAGGCGTAAGTAGTTTTCTAGCACGGTAGAGGGAGCCAACCTTCCTTGCAGCAGCCTTGGCAATGCTCTCAATGTATCTATTCCAGTTCATATTCCCTGTAAACGTTAGGCCGAGGAGTTTAAAAGAAGTACTTTCAGGCAATGTGTTCTTGGCCATTGCTATTGGTGGTAGAGAAGGTTTCTTGTAGTTATTGAAGGAAACAAGCCTAGTCTTAGCAGCATTGAATGTGACCAACCATTTTTGTCCCCATTCCACTATGGATTGGAGGTCGTCCTCTAGTGTTTCTGCCATTTCCTTGGATATGTGTTCATTTGTTTTCCCCTCATATCTGTTATAGAGAGTGGTGTCATCGTCAAATATACCCATCTCCGAAACAATTTTATCAGGGAGGTCATTTATGAATATCAGGAATAATAGAGGTCCAAGGATAGACCCCTGAGGTACTCCCGCATTTATGTCATATTGTTTGGATGTATGTCCGTCGAGGACAACTTGGATTTTTCTATTACTAAAGGATGTAATTACATTATGAATTCTTCCAGTGACTCCATATGATCTAATTTTCCTTAGAAGACCATCGTGCCATACCCTGTCAAAAGCCTTAGATATATCAAGGGCCACCGCTCTACCCTCCCCTGTTTTATCCAATGAACGGTATATATGTTCAGAAACTACAGTTAAGATATCTGCTGTTGAACGGGCTTGCCTGAATCCATATTGTTTGTCAGTCAGGAGTTTAGCAGCTGTTAGGTGCTGGACTAGGGCTTGATTAACTAAGGACTCAAATATTTTGGCGAAAAGCGGGAGGAGGCTAATGGGGCGATAATTTAGTGGGTCAGTTCTTTCACCAGAATTCAGAGGCGGTTTTCCAGCAGTTGGGAAAACAAGATTCGTTAAGGCATTTATTGTAAAGTTTGGACAGAACTGGAGCAACCTCAGCAGAGCATTTTTTCAATAGCACAACCGGGATGAGATGTGGTTCACATGCTTTTGAGGTGTCTAGGTTTTTTATAATAGCATGTACCTGAGAAGGGGTGATTTTCAAATCGTCTAGTGTGGCGTCTGTTTGCAGAGGAAAATCAGGGAGTGAGTGGTGTACCGAGTTCAGTGTGGAGTTTGAGGCAAACCGACTGGCAAGCAGATTAGCCTTGTCAGTTGCCGTGCAAGCTACCTCATGATTGTTTGATAGTGGGGGAATAGTTGACTGTCCATTATTTACTATGCCGTTGTAGATTTTCCAAAAATCCCGGGTTCCTAATTTCTGTGCTTCGATGCGTTTTCTGGTGGTTTCAGAGTAATCTGTCTTAGCTGTCTATCACTCTCTTACAATTATTTCTAGCTTCTATAAACTTCTGTTTATTTGAGCTGGACTTATGTCGGTTGAATCTGCGGAACGCATGCTGCCTTTGACAAATGAGAGTGGGGCTTGCTATAGAATTTCCGTGCGGGAACATGTGCTTCAATAGCAGTTTTGAACCATTCAGTGGTCTCATTTGCACACTGTTCCGCTGGAAGAGTAAAGATATTTTGCCATGGGGCATCTCTGATGAGCTCCCTGATGGCTTCCCAATCAGCCCTTTTGTAATACCTCGTTGTTTTGAGTAGTGGGTCTTCAGTTTTAGGGCGAGAATTTAGTGCGGAATGATATTGAGTGCAATGGGGTTCAAAGGGTTACCGGTGACATAGATCAAACCCGTTGACTTCTATTGACAATGCGTACACCTGTGTGTAACAAGGGGTGACGAAAAAGGTCAGTAAGCGTATTTTGAGTGGAAGCCAGTTAACAGGGGTTACCACCCCACATACGTACCTTAAAATAAATAGGGGATGCACACGCATTTGCTAGACAGTTTTACAGTTTAGAGCTCAAGTCTCCTGTTCTATAGTCTAGTGTTAATGAGAAAATCTGGATTCAAGATGAGAAAGAAAAAGATCTGAATTGATTCAGCGATGTGAGGCGGCCATGATGGAATCCAAATAAAGAATTCTCTAAACAATAAAAAGTGTGTCTTGAGATCTTATGTGACACACACACGACTGTGGATACACATATAGACACTACATACACAAGAATATATACACGTCATCACCTCTCCTCCCACAACAGAACAGTTAGAAAATAAAAAAAAAGGTATGACAAGTATAACTTACCTTTGCTTTAACAGCAGCAGCTGCCAAAGCTGCAGCGGCCGCTGTGATGACATTACCCTTTTCCTTTGGATCAAAGGCAGCTGTCACCTTAGTGGCCATCATCTCATTCTTATTGTGGCCGTCAGCAGCAGCATTGACGGCACCACTTTTATCATCTATCCCATCAGGACCAGTGGTGCTGGCTTGCTGCTGCTGTTTCTGAGCAGTGGTATCGCCCTTCTCATCACTTTCAGAAGCCGCAGTTCCAGCAGCAGGAGCAGCACCAGAGCCGCTACTGCTACCACTGCTTGTGGCGGTACCTCTATCCCCGGCCGGCTGCTGGCTAGACTGGGGAGAGTTTGACTCCTGAAAATCAAACAGGTATTTATTAGAAGTACATGTTGAAAATTATAAGTTTTTTAGGGGTGGGGTGGGGGTGGGGTGGGGGGTAAATGCCCCAAAAAGTGCCCAAAAATGCAGTCTGTTTTCTGATTAAAAAAATTAATTTTGGAGATTAACCAGTTTTTATAAAATAGCATGAAAACAAAAAAGAAAAGTTTCATTTAAAGTTATCAATTATATTTTTAATAAATCTTTCACTAGTAGAGAAAAGAGAAGGAAAACAAAAACAAAAATACAAAATTGTTCAAATATATATATTACAGGATTATTATTATATAAAGGGCAGTTGTCTGCATGTATCCCCTTCAAAAAGTAAAAAAAAAAACTACACAAGACACCTCTACAAAGCTGATATTTTTCAGCATAACTCCTGTCCGAATATGATTGTTTTTTTCTTTTTTATTGGTAATATCCCTTCTTTTGGAGATCAATTAATGGTGAGGGTAGGGGTGAATACCTAGAGTGATTTTTCCCCAGAGAAGAGGAGAGCAGGGTTAATAAAAAAAAAAGAAAAAAATTCTAACCATACTTTTTAACTTGCATTTTGTTGTTTACATTCTAGGTAACCATGCTAGTTTCTAATATTTCTGTTTCATGGAGGCAAACAAATTTTGTAATAAATATTTTAATTATTTTCATTTCAGACACTCATTGTTTTAATTAAAGGTAACATGTAAAATGGAATTGAAATCTTTTTTTTTCTTTTTAAATTTATTTACAAAAGCACAAAATCGAATTAAAAAAAAACAAACATTTAAGGTGTATTATCTAATACATAAAGCAAAATCTATTTGTTTTTTTTACTTTAGACCTAAATATAGTGCATTGCATTTCACAAATCGATATTTGATTCTGACTAACCAATTTGTGTTCCTTTTATCATTTTCTTGCAAGTAAATAATATACTTCTTTAAGTTTTGCTAAAAAAGAGAGAAAAAAAAAAAAAAAAACTAGTGCTAGGTACTTACAAACTTAACAGAAATATCTGTATGGCTCTACGCATCTGAATTATTTTTCTAAGTTATTAAAGAATCATAAATGTAAGTAAACTAAATTGACATATAACACTTAAACAATATTGCAAGTAACTTTTCTTTTTGCTTGTGCACGAACATTTAACATTTAAAAATATTTTTATTCACATGTATAAAGCATTTTTTGTAAATATAAAATGTCTACCAAATAAAATACAATTGGCAAAAGAAATTAAAATACATAAATTTTCATTTTAATTTGTAATGAAGCACAATGCTTGATTACAAAAATACAGGATTGGTATAGCAACCGATGTGCAAATGGTTTATTTTGCAGAAAATTGTTTGCAAATGTTCCCAGGAGATTTTTTGCGTAAATAGATATGACAATAGATAAAACATGGATCCATCAGTTCATTTTGAAGCCAGCTGAGTCGACAGCAGTAGATGAAAGCTGTTCAAAGTAACTAAAGATCCAAACATCTGCAGTTAAGGTTATGGCTTCTGCATTTTGGGATATGCAAGGTACTTTGTTTAATGATCATCTTAAGAAAAGAAGGACTATCAATAGTGAATATTAATTGTATTATTGGTATGTTTGAAGGAAGAAATAGCCAAAAATGATTACAAAAAAAGAAAAAAAAAAGAAAAGTGCTCTTTCATCAAGACATCATGTCACAAGTTGATTGCAATAATGACAAATTTACATGAATTGCACTTCAAATTGTTTCCACATTTACCCTTTTCACCAGGTTACAAACCCAAAAAGAATGCTTCAGGGAAAGATTAGGCTCTAATAAAGAAGTGACATTAGGAACAGAGTCCAAAGAGAAATAAATTGCTTTACAAAAAACATTGAGAGAAATGTTGGAATCATTTGTGACAGAAGAGAGTAAACGTAACATTCACACGAGTATAGAGAATTTTAAAAGAATATCAAGAAATTGCATTAAAAAAAAAAAAAATTAAAAAAAAATACAAGTATAAAATTAACTTTGGCGCTTCTACACTATTGGGATGAAATTTCGAAAATCCTAACACTGAATTTCACATGAAAACAATGGTATCTACATATTCCTCGTATTTTTAAAATGATTATATCCACAAATTACGAAAATCGATAAGGTAGAAAATTATTCATTAAAGAAAATAAAAAATAGAATTTGATGGAAACGATCGTAAAACACAGAATTCAAAAGGGAGGTAATTTTCCATTTTGATTTAAACAAGATGGCAGAAAAATTTCACCTGCTAACACGATTAAAGTTTTAATAATTCAGTAATAGTAAAGGAATTTTGACTGCATAATTTGGAAGCTACCATTGTAACTTATAAGCATTGACAAAAAAAAAAAAATATATAAGTTGAAAACCATTGTTTTTTTTATCTGAAAACTTAATTTATCAACTACAAAATCTTGTCCCAATTCTGTAGAAGCACCTTAACTTTTCCTAATACCCTTATTTAATGATATCAAACGAAGATGACATGAGCAAGCAAAATATTAGACATGTCGAGAGAAAAGAAGATATTGTATAAGCAACTGTGTGTCAGGAAAAAGGTCTGCTTTCTGCTTCTTTCTGTTTTCCCCTTTGCAATGTTATAGTAAAGCAGACAAAGGAGAGAGAGAGGGGGGGGTATCTGATATTTTGCTGTGGGTGAATGATTTTTTTGTCTATTTTTTTTTTGTTTTGTCAGCTTGGTTTAAAACAATAAGAAAGAAGGTAAAAGGATGGGTGAGACCATGTATGAAAAAAGAAGAAGAGAAGCCAAAATGAAATTGGAAGAAAGCAAATGATAATAGTTTTGATCACAAAGTTTGGAGACGGGAAGAAAAAAGTGAGATTAAAAAAATTTACAGAACATTGTTGAAATGGATGGTTTATTTAAGGAAAATGTGGTAGAGTTAAGCCATATACCTAGGCACATAAGTATATATTTAACTTTTCATCAACATAAAAATATGTATTAAATGCTATGTACAATGGTCATGCTCCATCAAAAAAAAAAACAAAAAACAAAGAAACAAACATTTTCCTATATTTTTTTCCTTTCACTCCTATTATGTTTTAGCATTAAATTGCTTATTGTAACCATATCTATGTGCTAGTCTTTATTTCAAGATTTATCCAATGTATTCTACCTTATAAAATTTGTGAACATATTTTGAGCCAAAACGAATTCCTTTCAAAAATAGATTTATTAATTTGTGTTTGGTATTAATAGCCATCACACACACAAGAAAGGCAACTATGTTGAAGAATGAAATCAATTTTGCTTGAAAGATGTTTTCATAAATTTAGTTATTTTAATTTTTATATGATTTATTTATTTCTAATTAGTTTAAAAACAATTATTTAAATGCTTAGTTTCAATAGGTAAGGATAAGCAAAAAAAATGAACATCGAACTTTGAATTAATTCTTAATTTCTGTATTAAGAAAACTATGAGACAAGCTATCGTATGTCTGTGTGCGTGTTTCTCACTTATGTGTAACGTTGACAAATGCACATTAAATTAAGAGTTTTTTGGTGGTTCAGAATTCTATCAGAATTGAATTAAAAAACAAAAATACAAAAAAAAAAAAAACTTTATGATATGCATATCAGTCAAGGAATGAAAAGATCATGTTCCAAAAATTATGTAAATTGAATATGTAGTTGTTTTTATGGAGAAAATCTTTTTTAAACGATTTTAAGTCATCTATAATATAAATCTGACCTGTCTGTTTAAATGTATGTATGTATGACAAGACGTTGCAATCATCATGTAGGCCTAAAACTTTTGAGAGGCCACGGCTTTTCAAGAGATCAGTATTGTCTTGAAGCTCGACCCTCCGGATGACAACTATCGAAAAATTGGTTAAAAACATTAATTTCTTCACCCTCGACTCGGCACTCTTCTACAAGAAAGGGTTGCTTTTTTTGCCGATATTTTCAAAAGTCATCCCCTCTTTTCGATTGACTAGCCTTTATTTAAACATACGTCACTTCCGGTTTCACGATGGACACAACAGCAAAGACGTCACTTTTTTTTTTCCACATTCTTTTCCTCCTTCGCAGTACAGGTTTGAGCCTACCTGCCTACTACCACTTTTTTGTTTGTTTAACAAACACCTCCAAACTCTCGAGCAATGTCGGGCACCCAGGCTAGTTAATAATAAATCATTACAAAGCTGAAAAACAAAAAATCTTAGAAGTTCGAATTGAGTTATGTTGCTTTGTTTATTCAAGATGGCTGAGCAAGATAATTCATTGTTGCTTCTTCATTAAATTTGATTCTTTTTTAGTTATTGAAAAAAAAAAAAAAGTACTTGATCAATTTACGTCATCTTTGGAATATGACATTTTCATTCCATCATGGATATGTACATCATACAGATTTTTCTATAGTTTTGTTTTTAATATAAAAATTCTGGAAAAAAAAAAGTTTTCTTTAAGTTATAATTGACGGTTCATGGAAATCAAACATAAAAGGAAAATGAATTCAGCATAAATCTGATTTCAAAGCAATTGTAAACATGACTACATTTTGAATTTATTTAAATATTAATTAAATACAGCTGTATAAAAAAATAATATTCTATTAAAGCAACAATTAATTCACTAAAGTAATAATCATTGAATAAACAAAATGGTGTTCTTTTTCTTTTGCCAAATAATTTAATTATTTAAAAACAAAATGTATAACTAATGTTACATAATGTGACATAATTTTTAAATTTATTTCTTTTTTCTTTCTATGACAAATAATTATGGTGATATTTTTAGCGATTTTTTTTCTTCTTTCTATTAACATTCATGACAGAAATAATTATGGTGATATTTTTTTTTTTCTGTAGAAAAGCAAATTTATAGTTGGAGATTTTATATTACACAGGGTGACTCCAAAAATTGTCATCAAGGAATTCGTTAATAAAATCCACAATCCTTTCTGCAATTCAACCATATTTGGTATAAATTAATTTCAGTATACATTCGACTTGTTCACAAAGTTTCATTCACAAATATTGAATAGGTTTTGGTTTATTGCAGTTCAATAATAAGCAAACCGGCATACGATGTGCAAAATAACACGTTCCTCTTTTGATTTAGTCTGTGATGGCCCTCTTCAGTTCAGAAATAGTCTGTGGATTATTTAGATAGATATCATTTTTAAATAACCATAAAGCCAAAAATCTAATGCATTATGAGTTAGTGAATGTAAAACTCATTCAGGATCACACCTACTGAGTAAACAGATACCAAAGTGTCCTCATATCTCTGAATGATGATAAAACAAAAAAAAAATATGATTTTAATGATGGAAACTTGGATAAATCAAGCATGGATTAAAGTTTATTTATACTAAATATGGTTGAAATGAAAAAAAAAAAAAGGATTGTGAATTTTATAAACATGAAATTTTAGTACAGGGCTATATATTTTTAATTTTTTTTATTTATATAGACAAATATTACATAGTCACTACACTGAACATGCTAATGTTTCGGACAAGTGTAGCGATTATGCAATATCTGTCTATATAAAAAACATATATATATATTTTGCTCTTTTTTTTTTTTATCGAGCACTCTTAATAATCTTGTTTCATTCACAAGTTTTCCCTCCTAAATACCTTTAACTTGGGATATATTATATATATATATATATATATATATATATATATATATCTGCGCATGCGGTTAAACATTTATTTAACAGTAAAACTAGTGAGTCCAAAAATATACTTGGGAGTACACCATGAAATGACAATATAAACTTAAAAAAAGGTAAATAAAACAAAATAAAATAAAACTTAAACAAAAATAAAAAATGTTAAACTACATCTGCCTCTAAAATCTTTGATACAAAATATTATTTATAATTCAGACTGTTAACCGTATCATGCTTGTTTATATTTACTCACCAGACTTCAGAGATCATTTACCATAACTTGTAAGCTTTCTAAAATTTAAAACTGAATTATTTATTATCCCATAAAGTTATATTGCTTATCTTTATTTCTATATAAAGTTAAGTGTAAATGTAATAAGTCCCCTGACGTACTCCTCCACCGTACTATATACCGATACTCTATGGCTGACTGGAATAGCTTCCGTACATTCATATCTGATTTACCTCTGCACT
Source organism: Euprymna scolopes (assembly GCF_053919585.1). NCBI lineage: Eukaryota > Metazoa > Mollusca > Cephalopoda > Sepiida > Sepiolidae > Euprymna > Euprymna scolopes. Next base: position 34,073,475 of record NC_136490.1, on the reverse strand, counting down.
CCATGTTTAAAAAGGAAGTGTCCTCTATCGTATCAGATCTGACCGAATGGTTAATTTTAGGCATAGACCAATTCATACCATCTAAAAAATTCCAACAAACACCTAACAGCCAGCCATGGTTCTCCCCAGAATGTGCTGCTGCTATCGCGCACAGAAATCACTTTTTCCATAGCTACCAACGTAACAGATGCACTGAAACTAAAGCTGCTTTCAGGACTGCCAGCAACCACTGTAAAAGAGTAATAAAAAATGCAAGAGAGCTATATGCCCAGTCTGTTAAATCCAAGGTAGCTGATCAGCGGCTTGGTTCCCACCAATTTTGGCAAATAACAAATAGGATCCTGAACAGAAGTGTGCGTTCTATCCCAACCATTATCAATGGACCAGAGGTCATCTCGTCAGCATCAGACAAGGCCAAACTATTTGCAAAGAACTTTGCAGCTAATTCTACCCTATGCGACGAAGGCCATCAACTCCCCATATTTTCTCCTATAACACAGAACAAGCTAGGTAACATACAAATATCCGTGCATGAGGTCACCAAGCTAATCAAGAACCTTGATTCCAGTAAAGCAATTGGCCCTGACGGCATCCCAATTATAGTGTTAAAAAAGCTTCAACCAGAACTTGCTCCCATACTTACGAAACTGCTTAAGCGCTGCCTTAAGGAGAAGTGCTTTCCGACTCCCTGGAAGACCTCATCAGTTTGCCCTGTATTTAAGAATTCAGGTGATAAGTCATCTCCCTCTCAGTACAGACCAATAAGTCTCCTGTGTGTTATAAGTATGTTGCTGGAATCCATATTAAATAGAGAAATAGTCAACCACCTCAGCAGAAACAACCTTCTTAGTGACACACAATATGGTTTCCGCTCTGCAAGATCTACCGCAGATGTGCTGACGGTTATATCTCACAGGATTAGTGAATCTCTTGACAAAGGCTTCCTTTCTAGGGCAATTGCTCTTGACATATCAAAAGCCTTCGACAAGGTATGGCATAAGGGTCTACTTCACAAGATTTCCAGCTACGGTATAACTGGAAATGTTTTCCCAATCATTAAATCATTTCTCTCCAATAGGCTCATAAGAGTAGTGGTCGATGGACAAAAATCAGAGGCCTGCAGTATTAATGCTGGAGTCCCTCAGGGGTCAATCCTGGGCCCAACTCTCTTCCTGATCTACATTAATGACCTCCCTAAACACATACTTAAATCATTCGTTGACATCTATGCTGATGACACGACCATCTACGGCAACACATCAAAGGCTGTAAATGACAAAGTTCTCTGATTCTCTCTCCGCTGATCTCGAGCGTGTGGTTCAGTGGGGGAAGACGTGGCTGGTTACCTTTAATGCGTCTAAAACCAAACTCCTATCCTTACATCATCAACGCTCTGATCCCCATCTGGCATCAATTGGGATGGATGGCTCTCGTCTGGGAGAAGCCCCGTGTTTTGACAAGCTTCTGGGTTTGATCTTTACTCCTGATCTGAAATGGAACACGTACATCAAGTCTGTTGCCAAGGTCGCTGGAAAGATGGTGGGATCCTTCTACCGCTCCAGAAGACATCTCACCCCTGATGCAATTCTCTATCTATATAAAAGCCAAGTACATCCAAGGATGGAATACTGCTGCCATATCTGGGCAGGAGCTGCTAAAAAACAGCCTATCCTGCCTTGACAGAGTACAAAATAGACTTCGTGGCTTAGTGGGGAATGCCCTTTTCTCTACCCTGCAACCTCTCTCCCACAGAAGAGACGTTGCGAGCCTATCCTCGTTTTATCATTATTTCCATGGCAGGTGCTCGTCTGAACTACAATCTCTGGTCCCCCATCGACAATCCTTCACGAAAAACACCCATCTAGCCGAATCCACTATGAAAAATTTCCGCCACTCTTTATCTGTGCCTAAATCAAAACGTGGATTCCATGAACAAAGCTTCTTTCTTAGAACTGCACGCCTGTGGAACTCTGTTCCGTCTGCCTGCTTCCCACCTGACTACAACTTGGATGTCTTCAAGTCCAACATTAACAAATTCCTAATGAACCACCCCCTTAAGTAAACACTTCATCAAATCTCCACACTAACGTAATGTACTTGCAATAATCCTTATCCCTGAGTGGCTTCCGGGCCTTGGTAAGTGGTGACCACTGTGTAAAAAAAAAAAAAGTGTGTGTGTGTGTGTATATATATATATATATACATACATACATACATACATATATATATGATTTATTCCTAAACCAATCATTTTGAACACATTTGCAAGGCAGATAATGTGGGTTATATTCAGTTAAATTGATTTTATGCAAAAGTGACAAAAAGAGAGTGGAAGCTGCTTGTGAAAATTCATAACTCAGATTTAGTAAAATCTCAACAATACTTATTACATCAATAAATATTCCATAAATTTTAATCTTTTTGGAATATTTTAACAGGGATAATATGATTACTTCATGTTTGTAAAATAATGTTTGCATAAGGTTTGTCAAAAGCGATAAAAAAAAAAAAAAAGGAAAAATCAAACTGGAATTGAGTAAATCCAAAGTGTGACATAACCTTTTATAAATGTCCTGAATCAAACGAAGCATATGTTTTCGGAGTGTTAAAACGGTTTCTTTATACCTTTTGACAAATCTTATACAAACATTATTTTACATTTTATGACCACCATCATGAGTGCAGTTTCATAAAATGCTAAAACCAGCAAATTTTTAGTTTCGCTATCTATGATTTTCTAACTAGTTTCTTTCCTCTGAAGAGAAGAATCTTACATTCTTTGAAACTCTGCAGAATAAGCATATTTTACTGCCATTCTTTATTGAAGGTATTCTGTTGAAAAATAAATTCTTACATGTAAATTTCTGGTCTACAATTTTCATTTATGCTCATGGTACTAAACTACTTCTTACTGTAATATCAAGCTTTATTTTGGTTGGGATAAATGTAAACATTAATACTTACATTGGACTGAAGCTTACATTTGCATTAGCCTAGTAAACTTCACCTATTAATTACATATATATATATATATATATATATATATATATATATATATATATATATATATATTAGTATACATGCTCAAGCTGTGACTTTATTCCAAATCTAGCATCCCCAAACTGTATGAACTAGACTCTAAAGAAATGAATGCATTCATTTCTTTAGTTAATAAATAAACATGTATACAACCAATAATTATTGTATGAATAAAAAAAATGAATCTACGGTTTTGTTATTGAACACTATCTTATAAATACCAGAGTCATTGGATTAACATCTAGGAAACAATAACTATATATATATATATATATATATTTTTTTACATAGGCAGCACCACTGATAAGAGGCCACTCAAGGATAAGGGTCAAAGAGTGTACAGTAGAAATTGGACAATATAGTAATCGTTAGTAATGGAGATTCGGTAAATTTGTTAACTTATATGGAACGGCTCATCAAAAACTTGTTTACGTTAAACTTGAAGAACACCATATTGTAGTCAGCTGGAAAGCAGAAAAACGGAAGACAATTCCATAGGCGTGCAGTTCTAAGAAAGAAGCTTTGCTCATGGAATCTACGCTTAGGTTTAGGCACAGATAAAGAGTGGGGGAAACCAGTGATAGTGTTTTCTGCTAGACGGGTGTTTCTTTTGAAAATTTGGCGGGGGGGGGGGGAGGGCCATAGACTGAAGCTCAGTCGAACACTTTCCATGAAAATAACGATACATCAGAGACAAACTTGCAACATCTCTTCTGTGAGATAGAGGTTGCAGGGAAGAGAAAAGGACATCTCCTACGAGGCTACGAAGTCTATTTTGAACTCTATCAAGGCAGGACAAGTCCTTTTTAGCAGCTCCTGCCCAGATGTGGCAACAGTATTCCATCCTTGGACGTACCTGGCTCTTATATAGATAGAGAATTGCATCAGCAGTGAGATATCTACTGGATTGATAGAAAGATCCGACTATTTTTCCAGTGGCCTTGGCAAAAGATTTGATGTACGTGTTCCATTTAAGATCAGGAGTAACGGTCAAGCCCAGAAGCTTGTCAAAACTTGAGGCCTCCTGAAGACGAGAGCCATTCATTTCAATTCTCTATATCTCATTCCCTATGTCAGTTGGTTACATTTCCGACACGTTTCCCAGACCAGCACGATCAACATGCCTCACTTCTAGATCTCTTTCTGACAACGGTTCCCAATGACTGTACAACAAATGCCCACAGCCCACTCGGGAATGCTGATCACGCTGTGATAATGGTAGAAATCAGCCTAAATTCTCGCCCTAAAACTGAAGACCCACTTCTCAAAACAACGAGATATTACAAAAAGGCTGATTGGGAAGCCATCAGAGATGCCCCATGGCAAAATATCTTTACTCTTCCAGCGGAACAGTGTGCAAATGAGACAACTGAATGGTTCAAAACTGCTATTGAAGCACATGTTCCCGCACGGAAATACTATAGCAAGCCCCACTCTCCCCAATGGTTTACTTCTGCTTGTGCAGCTGCCATTTGTCAAAGGCAGCATGCGTTCCGCAGATTCAACCGACATAAGTCCAGCTCAAATAAACAGAAGTTTATAGAAGCTAGAAATAATTGTAAGAGAGTGATAGACACAGCTAAGACAGATTACTCTGAAACCACCAGAAAGCGCATCGAAGCACAGAAATTAGGAACCCGGAATTTTTGGAAAATCTACAACAGCGTAGTTAATAATGGACAGTCAATTATTCCCCCACTAACAAACAATCATGAGGTTGCTTGCACGGCAACTGACAAGGCTAATCTGCTTGCCAGTCGGTTTGCCTCAAACTTCACACTGAACTCGATACACCACTCACTCCCTGATTTTCCTCTGCGAACAGACGCCACACTTGACGATTTGAAAATCACCCCTTCTCAGGTACATGCTATTATAAAAAACCTAGACACCTCAAAAGCATGTGGACCAGATCTCATCCCGGCTGTGCTATTAAAAAAATGCTCTGCTGAGGTTGCTCCAGTTCTCTCCAAACTTTACAATAAATGCCTTAACGAATCTTGTTTTCCCGACTGCTGGAAAACCGCCTCTGTGGTACCAGTCTTCAAGAATTCTGGTGAAAGAACTGACCCACTAAATTATCGCCCCATTAGCCTCCTCCCGCTTTTCGCCAAAATATTTGAGTCCTTAGTTAATCAAGCCCTAGTCCAGCACCTAACAGCTGCTAAACTCCTGACTGACAAACAATATGGATTCAGGCAAGCCCGTTCAACAGCAGATATCTTAACTGTAGTTTCTGAACGTATATACCGTTCATTGGATAAAACAGGGGAGGGTAGAGCGGTGGCCCTTGATATATCTAAGGCTTTTGACAGGGTATGGCACGATGGTCTTCTAAGGAAAATTAGATCATATGGAGTCACTGGAAGAATTCATAATGTAATTACATCGTTCTTAAGTAATAGAAAAATCCAAGTTGTCCTCGACGGACATACATCCAAACAATATGACATAAATGCGGGAGTACCTCAGGGGTCTATCCTTGGACCTCTATTATTCCTGATATTCATAAATGACCTCCCTGATAAAATTGTTTCGGAGATGGGTATATTTGACGATGACACCACTCTCTATAACAGATATGAGGGGAAAACAAATGAACACATATCCAAGGAAATGGCAGAAACACTAGAGGACGACCTCCAATCCATAGTGGAATGGGGACAAAAATGGTTGGTCACATTCAATGCTGCTAAGACTAGGCTTGTTTCCTTCAATAACTACAAGAAACCTTCTCTACCACCAATAGCAATGGCCAAGAACACATTGCCTGAAAGTACTTCTTTTAAACTCCTCGGCCTAACGTTTACAGGGAATATGAACTGGAATAGATACATTGAGAGCATTGCCAAGACTGCTGCAAGGAAGGTTGGCTCCCTCTACCGTGCTAGAAAACTACTTACGCCTGACAGTATCCTATACCTCTATAAGGCAACCATTCGCCCATGTATGGAGTACTGTTGTCACATCTGGGCTGGTGCATCTGCTGCTTCTCTCTCGCTCCTGGACAGGGTTAAAAAGAGAGTCGCCAACCTGATAAGTCCTGAACTGTCATCTAGGCTTCAGCCTCTGTCCCATCGACGAGATGTTGCATCCCTTTGCCTGTTCTACAAATACTTTAATGGTGAATGCTCTGACGAACTGCAAACACTTGTACCTCCCCGACTTAACTAAACCCGACAAGCTACTAAGTCTCATCCCTTTACAGTAGAGATCCCTAGGTGCAAGAAAGCCTTTTACTCCAATAGTTTCTTCCCCAGAACTGCGGGTCTTTGGAACTCCCTTCCGGGATTCTGCTTTCCCAACTGCAATGATATGCAGAAGTTCAAGTGTAATGTTAACAAACATCTTTCTACTCTTCTCCCCTCATAATGACCCTGCTAATTAATTCCCTAATAGTAGCCCCCTGCTTCAAAGTGGCACTGTGCCTTGTTTGGGGTGAAAATTGAATAAAAAAAAAAAAAAAAAAAAAAAAAAATTGATGCCAGATGTGGATCAGAATGTTGATGATGTAAAGAGAGAAGCTTGGTTTTAGATGCATTAAAAGTAACCAGCCATTCCTCTCCCCATTGTACCACGTGCTCAAGATCAGAGGAGAGAGAATCAGAGAGAACTTGGTCGTTTACGGTCTTAGATGTGCTACCATAGATAGTAGTGTCATCAGCATAGATGTCTACGAATGATGTAAGGATGTGATTTGGAAGATCATTAATATAGATCAGGAAGAGAGTAGGGCCCAGGATGGACCCCTGAGGGACTCCAGCATTAATACTAAGAGTTTCTGATTTCTCCCCATCAACCACTACTTTTATGAACCTATCAGAGAGAAATGATTTAATAATTGAGAAGACATTTCCAGCTATACCATAGCTGGAGATCTTATGAAGTAAACCTTTATGCCATACTCTATCAAAGGCCTTTGATATGTCAAGAACAATTACCCTAGAAAGGCAGCCTCCGTCGAGATTCGCTAATCCTAAGAGATATAACTAAGCACATCTGCTGTAGATCTAGCAGAATGGAAACCATATTGCGTGTCACTAAGAAGGTTATTTTTGCTAAGATGGTTGATTACTTCTCTATTTAACACAGATACTGTCAAAATAATTTTATAATGAAAGACATTTTGTTTTAATAGTTTTAAAGAAACTGCCAAGACTATATATACAAGTTAGAAATAACCAAAAATTTAGCCAAATCTTATCATGAATTGTTTTTTTTTCTCACGACTGAAATAAATTTGAGATTTGGCTAAGTTTTTTTTCTACCTTTTATTTTTGCTCTACTGTGCATTGAGCTCTTCCACTTGAGATTTCTTATAGAAATCACTCTACCCAACATTCTATATATACTTTTTAAATCTCCGAAACAACTACATGGTAAGAGCTGATGATCCCCATTTTCTATTTACAAAATTTTAGTTAAGGTTTTCTCTTCATCCTTATGTAGTTAAACTCTATTTTAAAATTGAAGATTTTTGCGAAATCGGCTTATGCAAGTGCTAAGTATATTTCTATTTAACAACTTTAGTTAATGCCTTTTTTTCCCTTATATAAATGAATTCTTTTGTCATTATAAACTTTTTAAAAGTCGAATTATGTAGGTGCTAAGTTTGCGATAGGTCAACGTTAAATCTTTTTTTCCTTCCGGGAATTTAAACTGCATTCTTTATTATTGCATTTTTTTTATTCAAAGCTTCTTTAGACTGTATACAGACACACATATACACACTGTGAAACGAATTAATACAGGATTCCTGGAAACTGATGGGAACAAGATTTCTCAATAAGTAAATTGAAAAATGTTCAGCTTAAAATAAAAAAGAAAAAAAGAAAGAAAAGTGATGATTGGAAGGAGTTGTCTGACGGAGGTTTACATCATTGCTGAGAGGTAAGTGAAAATACTTACTTCCTCCTTTTCTTCTTTCTTGTCAGACTTTTTATCTGTAGCATCAGTTTCCATGGCTTCTTCAGACTAAAACAAAACCAAACCAAACAAAAAAAAAAAAAAAAAAAAAATAATGCTTATTTGAAAAAAAGTTAAAAACTTAAGATTACTTGTCTCATTTCATTTGGATTCTTGAAAGTATAATAAGCATAATAATCCGAACCATGGAACGAGTTAACCAATTCTTATTTTGGTTTGGTGATGTAGGATAACAACTAAGTTGATATGCTTCTTGTATACATGTGTTTTATGTGTGTCAATATGTTTGATATTAAGAACCAAAGAAATTAATGTGAAACAAGGTAAAAGCTTAAGGAAAACAAAAAGAAACTGAAAAATAAATATGTAAGAATATAAGTGAAACTTAAATGGTGTACATTGACAGAAATAGAAAAAAATATTCTCACCACAAAAGATATAGAGATTTATAAGAAAAAAAAAAAAAAAAGATTAAGGGAAAAAAGTATTATTAATCTCTTCACTGGTCGTATTTTCAAACTAAATTAGGTTAAAAAAAAAAAAGTTTTTTTTAAATTTTTAAAATCATTACGGACGAAATTTTTTTAGCTAAAATTTTTTAAACCAATATTTTAGTTTAAATTATTTTTTCCATTTGAAAATGATCGGCAAGGTACTTAAATTTCATTGATTTTGATTTTACAGCATCAGCAGCATATGCAGTAACAATGGAAATGAAAGAAAGATATTTCTTTTCTTATATATTCATCCTTCCATCTTTGGTAAGTTGGACCTGTTACAAATCAATGATTAAGTGTGGGGAAACAGTAGAATTTTGAGCAGAAAATATTGTACATTAACACATTGAATGCAATGTATTAATGTGTTGGATTGTCCTTTGTTAACTTTCACATTGAATTTATTGTTTGTGCGGATATTTTGTGGTTCATGCTTTGTTTCAGCGATATGTTTTTTTTTTTTGTCACAAATTTGTATAAGCAGATAATGCTTCCTCTTTTTTTTTTTTGTTTCAGTTGCACATATTAAGTCTACTTGGAAAAGATTTCATTAAAAATCGAAAGTGTTTACAAATAAAATGTAAATAAACCTACCAAAGACTTATCTTCCTTCTGATCCTCCTTCATATCTGCCTCTTCAGGAATATTTTGCTTTGCCATATCTGGTTCAGCAGGTTCAGCTGAAAGTACACAAAACATGTTTGTAAGAAACTTGTGAAAAAAATAAAATCATTTTAATTATTTTATAAAACATGCTAAAGATTTATGAATGTTTGCAAAGTAAACAAATCCTCTTAAGAAACATGGAAAAAATTTACATTTTTATTTAATAAGAAAGAATATAAATTTTACTATATATATACAAAAAGAAAAAATAGAAATATGATTGAACATGAGGAAAATATTCTTCCATCAAAATCCATAATACAAGAATGTGAGAATACTTTTATTTTACAATTTAGATTTTGGTGGTAGGAAAAAAGAGGAAGATAAACAAAGGAAATAGATGATGAAAGAGGGTATGAGAAATATAATGAGGGGTGGTGAAGAATACAGGTGAGGGTGATTGAGAGAGAGAGAAAAAAAAAAAAAAAAAAAAAAAAAATGGAGAATGGGTAGAGTTAGGAGAAATGAAGAAGGTGGTGATGAAGGAGAGGAGGGGACCAAATGAGAGAATGAAGATGGGTGGGAGTGAAGAAAGGGGATGGTGTGAAAGAAATGAAGGGGGTACAAAGTGAAGAGGGTATTAAGGCAGGGGTGAAAAAAGAAATCATAAATCAAATTATATTGAAAATTAAAACATGCTGAATTGTTAGTGTTAAAGAGGTGCAAGATTTTTTTTTTTTTAAGGAGAAATATCTCTGCATATGTAAATAGAAACAAAAGAACCAAATAAGTTAAAACACAAATATGAATGTTCAAAAGATAAAGATATATACAACTAAACAACTTTCATAAACATTTTGTATCTTGAAGAAACAAGGAATTACTTACCATTTTCATCTTTGGTTGTACCAGCAATGCCACTTCTATCCAACCCAAAGTTGGCATCCACATTTTTGCCCTCTTTTATAGCTTCTTCAACTACTTTCATATGAGCGTTAGTTAGGGCTGGAGGAACTTCATCCTTTAGCTTGTTAAACTCACCTGGAGAGGGGGAAAAAAAAAAAAAAATACAATGTATTGCAATCAGAAATCAAAAAGTTACTATTTATTGAGTTTTACTATAAAAATAAACAAGAGAGTTCAAATTGTAACAAAAAGGGAGTAATTATTTTCAGAAAACTGAAAATCTTAGGTCAATTTAGCTAAACTCAATTTTCACTAATTATCTGTGAAAACCATTTTCATTAATTAATATTCTATCTCATTGTTTTTTGTAATTTTTGGATATGTTTATTACTCCAACATGACAATCAAGTAAATATTGTTTTTACTTGAAATTCAATATTTCGATTTTCATTCTAATCACAAAGAAGCAACATTTATAGTTATTAAATCAAAACGTAAAATGATAAAACTTCAAAAATAATAAACCGGTAATATTTGAATGCTATTACCTAACGCTGCTTTAGCAGCTGCAGAAGCAACACGGGTATCAACAACAGATGCCAAGAAAGCCACAGTAGACATAACTGGGTTGCCAGTTTGGGAGAATGGGATGGGCTGGTAAGCCAAAGGGCCAATACTGCCAAAATCTTCCTCAAGGTACGGATCCTCAATGGGGAGCCGAAGGAATTGTAAAATACATTCATCTTGTGTCCGACTGCCAACATGCTCAGCCACTTTGTTCCAATCATCCTTATACATCTCCATTGCTTCTAGCAACAACAGTAGCTCCTGGTTGGTCCATTCACGTGTTCTGGTTGCAGCACCTTTGTCCTGAGATTTAAAAAGAAAATGTTACATTTATGAAAATCTATAATACTTTTTATTAACTCGTTAGCAATGCCTGATTGTTCTTGCATTTTTATTGCCTATCAATTTTTTTTTAACTATAATAGATATGTAATGAATAAATCATAAATTATGTTTTCAAGTACATTAAACTAATTAGTATAATCAAGTTTCATTTTAATGGCTTCAAGTGGAAGCATAAAAAAAAAAAAAACAATTTAAAAAATGGGAGGTAAGACTATCATCACGCAAAATGTTATTCTGATGGACTTTATGATTCGTCATCATTACACTGTGAAAAATGCAAGATGGCAACCAGGAAATCCAACATGGCCACCACGACACAATTCAAAGAAATTATTAACAAAATATGGCTTGTAGCATATCAAATGAAAGGAAATTTTGTACAGATAAAAATTATGTTTTCAAATTCATTAAACTAATTAGGATAATTTAAATTTCAATTTTAACGGCTTCAAGTTACAGTGACAATTATCAGATGACTTTCTACTACTACTATTTTATATAATCTTTTATTTTTAAGTCATTGTCGAGACTTCAAGAGACATTGTGGCCATTTTTTTTCTTGCTTTCATGTAATGCTCGATACTACTTTTTTTTTTTGACAGAATAAACATTTACAACACCAAACATTTATTGAAGTAAGTAGAAAAGTAACTTGCCTTTGATACCATTTATTTGTTATATATTTATTTTTTGACCACTTTTTCATACCTCTGTGGATTGTAAAACAAACCCAATAAAAGTTATTCTTTTACTTAACTGGATTTAAAAGTGTGGTCATTGTCAGCCATTCTTTTTTAAAGAATTCTTTTTTAAAGAATTCTTTTTTTTTTTTTTTTTTAAATATTCCTTTCCATAATTAAAAACCTATGTTTTCTAAATAATAACAAAAATAAATTAAATATTTTATGTTTGTAAGTCAGTTGACAAACGTTTTGTTTACAGATTTTTTGTGCACGTTTCGGCACACAAAAATTCTCATGTTTATATGCTATTTGTCACGACTTCTATCGACTTATGCATAAGAAGTTTTTATCCAATTCTTTTCAAATTTTAGGACAGAAGAAATGAATATATTCGCTATTAAATAGTGCTATTAAATGAATATATTTGCTATTAAATAGTGCTTGAATGCAGTTTCTATCTTTACTTATCTCTGTATTACAAAGCATTAACTTTGAGATATTCTAACTTTTGACTGAAAAGATGTACAGGTGTTCAAATTCCATAGCAAAGACAATTCTTTTCCTTGATTAGCTAAAACAACTAAAAACGTTGTCGACGGGTACAACTTCCGCTCCGAGTATTTATGTGAACACAACCCGACCGCTTATTTGCCAAAAGTGATCTATCATCAGCGGGCATGCTAGGCTGACAGGTTTCGTCGTTAATAGTTGGATTTAAATAGCGATTTCTAAGAATATACAAATCACAACAAAAATATTAAAATACCATTTTAAAGTAAATTTTATTGTAAATTCAATTGTATAAGTTTCACTTTGATGGAGGTAGGACAAATGTACTTATTACTGGTATAAAGATTATCAAAGCAGTATCTGTCTTGTCCAGCGCTGAACGTTATGGTGTCTTGTATTGCTAATAAATATTCAACTATAGAGTTGTTTTTACTGTATTGTGAAAGAAATATGTTAAATGTGCAAATATTTGCTCAAATGTAAAAATACATTGTGTATGTGTGTTCTATAGATTTTAATTTTACTGGTAGTTTAAAATCCATAGATATTCATTATTTTATCATTACTATTAGCAGTGGGAGATTTTGTTTTAAATAAAATCATATAAAAAAGCCAATTAAAAGAATCGTTTTTGGCATCAGAAAATAGGCACAAATTTTTCTGATTCCGATTAATCATCCCAACACTTAATATATATCACACACAATGTAAACTCACATTTAGTCTAATAATAGATAGAAATGGAAAATATAAAATTTGTTAAATGATTCCGATACTGAAAATGTACAAATAATATGTCTAACATTAATTTACCTTCAGAGCTTTCTTAGCATAAAGGTCAGTTCTAAGGCCAAAGTTGGAGATGTCCTTCTTGTCTTCACCATCTTTCTCTTTGCTCTTATCGTTAAAATTTACGATTTGTTGAGCAGCAGATGGCTAAAAAAAAAATAAAAATAAATAAAAATGCAAGAGTATGAACACATTAAAAATTGAAAATACAAAAAAGCTTTGACAAAATTGCTTCTATGACAATAGAAAATAATTTATGCTATAGTAAGAGATTGAGAATTACCCAGACTAACATCACCTACAAACATATAGTAATGATGTGCTCTTTAATATATCTCTTCTGAATTTATTCATATCAACTCTTTGTTATTATAACAGCATTCCTTCTGGTCAGGTTTAGTCAACCCCTTCCCTGACCAATACCATATTTTGAATCATGGTGGCCCACCTACAAGAGTCCCAAGCAAGGTTGCGCAAGATGGACACCCAATCACGATTCCACTGTCCAAGTCTGACCACTTTTCTACCCGAGAGTTCAGTTTGGACACAATTGGCCCATTGGCAATGCAAGATACTATGGAGGCAGCCATTGTTTAAAAAAAAAAAAAAAAAAAAAAAAAAAAGGTTCCGAATTTCGCTCATCAGCCACCCTTGTTAGTTATGCCTTGCAGCAAAGAGCATTGATTGGACAAGAGATTGGGAGACATGCCTCGTTAAATATCAAGATCTACTGATACACCCACAGGAAGACACAACGACGAATCTATCAACTCTTAAGTTAAAAACTACTGAATATGGTATTAATTAAATTGATCAATGTATCACCATGGATGAAATAGTTTAATTAAAAATTCTGCATAGGTTTGAGTTAGAGAAAGATTCCCAACTTCGAAAATATGTATCTAAAGAAAATTGGAGATTGTATCAACCAAAATAATGTTAAGAAAAAAAAAAACATTTTTTAATGATTATTTTATATAGACATGTCTGATGTGCCCTGTTAACTCTACAAGAAGCTTTGGCTGCATTTGGTCACACTTCAGTTTGAAATAGCATTTTCATTGTTCTTATTTACTTGCCTCCCCATGAGGGCAGAGTTAGACACAAAGTCTGTTTTTAATGTGGAGAAAATCCAACTCAACAAAAAGGGGCACTCTGGATAGGAACAAAAATAAAAATTGCCTCAATCTAGAAGGATTTATTATCCACCGATTGAGGTTAGAAAAGATGAAGTGTAGTATCAACAGATACTACACTTTGCTCCTAGCCAAAAGCATTTTCATTGTTAATCATAAAAACTGAATAAACAAATACTTATATTATTTTTATTTTTTGGACTCCTTTGAGATGAGGCTTTATACTTTGTGCATTGCTTTTTTATGGACCGTTATCCTCATCTTTATAATTTTTGTTGTTTCACCATGTTTCGGCCAACTCATTCTCTGGCCTTCTTCAGGTGGTTAACCATGACAGGATAGGAATGCTGAGTCTTGTAACAGTATTCCCACTAATTACTGCCTTCGATAGTTGTTGTCTCACCACGTTTTGGGCAACTAATTCTGTGGCCTGCTTTAGGTAGGATTGAAACTGCTATCTTCAGACAATGCTCACCTGGAACTGTAGAGACTCACTGCCTCTATCCACTGTGCTATGGGCCCTGAAGAAGGCCAGAAAAGGAGTTGTCCAAAACATGGTGAAACAACTATGATGATGAAAATAACAGTCCACACACACAAAAAAAAAAAAATACATGTTCATCAACACAAAAGAAAAATTGTGATCCTTCAGACTAGGAGAGAACATTTTTTTTACTTTTCTTTACTGAATAAATTCAAAACAAAAACAATCATCATAATTCAATAAAAATGGTATAATTTTGGAAACATGATAAGACGTCTTTATCGATTGCAACACATATCCATGAACATATAATGACAGTCTTCTACTGGTTGATGGTTCAATCCTTACTAAAAGCAACAATAACTAAAAATAACTATATTTCTGACTTTCTTATAGCTGACAGATTGAGAACAATTTACCCTGTAAAGAAAATGTGGAAAAATAAAGATCCAGTTTGAAACTCCATAGAGATTCCAGAGTTTGACAAAGATTTTTAATCTTCTAGTGATGGTGTCACAAACTAAACACCTTCTTCCAATTTGTTATAAGGCAGAATAAAAGTAGTAAGACTTATAAAGTTATCATGAGAATGTTAGTGAACAATTTGGTCGAACCGGAAATAGTGAAATATAAAAAAATAGATGTTTTAGCCACTAAAAACAGGTAAAAGTTATATCCTATTGACTTCGAAGAAGGAGTGCTTTCTACCAAATTGATATTTTAATATGATTAAATTTGTGCTCATTTTTGCATAAAATACAAATCCTTAATTCGGTGTCGAATGGATACCATAATACTTAGTTCAGTTCATTGCACCTTATCATAAAGATGTATACAAAATTTCAGCCAGACCAGCACAGTAGTTTATGGTAAAAAGTGGAATGAACAAATAGACTAGAAAAAATATAATATAGACACTGAGCCGCCATGGCCAATGTGCAACAGACATCTTATGTGAAAATATATGCTAAACGAATGACGCAAAGAGTGATTTTAAGGAGTGCAGCTAAAAGGAAGTTTTAATAAATTAAGAGACAGTGCCCAACCAACAAGACAAAAACAATCAAAATGAGTTAGTTTCTAAAGATTTACACAGACATACCTGTACGGTCTTAGCAGGGTTGACTGGTTGCAGCCCAGAGGGAGTATCTGCCAGAATGTGGAAGTGTGAAGTTGGAGGTGGTCCCATTGGTGTTGGACGATTGTCTGCATCCACCTGATAATTAATCAGTCCCCACTGCTCAAGGAATGCATGTACCCTAGGAAGGAGGAATAAATGACAGTATGCAAGAGTTAAATATAATTAAAAATTTATATGCAAAACAAGGTTTCAAGCGATTAAAACATTCCATATTTTAGAAAACAATTTTTGGATGATACACTTATTAAATATCAAATAGGAATTATCAAAAATGTCAAAAGTCTGTTACCTCATGATGGCACAAACATCCCCAGCCAAGTTGCGTCGGCAAGCGGTGCTGGTCAGATACTCTTGGGGATTCAGTCGGTATGTATCAAGCATGAAATTTCGATATGCCATGAAACTGGAAATAAAAAAAATAACAGAGAATGAGTTAATTACACAGAAGAAAAAAATTTAAATTCAATCCTAAAAAAAATTATACAAAAAAGAAAACAGTTAATAAAAATGGAACAGTTGCTTGATTTTATTAAATAATAATGTGTACACACAGTGGCCCAAGAAGAAAATGGTCGCCGAGTTAGTTTTATGTAAAAACTGAAAAAAAAAAAATTAAAAAAAAAAAAAAATCCTTACTCCACATGAATTATAAAGATAATTGTTCATAAAGTTTGCTTTTCTCAAATTTTGTTTTTTTTCATATTGAACAATAAAATCCATCCTTTGAACATTTCCATCAGTCATCAATTAACTGTGTATAGTACATTAAAGATTTCACATCTTCAAGAATTGGCTATTAACTGATGCTTGGCAAACCATGAAAAAATTGGAATAATGTTAATTTTTCAATCTTCATGAAGTCAGTGTAATAATCATTTACAAGGCTTGTTGGACATATTCTAAGAACTTAACAGCCATTTCCTTTCTTGGCTGCCATGTCTACACATTACCACATTATATATATATATTTCTACATAGTAGTAAAAAAAAAAATATTTTTTTTAAGTAAACTGGATGATGAGGGAGAAATAGTAGCAAAAAAGAGAAAAAAGCAAAGCTAAGGGTGAAGAGAAGAAGAGTAGTGAAGAGCAGATAAGGAAAGTATTTCAAAAAAAATTTTTTTTATTAAAAAAGACAATTCTGAGTAAGTTATTTATCCTGTTATCTTTCCCATCTCTGGATTAAAAACATTTCTGAAAGCTTTACAAACCCAAACATGAAATAATATTAGAGGATGATATAATAATAATCGAAATCATTGAAAATATTCATCAAATGAAAACAAGAATGGAAGAAGAAAAACTCACATTTCTGGTGTTTTCGATTTGTTCTTGGCATTAAAGAATTCTGGAAGAGCTCGTCTTTCTATCGCATGAATGCTGTTGTAGTCAAACCAAGCAGCATAGCTAGGGATGATGATCTGATGCGTCTGCTCAGTAACATTGTCCTCAGATTCATCTTTCTTCTCTTTCTTATTCGCCTCCTCTGGAACAGGGGATGCGGCACAGGAGCCTTTGCTGTCTTCTCGCTCATACTTATAAAAAATAAAATAAAAATTATATCCAAAATAAAACAAAAATATAGTCGTTTAGCGAATCCATAAAAAAAAAACAAAAAAAAAAAAACTCAACTCTGCTGCAGTCAAACATTTATTAAAGTTTTGAAACTGATATTTTGGAATTAAGTAGGTACAAATATCCAATTTATGTACAAGCATCCAATTTATGTACAACACAATCGCGTTGACACACTGTTTCTCACCAGATCACCAAAGTTAAGCAATGTTGAGCTTGGCCAGTACCAAATGGGTGACCATCTAGTACATACAGCTAGGCGCTGTATGTACTTTGTGGGAAAGTTCAGTGTGGGACCAGCACCCTCACCCCGAAAAAAGAACTATAAGTCTATATTCAAAACACCCTTCCCTTGACTAGACAAACTAATCTAGAATCAGACGATCAAGCCTTTATGTGCTTTAGCCTTAGCATGTAACATAACATTACCTACTTTTATTTTCTCTACCACTCTCCCTCCACTCAGGACTACACCCTAAAAAATAAAGTCTCTGATAGCATAGCTACAGCACTTTCCTCAACACTAGTGCACAAGTGCATGTATTTGGATTTTCTACTTACAAATTTTATAGCAAGCCCCACTCTCCCCAATGGTTTACTGCCACATGTGCAGCTGCCATCGCGCAAAGGCAGCACACATACCGCAGATTTAACAGACATAAATCCAGTTCAAACAGACAGAAGTATATAGAAGCCAGAACTAACTGTAAGAAAGAAATAGCGACAGCTAAGAGAGAATTTACTGAAACCACCAAAAAATGCATTGAAGCACAGAAATTAGGAACCCGGGACTTCTGGAAAATCTACAACAGTGTAGTAAATAATGGGCAATCAACAATTCCCCCACTATCCAACAATCATGAGGTTGTTTGCTCAGCAACCGAGAAGGCTAACATGCTTGTCAGTCGGTTTGCCTTCAACTCCACACTAGACCCTGCTAACCACCCTTTCCCGAACTTTCCTTTGCAGACAGATGCCACACGAGACAATCTGAAAATCACCCCTTCTCAGGTGCATGCTATCATAAAAAATCTTGACACTTCAAAAGCATGTGGACCTGATCTCATCCCAGCTGTGCTATTAAAAAGTGCTCCGCCGAAGTAGCTCCAATCCTCTCCAAACTTTAGAACAAATGCCTTAATGAATCTTGCTTTCCTGCCTGCTGGAAAACTGCTTCTGTGGTACCAGTTTTCAAGAATTCTGGCGAAAGAACTGACCCAGTAAATTACTGCCCCATTAGCCTCCTCCCACTTTTTGCCAAAATATTTCAGTCCATAATTAACCAAGCTCTAGTCCATAATCTTACAGACGCTAAACTTCTGACTGACCAACAATATGGACTTAGGCAAGCCCGTTCCACAGCAGACATTCTAACTAATCTCTGAGTGTATATACCATTCACTTAACAAAGCAGGGGAGGGTAGAGCAGTAGCTCTAGATATATCTAAGGTTTTTGACAGGGTATGGCATAAAGTCTTCTCAGGAAAATCAGATCATACGGTATCACTGGACGAATACTTAAAATAATTAAATCCTTCTTAGATAAGAGAAAAATCTAGGTTGTCATCGACGGTCATACATCTAAACAATATGATACAAGTGCGGGAGTGCCACAGAGGTCTATCCTTAGACTTCTATTATTCCTAATATTCATAAATGACCTCCCTGACAAAATTGTCTGCGAGATGGGTATATACGCTAATGATACCACGCTCTATAACAGACACAACAGGAAAACAAATGAACACATATCTAAAGAAATGGCAGAAACACTAGAGGATGACCTCCAATCTGTAGTGGAATGGGGACAAAAATGGATGGTCACATTCAATGCTGCCAAGACTAAACTCGTTTTCTTCAATAACTAACTACAAGAAACCTTCTCTACCACCAATAGCAATGGCCAAAGACTCCTTATCTGAAAGCACATCTTTTAAACTCCTTGGCCTAACGTTCACAGGAAGCATGAGTTGGGACAATTACATTGCGAACATTGCCAGGACCACTGCGAAAAAGGTAGGTTCTCTCTACCGTGCTAAAAAGCTACTAACGCCCGAAAGTATCCTGTACCTCTATAAGGCCACCATTCGCCCATGTATGGAGTATTGTTGTCATATTTGGGCTGGTGCATCTGCTACTAGTCTCACTCCTAGTCAAGATTCAAAAGAGAGTCACCAACCTAATAAGTCCTGAACTGCCATCCAAGCTTCAGCCTCTGTCCCATCGACAAAATGTAGCATCCCTCTGCCTGTTCTATAAGTACTTCAATAGTGAATGTAACGACGAACTGCAAGCACTTGTACCCCCTCTACGTAAATACCCTCGACAAACAGTAAAATCCCACTCCTTAGATGTAAGAGAGCCTTCTACTTCAGTAGTTTCTTCCCCAGAACCGCTAGACTTTGGAATTCCCTTCCAGGTTCCTGCTTCCCCAACTGTACTGACATGCAGAAGTTCAAGTGTAATGTGAACTGACATCTTGCTGCCCAACTCCCCACCTAGTACCCCTGTAGCCTGTGTCCCTAACAGTAGCCCCCTACATCAAAGTGGCAATGTGCCTTGTTTGGGGTGAAAATGTAAAAAAAAAAAAAAAAAAAAAAAAAAAAAAAAAAAGCTCCTTGCTACAAAAACATCCACAAAAGTTCCAGTGGTTCGAAGCTATGCATGGATGGTTGGTTGGTTGTTTGTTTTTGTTTTACGGCATATCAACCCTTTTCAGGTTATTTAATGCCACATCCAAAGATTTAAGAAAATTTTTTTAATAGAATATATTTGTTGTTTTCAAGTCGGTTTCTATTTAACCCATAGTTGAGACCCTAACAGGTACTACCATTTCGGGTCAGAGTGGACATGGGAGCAATGGTAATTAAAGAGTGGCTCCACACTCCCCAAAGCCCGCAAGCTGGGGCCTCACCACTGGATATAGTTTAAGGTTATACCCAGGACCAAGCATGGATGGAAGCATCCAATTTATTAGATGCTTGTATAGTATAATGGAATTTCAAATTAAGACTTACAGGTCATTAAAATTAGTAAAAATTTCAAATAATTACAAAAAAATGATAGGATAGAAAATAATTACAAGTAAAAATAAAATTTATCAAATCATAAAATTTTATTATATTCATTAGTCAGGGGAGGTAACTGCAGTCAATAATTGACAAAATGATTGTAATCTGTCATTTCAAAATAGAAAATGATGGACCGCTAATGTTTTTTTTTTTTTTTTTTTTTTTTGGTAAAAAAAAATAGTTCTAGTAGATCTACTTTATCATTTTTTGTAATTTTTATTATATTTGACATGACACATAAGTACATAAGAGTGTTTTCACCTATAAGGCATTTTTTGAAATCCCCTTATACTGTACAAGCACCCTAAATTGAAATGCACATTTTTATTAAGTAATGCTGCTTTCATGTAAATATGCATCAGGTGGAATGTGTAGTGGTGCAGGTGAATGGCAGATTTACTGCAGATGAGAGATGGGCAAGAGAAAATATTTCTGAGAAATTATTTCTTTTTGTTTTTTAGTTTGAAATAAAATAAATGTATTATTAAATGGGGGTTCTTGCAGAGCTCAACCTACTTGAGAAAAGTGACGTTCCTAGATTGTTTGGAACTGAGCCCTTTCAAGTGGATTTTTTTTTTACAAAGGAGTTACCACTTAACAAGGCCTGGGTTAATGAATGTACAATGGTCAAGAGGAACATGTCAGTCATCAATAGTAGTGGAAATTTGATAAATTGGATTACTTAAGGAAATGGCTAATTAAGAATTTGTTCACGTTTGACTTGAAGACAACCATATTGTAGTCAGTTGGAAAGCAGGAAAACAGAACAGAGTTCCACAGGCATGCAGTTCTAAGAAAGAAGCTTTGTTCATGGAATCTACATTTAGGTTTAGGCACAGATAAAGAGTGGGGAAAATTATTGATAGTGGTTTCAGCTAGACAAGTGTTTTTCATGAAAGTCAGGTCAGGGGGAAACCATAGATTGGAGCTGAGATGAGCACTTGCGATGAAAATAACGATAAAGCAGAGACAGGCTTGTGATATCTCTTCTGTGGGAAGAGGTTCCAGGGAAAAGATGCTGTCTAGCTATTATCTCCAATGAATATCAAAGTATTCAGTTGCTGGGTGATTTAATGTTGATGAATGTGATCAAGACCGGATGTTTAGGATTTCTGGTTAAAGGTGCATGTATTCCAGAAAATGCGAAATGGAGGTCAATTAGAGCAGATCCGCTGGGCATGAGGAAATCAGTTAGGATGTTTAAGAGTCTGTTGGATTTGTGTGCCTTTCAAAGAGAAGTGGACTCTTAGGTTCTAAACTAAGGAACCTGTGTTTTTTTTTGGTTGGGCAAAACTCATTTTGCAAGTCTGCTAATCAAGTTAAGAAAATGAGTACCATCGTAATTTCCAAAGAAAAATAAAGCTTGTCAATTGTTTTTGGAGTTAGGGTTTTATTTGGAAGAAAAATTATTTTGTTGCAGTACTGACCCAATCAAACAAGAGCTTTGAACTGACGCAGCGAACTAACAACTACGATCTGTGCAGTGAACGCATACATGCATGTTCATATTATTACGTAGATTTTTTTTTTCTTTTTTACCTAATTTGAAAACAATTTCAAATCGACTTTTAAAATACCTTTAAAAAAAAAAAAAATCAAAGAAAACGTGGCTCAATAAATACATCAACAAAAATAACAAAGCTATATGACAATTATCGAAAATGTGTTCACAGATGCCCCCTCCCCCCAAAAAAAGCACTTGTCAAGAGAGTCACTACATTGCAATAGAATTGATATTATATTAAAGCATATATCAAATTAATTACAGCATATAATCTCCAACTATAACTGGGTAATTGTGAAAACAGGACATTTGGAAGACATTGATATTAAAAATTTCTAATGAAAATGATTTTCAGTTAATTTCGTTCAGATCCACTAATGTAGTTTGTTTGAAGATGCATGTATGACACTCATGATTCAATATTCTAGATGCACATTAACACGGCGTTACTCTTCATGATGCACAGTAAGTCACTACAGAGAAGTTAACTACAAACTATAGCTGCATGAAACATTCAAATAACACATTTGGAAGCAACAAGTCAGGAAAATCCAAGGAAAATTGTCTATTAGATTTAAACTTATCTTGTATTGCTTGGATTTTTCTCATTTTGCATGTTATTCACACAACGATTCAGCCAATGTAACCTTCGGCTTTCTTCAGGTGTATCTTGTCGAACTCGGGAATTTTTCCTCAAAGACCTGTTGCATAACAGATACAGTACTAAGAAAAATTCAGTTTTAAGTGATACTCTTCTGGGAGTTGAACGTTCAATATTCAGTGTGATTAATACGAAGAATACAATTGCGATTAACTTAAGATTTCTACCAGGTTATGACTGAGAGAACGAGGACATGCTACCATTGCAGATTAAATAAAGTGTACCGTTTGAAATTCAGTGCAAATTCCTAAACTCAACAAGATACACATGAAGAAGATTTAAGGTTACATCGTCCGAAACACTTAAAATGAGAACAGTATTCCAAATAATACAAATTATCAAACCTCATCTAAAAAGTTCATAAACAAATTTACCTTATCTGTTTGTTCTTCATCCAGATCGATATAAGTTCCACCTTTGATAGGTTGTAATTCACTGTCTTTTGCACTTCTTGATGTTGTGGCTTTAATAAAACACAAGATGGTTTAAATTAACGAATCAGAAGATTTACAAATAGCATGTTTCTCCCTAAAAACAATATTGAAACAAAATAAAAACAAAATAAAATCTATATAACACAAGGCAAAAACAAATGATCCTTTTACAGTGCCTTGAACCTAACTTGAAGCTAATAAAGATAACACATTTATCAACTAAAACATCATTATACCCAGTATAAAGGGTTCCTGTCAATCAAAACACTCACTTCCTACAGTCAGATATCCATAGTTAAAATAACTCCAGTCATTCAGTAACAGAAAGCTAAATCACCTACAAACTGACATTTAGTATTATTAGCTCCGGCATGGGGTTAGTAGGTAAAATTCTGCAAGTGATGTTTTTTCTTTTTCTCTTTCTTTCACTTTGTTTAACTTTCTCAACTTTGTAATCACAAAAACAAAATGTGTCAGACAAGACGCATGTTTACCTAGCACCGAGGATTTGAATCTTGTGATGAGTGAAAAAAAAAAAAAATTTTTTTTTTTTTTTTACGCACTTTTTTTTTTTACCAAGTCCATCATCCTAAAGGCTAGATAATTCTCTGCAGAAAATTAATTAATGCTTAATGTGACTGGCTATTATCTGTTAAAACAGCCAGCAGACCTCATGCTCTTGAAGTTTTAAAGACAACATGAACTCAAGACAATAGTCAACCATTTCTCTGAATAGGAAATGACTATCAACCAGAAAGGATGAGAGTATCACACACAAATTTAAGTTTTTAAAAAAAGAGAATATCTATTCTGTAAATAAGCTTCTAATTAATAGCAAATACATTATGTACTGATTAAAAATTTTAAATGATGTAAAAATAAATTCAATATTTAAAATTATAGTTTGTATTTGAATTTTACCTGATAGCTAAATAGCTATCCTAGTGTTAGATCATTATTATTCAAGAAGAGAGTGGAGTGAACAACCTTGTTCTTCCCCTGCCTTTCCCTATGAACATTACGACTCTTCTACCATAGAATAGTCCTCTGAAGACATACTATTCATGGACATTAATAAAAGAGAGAGAGAGAGAGACAAACAACAAAACCCGATACTTGGACATGAGTGAGAGCTGCCACCAATGAGTATTAGCTTATTAAAAAAAATAATTTACAAAATTATTATTTTTTAAACAAAAATGTATATAAAAAGAATTTAGATAGTAACATTTCACTAGTTAACACTTATAACCGTAGTAATAATTTGGTTTGCTTTAATACATATCTTTTTTTTTAAACCAATGTATTAAAGAATTGTTTTACAAAGTTTCAGCTTTATTTTTTTGGTTATTTACTTTATGCTATTTTAATATTCTTAGTTTTTGTTACTTTTCTTGCATTAGTATTTCTTCAAATCATAAATATATGACTGAATTAAGAGAATGCAAAATCCTTTTTAAGCAAAAAATTAAGTGTCTTTTTCAAATAAAACATTGTTCAGATAGAAAAAAAAAAACAAAAAAAATTAAAAATAAACACATTTTAAACTTATAAGACTGAAAACCTTTATGCAAATGAAATCTCACCACCTCTGTTGTGATATCACTAACATGAGTGTACATATGAAAATGTTATAACATTGCAGGAATATTCCAAATTAGTGTCAGTTATGTTTTCATAATAGACAATGTGAGGGATATAGACAATATTTCTGTTGACATAAAATACATAAACACATCTTATGATGTACCTTGCCAGGTATAACTACCCCAAACATACTGTTTGAAAGAACACCAATGATACATTGAGAGAGGAGAGGGGAGGTGATAATATAGAATGACTTTTCCAAATGCTACTAATGGAATTGATAATAAAATTCAATCTTTTCTACAAACTAACCATATTTGGTATAAATAAACTTCAATCTATGTATGACTTGTCCATCAAGTTTCAGTTATGAATATCCAACGGTCTTTTTTATTGCTGTTCAATGATGTGCACCTTCACCAAGCATTACCAACAGGTTACTATGTTTTGAGCAGTCTTAAACCGACAAAAAGGTCACATAAATGAATAGGGGGTCTCAACATGATAGGACAAGTTTACAAACTTCAAATGACATATTGGAATGGACGTGGGAACACTTTGGTGATCATCTCATCAGTAGGAGTAATTTTACTCAATGGACTTATAAAAAAAAAAAAAAGAAAAAAAAAAGGAGGCTTATCTAAAAAAATAATGACCATCAAAACATTCTCCAAACTATTCTTGAACTGAGAAGGGCATCACAGGCAAAAATCAAGAGAGTGCCACTAGAAGTGTATCAAGTATTATTTTTTGTTTTTGTTGGAGGTGGGGTGTTGTATAAGAACACATCTTAACAGATAAAATACAAGAGAACCTTGTTCGTTTTACCATCCATTTTACTTACTGGAATGTGTTGAACAGCTTTAATAAAATTAACTTCCATGGTAAACTACCTCTGGCTAGGTCTTTATCCCTCTTTCTCTCAAGTTCATTATTGTTATTTCCTTTCATGTTGAACTTAACCTGCTACCATAGCTGTCCTAAATCTAATAAGCCCAGAATTCTTTCATTTTTTCAACGTGGTTATAGCATTGAAGTCTCCTGTTCGCCACTCATCTTCCTATACTATTCAAGATTTAATCTTCCTTTGAGGCAATCAGAAATAAGTCTCGAAGACTCACATCACACATCCATTATATTGGATAAAGAATTATTATATATATAGATATATATATATATATATATATATATATATATATAAAAATTTATTTTTGCAATGCAAGTTGGACAAAAGTATGAATAAGAAAAAGAATTATAAATTGAAATTCGCCTACTTTGTTTTGCAATGGAAATTTCTTGGATATTAGGTTCTGGAATTGGATCATCCATATCTTTGGTAAGGTCATCGTTTTCATCTTCACGAGATGGCTTCTTTTTGCCTGTAGTAACAGATTGCCGATTACTGCTGCAAAAAAATTTTAAAATAAGTTTTTTTTTTTTCCTTACTTCAGTTTACAGACTCTGTTGAACATTAACATTATTTAGAAAACAAGTATTAACATAGGGAGAGAAGGGGCTTTGTTAACTATTCTCTACCGTCATCTAAGAATTTAATAAAGAAAAGATACCATAAAATTGAATTTAACCTGAAAATCCTATCTAAAAAAATAGCACAGTCTGTAAACTGCACAGGTATCTTATCAGAAATAAAACAGATTTCTTTGTTTTTATGGTGTCAGATACCCTTACTTATATATATATATATATATATATATATATATATATATTTTGTTAGCTTCATTTCAGTCTCCAGATACAATGTGACCTCTCAAAGAGTGTTTGCATGAAAAGTCTGCAGTGAAGCAAATCGTTTGAATCGAATGGTGTTCTTTGTTGGATCAATTTATTAGCCATTTTAATTTTTTAAACTAAGACTGGAAACATTCTTAGAATAAGGAGAGAAAAACTGATGCTATTTTGGGATTTTTTTTTTTGTCACAAATTCTTCCTATATTAAAAAGCAAAAATTAAAAAACAAACGTCTGTACGTGGTAACTGTAAAAAAAAAAAGAAAAAAAAAAAAGATATTCCAAAAATTATGTAAATTGATTTTTAAGCGATTAATGGGAATTTGTAGGCATTACAACATAAATCTCACAATGTTTAATTACCGAGTTATCTCCCTTCGTTATTTTTAAAGATCGTTTCAAAAGCCGTTCTGTTATTCAGAAAATTTAATTTTCTCATCTATATAAATAAAACAGTAGATGTATTTATGTATGTGTGTATAAATATTTAACTGATTAACTCTTAAACTAATAGTCACATAACACTGAAATTAACAGGAATCACACACCAAGGATGATTTATCAGGAGTAAAGATCTTTGCTTGGATAACGCGTACAGAAATATGTTGGCAAGTTGAGATGCAAAATGTTCATTTCAATTTGCTCATAGATTTCTATTACTTTCGTACATATACACATTCATTCATAGCTTGAAATGGTTTAATTTTAAATCTTTTTTTTATCTATATGTAGGTAGCTCAAATGATAGGAAATACAGGTGGAGCGCTAAATGTTTTGGTTTCGATTCCAGCTGATGGCAGCCAAAGTCATTTTTTTTTTTAACTTTTGAAATCAGTATTATATATTAGATTAACAAGGAAATTCTTGTGGAATTTTTAATTCTGATTCAAATGATGTATTTTTCAAACAAGTTTTCGTTATACCTTTACATTAAATATCTTTTTAAAAAGTGTTTTTTTGCTCTATCTAATCGTTTAGATTACAATCATTTTAAAACAATCGTTTTCTTTTCAGAACATTGAAAACAAGATGGAAACAAAACAAATTTGCACAATTTTCTTATTTCAATTCAAGTATGGCCGAAAAGCTACTGAAACAGCTTGCTATATAAACAAAGTGTTTGGCCCAAGAACCACTACTGAATGCAGAGCATGATGGTAGTTTAAGAAATTTTGTGGTGACGACAAGAGTCTTGAAGATGACGATCATAGTAGTCGGCTATCGGATGTTGACAACAATCAATTAAAAGCCTTAGCCAAAGCCAATCCATGCACAACTGTTCGAGAAGTTGCTTCTGAATGAAACATAACATATACGACGAATTCCAACCACTTGAAAGAGATTGGAACGACAAAAAAAACTTGATGAATGGGTGCCTCTCGAATTGAACAACAACCAAAAGAAACATCATTATGAAGTGTAATCTTTCTTTTTACACAACAAGAACAACTTGCTTCTTGACCGGGTTGTGACTTGTGATGAAAAGTGGGTTCTCTACGACAATTGGCAATGCTTAGCTCCACGACACTTCCTGAAGCCAAAGTTGCACCAAAAGGTAATGCTGACGGTTTGGTGGTATGCGACCAGTCTCATTCATTAGTTCTTTTAATGTAGGCAAAACCATTACAGTGGTGAAGTACTGTCAACAAATGGATGAAATGCATCAGAAACTTTAACAACACCCAGCATTAGTCAACAGAAAGGGCTCAATTCTCCTCAACGACAATGCCCGACCGCATGTTGCTAAACCAACAAATTGGGCTACGAAACTGCTTCATTTGCCATACTCCCCAAGACCTCTCACCTATCGAATACCATTTTTTCAAGCATCTCAACAACTTTCTGCATGAGAAATGTTTCAAAAACCTAAGCGATATAAAAAACGCCTTCAGCAACTTCATTGCCACCAGAATGCGAGATATTTTTATGTTACTAGCATAAATACACTTATTTTGCATTGACAAAAAGTGTGCTGATTCAGATAGTGTTTATTTCAATCAATAAGTTTTTGTTTGAACGGAGATATGTTCATCTGAATTTAAAAGTTAAAAACGGCAAAGACTTTATCAATCTGATATATGCATATATATTCAATAGAGAATTGGCTGTCATAATAAAAACGAAACCTGCATGAATTAAAATATATTTAAACATATTTTTCTACTGAACAAGTCCAAGCATCTCCTGCAAGTCTAAAAATAAGACTACTTGATCAATTTACATGATTTTGGAATAAGATATTTTCATTTTGTACATACAGATTTTTCTTTATCTTTGTTTTTAATATAGGTGATTTTTTGGATAAAAACCGTTTTTTTTTTCTTCTAGACAGCAGAGCTGTAGAGTCTAGTCTATCTTACTATTTAATTTATAGTTGAAAAGATGTATGGATTAATTTTTGTGAAAGTGATGCAGTCACTTCTGACAGAATTTGAACTAGGCATGCCGATTCAAAATGTTTACACGTGTAACCATTACACCATGTGATTTCAATATATATATATATATATATATATATATATATATATATATGTGGGGGGGTATGTGTGTATATCCATATGTGTGAAAAGAAACCAATAAAGTGTTTAATCTAAGTTTTGTGAGAGCTAATAAATTATTTTATTTAGAAACGGTACATTAGTTTCTATTATACAGATCAGACAGATCTTTTTTTGGTTAAAAATGGCCCCTTTATGCCCAGTTCAAACTCTGAGCACCATAGAAAACAAAGACATTTTATTAGTTTTAATGGTGAAGAAAAAAAAAAAAAAAAAAGACTCAACCGCAAATTGCTTACCCCTTTTTTCGTTTCTTCTCAATAACTGGAGATGGAGAACGTCTCCTTTTATTCTTTTTGTCTCCTCTTTTATCTCTTCGATCAGATTCCATGCCAGGACTTATCTTATGGGGGAAAAAAAAAAAAAAAGAAATCATAATTAAGAACGCTAAAATGATATGTTAAAACAGCATGGTAATCCCTGTAACAATGAAAATAAAATTAAATTTTCAAACATTTTTAAAGACAATTTTTATTTATCAAAATATTTTGCAGATGGATTTCAAATAATTAACATTAAATAGTGAAGAAGAAATACAAAAGGGTCTAACTTTCTAGAAAAAAGATTACATGCTGGGACAAAGAGTGTGTATATTTTAAATAGCATAGTTGTCGTTTGACAGTGACATAAGGGAAAGAAGCCAAGAAATTAGATTAGCTTTTTTTCTCTATCTTGACTTTCTGCTCATTATGTCACTTGTCTGACACATTCACTAAATTTCTAACTTTATTTTTCTTTCTAAGCAGAAATTTCTTTGTGTAATCTAATTTTGAAGTGAAAAATTCCCTTTCTACATCAACATGTGCCATATACCATCTTACCACAAAGACACCCAAACAAAAGTAACTTATGTAATTATTAGCAGCTCATTAAATATTTTACAAAAATAGAAAATACATTCATAATCCCATTTCAATATGAATAAAAAATTACTTGAAATTTTTTAAATGAAGATTGCTAATTTTTATTATTTCAGGTTGCTACTCTCACAATGTTTCAGCTGAAGTAATCTCCGACCTTGTTGGCCACAAGAACGTAGAAAGAATTTTGAAGTGAACCCATTACTTTATCCACAAGAAAAGAACTCTTAAATAATGTTCATTTTATTCTTGGTACTGCTCATAACAAGGATCGAAACTCCAGAAAACGATCACTTAGATTTGATTCAACAGCTTTGCCTATCATACCACATGTCTATGTGGACGAATATAATATAGATGATTCTAAGAATAAAATAAAAACTACTTAGGACTTCTACACATTCATAGCTGATGGGACAAGAACACTCTACTCTACCCCCCCCCCCCAATGAATTAAATGAAAGGTACAATTCGAAATTCCATATGGATTCCAAAATTCTATAAGATGTACCTGCAAAAGTTTGGCGATTGCATTAGCAAAAACATTATGGGAATAACATTGAACATAATATGAATGATGATCAAAATTAATTGAAAAATTTAATTAGTTTTTTTGTTTCAACTTTCCCTTTTATCACATTATAAGTTTCAGCTTCTTTTAAATGTCTCATATGAAAGCTGTTGATACGGTCCATTCTTTACATCATCAAATGCTTAATATTTTGAAAATTATTTACACCAATTAAATTCTTGATATCTTGGTAAAATTAAATGCAGAATTAAAATGTGAAAATACAGAGTAGAAAGTGGATTAAGAGTTTACATTTGGCAGACTTATAACTAGTGATGAGACAATACCACAATTCCAATATTTTACTGGATTCCAATACAATTATTGATTCTTTTAAAATATTTTAATATGCAGTTGTAGAGTTGTTTTTTTTTTTTTTCAGATTACTATAAAAACCAATGTATTATATGCATATTTTCACAAACGTAAAACATACACTTTTGTAGTGATCTATTGATTTCAATTTTACTGGTAGTGTAAAAAAAATCAATAAATATGTATCATTTGATCATTAATATGAGCCATGAAAAATTAAGTTTTAAAATAAGAGAAAACCTAAAAGTAAGCAATTAAAGGAGTCGTTTTTGGCATCGGAAAGTAGACGCTAATTTTTCAGATTCAGATATCCCCCCCAAAAAAAAAAGTTCAGATTTTTTTTGACTCCTGATTCCAATTCATTGTCCCAACACTACTTATAACTATCGCTTTCTCCTGCCTGACCTATTTTGTTCTTAAGTCCTCATATTCTATGAACAATGTTTTTGACAAAAGGAAAAGAATAGCTATCTTCCTTAGTGGATAGTATAGAGTTCTTCAATCCTGTCAATATTCATCATTCAACTATCAATCTATCCATTTCAGTAACTCTTATCCTCGAGCATTTTTTCAGCTTTGGTAAGTGCTGACTTATTAGTTAATAAAGAAAGAAAAATGTTAGGCTTACATCTTCAACTGTTAATTTTACTATATTACGTCGTCTTGATTTCCTTGTATTACTGCCTTCCATCTGAAAAATAAAAACAAAGTAGAGTTTGTTAAAAAGTACCTCAGAAATAAGTATTTACATTCGGTTTGATAAAAATTTTTTTTTTTTTAATTTTAGCATGAAAAAATATTTTGATCTCAAATACAGGATAAACCTTCCCTCTTTAATACCAGTCATGAACTTATTAATATTCAATCGTTTCTAAGATCAAACGTATTTGGTAGAAACAAAGTTCAGTCTATGCCTGACTTATACATAAAGTTTGACAATAAAAAGAGTCAACTAAATCCGACGGTACGAGTTAAGAAAAAACAGATCTAAAACTCAACGTTTCAGTCAACTGCTGTGTGAGCTTTTCCAGAGAACTAAGGTAAAAGTTGCAAAACGTGACAATATATGTACTTTGGCATATATAAGAGTGGAAAATATTAAAAAATTGACATAATAACTATGATTGTTTCTGTGCTACGAAACAGGTGCTGTCAAGAATTGGACATTTTAACATGCTGAAATAAATAAATGGCAAGATGAACAACATCTTAGAATTTAGAATATAGACTTTTTGATTTATTTGCATATGCTCTGTAGTTATATTTAACATATATCGAGCTTCATAAATAAAAGGATTTTTGGCATAAATAATGGTGAAATATAATTGAATAAGAATATTTTTCTCATATATATATATATATATATATATATATATATATATATATAGAGAGAGAGAGAGAGAGAGATAATCAGAGTATAATCAATTTATGATTATGTAGAGAAGGAAGATCAAAAAATATGTAAATATATATAATAAAATATTTTTTAAATAAAGAAAAAAAAAAATACAAAATATATTTTTAAAACACTAAGAGACCTTGTGTGCATGTAAGAGTGTGTGCAGAACAGTCTCCACCAAACTATTCTGTCAATTTTTGGTCAACAGACTTAAAATTTGATATATGGAACTTGTGGAATAAATTCAATTTGGCTTTTAACCGATAAAAATAGGGGTTAAGGGGTCAAAATTGAAAAATTGGAACTTGGTAGGCATTAGTCATCTTAAAGTGACTCTCTATGCATGCAAAAATATATACGTTAAAGTCGGTTCATTTTTAAAGTTCTGATATCCATCTGTTGTTAGTTTAGATGGTAACAAAACACTGAAGTGCTATATGTTTTAGTTTCAATTCTAGCTGATGGCACCCAAGTCATTTTTTAAAAAACTTTTTAAATCACCACTATATATTAGATGCAATATAATAATCGATAGAGAATTGACTCTATAATAATAAATATGAAATCTGCATGAATTAAAATATCACATTTAAGCATATTTTATGACCGGGCAATGTTAGGCGGCCTGCTATATATAGATAGATAGATAGATAGATATGCAAAATATACATAGATAAAAGGAAAGGACCAATATTCAGTAATAATACTGTAAATTTTTATCTGTCAAACTATTTCAAAGATAATGTCTCTCAAATCAATCTGCAGATTATTACTGAACTGAAGAGGGCCAACATACAATAAAAAAGTCATAATTTTAGAATTCTTGTTTTGTCTTTTTAAATGAGAAAGAAAGTTAAATAGTTAGTTTAGTTGGTTGTTTTATTTTATCAATATATCAACCCTTTGGGGGGGGGTATTTAATGCCGAATTCAGTAATTTGGGAAAAAGTTTTTATGCTTCAAGTTCTTTATATTTTCAAATATTCATTTACGGTGTTTGGTTTGGTTGTTTTGTAGAAAGAAACGTTTTTTATTTTTAACTTTGCAGAACATGATTGTTTTGCAAAAGAAAAGGAAAAAACAGTAACATCAATGCTGGGTGTATTTTTGGTTAGGAGGCCAGTATCTTCAGACAGCCTAATCTAATAGCACCAGATGCCTTAAAAGATATTACCAGTTCGGTAACTAAAGATCAATTCCACATTTTCCATAGCCCTCAAATAGGGCCTCACCACTGAATGTCTTTTAAAGTCATACCCAGGACTTAATAGCAAGATGGGTTTCTTACCTCGTCTTCATTTAAATAATCTTCCTCATTCATCCATTCATTAAATTCTTCAAGATCGAGCAACCAACGAGCATTTACCTGAAAGGCAATAAAAATAAAAGAAAAGTTTTTGTTTTTTTTCCAAACAATATTAGCTAAATTAAATTTCACGCTAATAAAAGATACAAGAAATATATATTCCTTTTAGTATTTTATACTTCATAAAAAGAAACTAAACTTTGAAATCTTCTTCACAATAAATTGCTATAAGAAATAATCACCCAGAGTTTTACTTGTAGAATTCCAGAATATACTAGTCATTTTGAAAGAATTATTCAGATGACAACGAATAAAATGCAACTAGCAAAAAATGTAATCCGATTGTTGAAATCAGAAAATAAATCATTTGTGAAGTCAGTTTAAAAAAAAATAAAATTAGTTGCTTTCTGCTTATAATTTTTATCAAGTAACATTTTAACTAGTATCATTACTTGTGTTAATATTTCCTTTTGTCTATAATATACTATAACAATGTTAAATTTTATAGTTAGTTTTATTACTTTAGATTTAATAAACAGAGCGAGAAAGAGTGATGCAAGCAAGAGTAATAGACATAACATCAAACAACATACAGAAAGAAAGGAAGAGTGATAGACAGAAACTTAGAAAAGAGTCATTTGCAAATTACAGCTAATTGGAACAATTTAAAATGGAACTTATTTTAAACGTCATTCAACCTTAAAACTGAGGAATACTTTAGTACATATACCCTCCCATTATTTTTCCTGTTGGACGATAAGTCTCCTTGATGCTTCGGTTGCTTGGAAACTTGGGTAGACAGTACCAGTCAAGAATCCATTCCTGAACATCAACCTGACAGATGCAGGGCTAGAAACTAGCCTAGTACTTGCTGTACCGAGGTACACCACCTGGTCTACCCTCCCAGGCTTTGCCACCTAGTGTTTAGGTGGCGCAAGTTTATAATTTGTTGCCTGATGCGCCCCTACTAAGAATGCTGATGGGGATACCTTTTTCTTTTTTGCTAGACCAGAGTGCCATTC
Organism: Euprymna scolopes; assembly: GCF_053919585.1. Taxonomy (NCBI): domain Eukaryota; kingdom Metazoa; phylum Mollusca; class Cephalopoda; order Sepiida; family Sepiolidae; genus Euprymna; species Euprymna scolopes. The sequence continues at coordinate 34,039,237 of NC_136490.1, read as the reverse complement.
CTTTAAGGGCACTGGCTGGACATCCCCACTTTCTGACCTTATGTCACATCATGCTGAAGTGAACAGCATATCAATATCTACTTTAACATATATATATATATATATTATACAATTAAAATATATAGAAAAAAGCCTCAGAGAAACAGACATTAATTAACTCGGCTTCTTTTGATATTAATGATATTGCTTGGAAAATCTTGAAGATTAAGGAATGAAAGTTTTAGTTAATCGAACTGAACTGGTGATTGTTTTGATGAATGAAACATGTCCGACTGTTATTAATAACAATTAACAGACAATTATGATGCAAAAATCTCGTTCTTTTAAATAGCAAAGAGAGAGAAAGAGTTAATTTATACTGCTGAATGTATTATTTCAATAATATATTCTGTCAAAATCACTCGATGGTCAATCACATCTCATAATTTGTGTTTCTTTGTTCCCACACATTTCAAACTTGATTTAATGAATTTTCTGACAAGGTCATGCACTATATTATTTTATTATTGGAATCATTTGAGATGAGTTATTTGTATATTTATTTATTTGCGAACTGTCATCGTCATCTTCATAGTTGTTTCATGACATTTCAGCCAACTATTCCTCTGGCCTTCATCAGGTTGTTAACCGCGACGAGATAGGGAATGTTAAGTCTTAACTGTATCCTCAATAATTACTGCCTTCCATAGTTGTTGTTTTCTCACGTTTTGGCCAACTAATCATCTGACCGGCTTTGGATAGGATTGTAACCACTATCTTCAAACAATGCTCATCTGGAACCGTAGAGATAACCACTATGAAAAACTAATTACTGAGGATACAGTTAGAGACTCGGCACTCCTATCCCATCGTGGTTAACTACCTGATGAAGACCGGAGAAATAGTTGGCTGAAATGTGGTGAAACAACTATGAAGATGAGGATAACAGTCTGCAAAATAAATAAAAGTCATGCACTATTTTACATTGTGATTGTAATTAAGCATCTATTCTTTTTTTTTTTAACACAATTTAAAGAACTTTTAATGGAAGTTATCTAACTTATTACAAGTGTAATTTATACTGTTAAAAAATTTATTGAAATAAATTTTTTATTTTAACATTTGGTCAATTCTTGTTTAACCAATAAGTAATTTAAAAAATGATGGAAATTATGATTTGGTCAGAGAAAATTTTTATTTTAACATTTGGTCAATTCTTGTTTAACCAATAAGTAATTTAAAAAATGATGGAAATTATGATTTGGTCAGAGAAATTTATACAGAGAGATTAGCACTCAAAGAGAAGAAAAGAGAAGGGGGAGGGTTATAAATAAACCAAAAATGGACAAAAGACATCTACTTACTTCCCACGGTCCACTCGGACAATAAGGAGCTTCTGGATCTTGTTCAATATGTATCTCAGTCACCCAAGTATCATAACTGTATGAAAAAAAAATATTTATATTCAATTTCAGCATTATCATATTCGGTTTAATGTCTATTTAACATACTGGCATGTGTTGGACAGCTTTTAGAAATTGACTTCTTAACTAACCTATCTCTTGTAAGGTCTTGATTCCAACTAACATTTTCTTTAGAAGTCATGTTTTTAATATAGACAAGATATTCTTTTTATAGGCTAAATGGTGATGGGACAAGTGGTTTTATCAAGACATCTCTAGATGATAGTCTTTCAAAGTAAAAGAGCGATTCACTTAACTTAAAATTAACTGTTACAAATTTCTTGTTAATTAAAAACAAATATTAATGTTAGGTGTGCATATATATTTTCAAAATGAAACTTTTTTAATTGTAATAAAATAGTTACAATATGGTGCTTCATAATAGTGGGATTTGAAACAAATGCATTTCAGGTAAAAACACCATCACATACTTAGGTCTCATGTTAAAATTAGTATAAATTACAAAATATTATCCAGTAGAAAAATAATCTTTTATATCTTCTATTATATAAAAGGCAAAATAGGCGTGCGCGTTTGTGTATGTCCATGAAAGACTTTTTTGCGTTGGGGTTCTCACGTCGGTTAGAATCCGAGAGAAGTTTCCTTATACTTCCGAGATCGTAATATCTCAGATTTGCAAACGGACATTGTCTATCTTTTTTTTTTTTTTTATCAAGTTTTAAAAAATTCCCTCTTTTCAGGTGTTTGTCTTTTACATATTCCCTTCATAATGACCCCGTTAATTAAGTCCCTGATAGTAGCCCCCTGCTTCAAAGTGGCACTGTGCCTTGTTTAGGGTGAAAATTGAATAAAAAAAAAAACAAAAAACAAAAAAAAAAACATAAATAAAGCGAAACTAATCGAATGCAAATGTCTGGCCTTTGAGCCAGGTAGTATCTGTTCTGTAATTGGTCCTTGGTCAATGTAAGGGAAACCTTTCATACTGAGACAATTACTACTTAAGACAGAAAGCGGGTTTTAAAGCAACATTCATTTCTGCACATGCATGGTGACTCCTTTGATTCTTAACATAATTACCAACTCATTGAATTCACTATCCTCTTTGGCCTAATGGCGAAGAAGACTAATTACTCTACGTTTTAGAGTTCAATCCGACCTCTCACTATCCTTTTTTTTTTCACGTTCTTTTCCTCCTTCATGGTTTGGATTCGAGCCTGCCTGCCTACTACCACTTTTTTTTTCTTCCTCAACACACACCTCCAAACACCTTGACAATGCCGAACACCCAGGCTAGTCTATATATATAAAAGGCAAAACGGCCACGCATGTTTTTGTATGTCCTAGAAAGGCCTTTTTCAGAGGGGGTCTTGAGAAGTTTACTATTTTGGAGAACTTTTTATATACTCCCTAGATAATAATATGTACAATTTGCAAACGGGCGTCATTTCTACATTTATTTTGATTGACTTTTAAAAAATTCCCCCTATCGCGTCTTTTTCATGTAAATAAAGTGAAATTAATCAAAGTGAATGTCATTCGCCGGCCTTCTCGGGACCTCCAGAAAACTAATTAGCTTTGATCTATGTTGGAAAACCTTTCATAACAAATAATTGCTATTCATTTGGAGAGCTCCCCTTTTTTTTTTGGGGGGGGGGGGCTGGTTTTCCCAACATCGCGGGGAAACAAATAAAGCGGGAAGCTTAACTGGCCTCCAACAAGACATTCATTTCTGCTCCTGCGTGAACTCATCACGTCAAGTCAACTTTTTGATTGACATCGATAAATTTGAACGCTTTTCACTTCCTGTCACATCTTAGCGCAGTGGTAAGATCTCAGCTTTTCTTTCACTTTCTTTTCCGCCTTCATCACAGGTTTGAGCCTGCCTGCCAAACCTTTTTACTTTTACACCTCCAAACACTCGGGCAACACCGGGCACCCCAACTAGTCTATATATATAAAAAAGCGAAAATGTGTGTATGTATGTGTGTTTGTATGTCTCGCAAAAACTTTCGACACGGGTCACGGATTTTCACGAGATTGGTATCATTTTAAAGCTCGATCCTTCGCCCGACAAATATTGAAAAATTGGCCAAAAACATTAATTCCTTCAACCTAAAATCATCAGTTTTCTACAGGGAGGGGTCAGCAAAAACCGTCCTCTCATGACAAGTTCACTTATACGCATGCGCAAATGACGTTGGAACATGATCTAGTTTAAATATTAAAAAACCCCTAATTTTGTCAACGTCGTCTTAGCTCAGTTCAGTAGAGTACGGCCTCATTATCTAAAGGTTTTGGGTTCGAATCGTGGTGTGAGGTCTTTTTTTTTTTTTTTTTTTTTTTAATTTTTAAAGGTTTAATAGTGAAACGGTTATTTAAGACATTTTTCACGTTGTATGTTTTTTTTGGTTTTTATTTTTCAGCTTTTTATAAAGAAGTTTCAACATTCGTTTTTCTGTTTTCTTTTTCCATCACATTCGCGTTTTCTTTTTTTGTTTTTCCGATTTTTACATTTAACATCGTTCGTTTGCCTTACGTAAGTTTTTTTGATGGTTTTTTTTTTTTTCGATTCTTTCAAGTTTTAACATTTATATAAAATATTTAATAATTTAATATTTAAAAATATTTACTTCACTTATTCTTATGTTTTGATTACCCATGCTGGGTACCCATGTTTATATATATATATATATATATATATATATATATATATATATATATATATATAGCTTTCGGTTTCACGTCTAGCTGATGCCCCCCCCCACCTCCACCCCACATCCTTTGCTGCTTGTGCACTTTTACCCCCCCCCCCCCCCCGTTTTATTTTTAAATCGCTTTTTCAAGTTAAATTCAAGCTTCACAATATCTTTTTTTTTTAATTAAATTGTTAGGTGGAAGCACAGATAGTTGCAAAACACCCTCCCCATGTCCAGAATGGCTTTCAAAATAATAACATTATTTCAGCATGGTGGCAAAAGTGCACAAGTACCCCCTTCTTTTTTTAATTAAAAGCAGATTCTATGATTGGGCAACCTTATGCATTTACTCAGCCAAATGTTCTACATCTTAAAAACCAAATATTATGAGAAGATAAATGGATATGTCAGTGACAAAATAAAACAAAGACCAATACATCCAAGGAAACTGATGCCTAGCTCAGAACCAAACAAATATTTTACTAAATTTATTCTTTCTGTGGATTGTTATCATCATCTTTATAGTTGTTTCACCACATCTTGACCAACTCATCCTTTGGTCTTCTTCAGGTGCCTGTTGCACAGTGGATATAGAGGCATTTAGTCTATCGTACCAGGTGAGCATTGTCTGAAGATAACGGTTTCAATCCTACCCAAGCAGACCCAAGAGCATTAGTTGGCCAAATTGTGGCGAGACAACAATTCTGGAATTCAATAGTTACTAGAGATAAGTTACAAGACTCAGCATCCTTATCCTGTTGTGGTTAATCACCTGAAGAACGGCAGAGGATGAGTTAGCCGAAATGTGGTGAAACAACAATTGTGAAGATGAGGATAACAATTCACAAAAAAGGATGGATGCACAAATTATGACGCCTCATCTCAAAGGATTAAAAAAAAAATAAATAAAAATAAAAAACAAACATTTTATTGCTTGGAATGTATTGTTACATCAACCTGGATTACTGAGGAAAAAAAGTCTCAAAATCTTTCAGAACTCTATTACAAGAAGTTTGAAATAATGTTGCATGCAAAGCGCAACTGAATGTTGGGTAGACTGTCTATATTGTTCTCTCTTGAAAAATACATTGAACAGCCCATCTAACATTTTCCTGTTCGCAACAGTTTCTATTATGTTTCTGATATTTTGAGGTAATGAGGAGCGATAATTTGTATTATTTAAATCATTCGCACTACAGTTTTCTTTCTGTGTTATTCTCACAACATAACCTCATACCTTCTTCAAGTGTATCGTGAACTTGGGAATCTTTCAACCCCCAAAAGAGTTGAGTCCACAAGGACCTATGGCATAAGGGATAAAGTATTAAGTAAAATTCAGTTCTAAGTGGCACTCTTGCAGAGGTTGAAGATTCAATCCTCACTGTGAGCAATACCAAGACTCGTGAATTATTTACGATTTTTACCCAATCATGGCATGGCAGCCAAGAATATGCTCCCCCCTCCCCCGTTCCATTTGAAATTCTGTGTATATACTCAAGTTCGAAAAAAAAATTCCCAAGTTTGACAAAATATACCTCAACAAAGTCAGAAGTTACATCAGCAGATACGCTGTAAGAATAGCACTAAAGATGAGAACAGCAGTCCAAATAACTTTTTTTTTTTTTAGGGAGAGAGGGGAGGCACATCCTGTGGTTTAAATAGAAAATTACCTCCCTTGATTATTTAGATGTTTACTCTTTGTTCAGCTATGAATAAAATCTGGCACTTCTTCCATATTAGAACGGAAATCAAAAGTAAAAAAAATATTAAGTCAAATTTTTTAGGAAAAAGGGCTAAAAAGGCCAAATGGAAGTTCTTCATTAATACTATACAAGGTAAAATGGCTATATTGAAGATGTTAGCTTCCAAACATTTGTCTTTTTTGATTAGTTTTGTATTATTTTCTTAAGACGTTTCCTATAATGTTGAAATCATAGGCATTTTATATTTTTGGAGGAAATTACATTTTTTTTTTTTTAAGATAAATACACTTATGTTAAGGAATATTGATAATAAATTCTAATGTTTTCTTATTTTTTAAAGCACACCAAAGAACTTTAAAGAATGTTTGGAAATGTTATATTTAAATAATTTTTGATAAATTTGTAGATGAGTACCCTCAGTTAAATCCTACTCCCCGCAAAATAAGTGTTTTTTTTTTTAATAATTTTTTTTTAAAAAGGTAATTACATGTTGGAAAAACATTTCAGAACTTGAAGTGGGAATAGTTTTGTGTATAAATTTAATGTAAAGTCAGGCCAAATACAATTTTTCACGGTCAAACTGCTTCAAAAACGGCCAAGTTCGCAAAATTTAGCTTTAAAATGGTCAACCTGGCAACTGAAATAACTCAGTTTAGAAATCTATTTTCATTAATAATTAATTTTCTACTTTATTATTTTTTTTGAAATTTTTGGATATTTTACTAATTTCAACATGACAATTAAGTAGATACCATTGATTTTATTTAAAATTCAATATTTCAATTATCAATTTTCATTCTAATTCTGAAAAAGCACCTGAAATCCATATACAGTAGAACCCCAGGATACGGCATTAAAAATTAGTAACAAAATACAGTACAGTATATACACCAATAACATTATAAATAACACCGTAAGGTGGGGTAAATATCGTAACCAGGGACCGGAAAAAATATTGTATTCCACATCATAATATGAAAACTTATCCTACGGCCACTGTATCCCGGGTGGCTACTGTATTAGGAAGCTACATTCCTAAAATGTTTTCACCTGCCAAATTAAAGTGCAATAAAATGACATACCTGTCAGGATAAAACCACCAATGAACCATACAGTGACGATCTCTTTTCATAACAGGCCGGAACCATTCATCTAAAAAGAAAAAAATAGGAATATGATTTATGTGAAATTGTTATTACTCATAATTTTTATTTAACTATTATATAAAACAAAATATAATCTTTTATGTTCGTAACCTGTTTATTTTTTATTTCACAAACAAGAAATTGAAAGAAAAAGTGTAAAAAAGTTTAAAAAAAAAACTCGAAAGTGTCAAAAAAAAAAAAAAAATTAAAACAGTAAAATAAAGTAAAAAGTAAAAAACATAGAAAGCATAAAAACAAAAAAAAAAGCGTAAAACGTAATAGAAAGCGTTTAAAAATAGAAAGAAGCGTCAACAAATAGAAAGTGTCAACAGATAGAAACCGTCAACAAATGGAAAACATTAGAAAAATAGAAAACAAGTGCAAAAAAATAGAAAGTGTAAAAAAAAAAAAAATAGAAAGTGTAAAAAAAAAAAAAATAGAAAGTGTAAAAAAAAAATAGAAAGTGTAAAAAAAAAAATAGAAAGTGTAAAAAAAAAAAATAGAAAGTGTAAAAAAAAAAATAGAAAGTGTAAAAAAAAAAATAGAAAGTGTAAAAAAAAATAGAAAGTGTAAAAAAAAAATAGAAAGTGTAAAAAAAAAATAGAAAGTGTAAAAAAAAAATAGAAAGTGTAAAAAAAAAATAGAAAGTGTAAAAAAAAAATAGAAAGTGTAAAAAAAAAAATAGAAAGTGTAAAAAAAAAATAGAAAGTGTAAAAAAAAAATAGAAAGTGTAAAAAAAAATAGAAAGTGTAAAAAAAATAGAAAGTGTAAAAAAAAAATAGAAAGTGTAAAAAAAAAATAGAAAGTGTAAAAAAAAAATAGAAAGTGTAAAAAAAAATAGAAAGTGTAAAAAAAAATAGAAAGTGTAAAAAAAATAGAAAGTGTAAAAAAAAATAGAAAGTGTAAAAAAAAAATAGAAAGTGTAAAAAAAAAAATAGAAAGTGTAAAAAAAACAAAGAAAAAAGTGTAAGAAAACAAAGAAAAAGAAAGTGTAAAAAAAAAATAGAAAGTGTAAAAAAAAAATAAAATAAAAAGTGTAAACCTAAGGTTTATGTAATCATTAAGCTGTTTTATGAATACAATAAATAAATAATTTAAACTAAATGAATATGTAATTCAACTTATGAAGAATAGTCCTTTAATAAAATACTTTAAATAGAAAAGAAAATCCAATCTTACCATCCAGTCCTGGGTGAGCAGATAAAGGGTGCACTATATGAGTGGCATTGTCAATATTGTCACATAAAGAACCCTGATGACGTTTGATAATATCCTTTAATTTTGGGATAAGACATTTATCAACCTCGGGTCGGATGTAAATGTGGGGCAGAGTTAGGCACTTATTCTGTACAAGAGACTTCTCGATCTGCATAAACATTTCTACATTTCTGTCGACACGTGATGGCGACTGAAAGTCGAAGCGCCTCCTGAAATTATTAGAATTCACACTTGTATTTTTAAATCACAAGAATTAAAAGCATTTCCGCATGTATAAGCATTTTAATTGCAACCCTTAGATAAAAACCACATACACTACAGGTAAATACAGTTAAACATTTTTGTATGCATTGCATGAATATTTTGAAACAATTATTAGAAAAATCTTATTAAGAATTAGAAATTACTGTTTCAGATTATTTTTAGATGAGGCTTAATTTGTATTATTTATATTATTCAGACTACTATTCTTATTTTAAATGTTACTCTTTTGATGTTTCGGCTGTGGTAACCTTCAACCTTCTTCAGGGGTATCATGTTGAACTCAAGAATCAGTTCTTGTATAGAATGCCCCTATATTAATAAAACAAGAGTAAAGAAAAATATGCATGATCTACATACCTGTGTCAAAACAAAAATGTCATATTCCAAAAATAACATTAATTGATGAGGTAGTTTTATTTTTATATAATTATGAGTATCAGAGCAAGTCTCAAATGTTCTTTTGAATAAAAAAAAACAAAAAAAAACAAAAACAAATCAACAATTCCAAACTTTAAGGACTTATAATTCCTACAGGGTTCGTACAGATTTTCAAGGCTTTTCAAAGCCTTCTCCAGACAAAATTTGGGGTTTATTTACACAGCAATTCAGGAAAGTGGTAAAAAAAGTAAATAAATAAATAAATATTAACAGACAATAAAAATTATTTTGCAACCTAGCTGCATCATTTTTTGGTGTTTCTAAGTAATTTTAAATGCTTTTTATTTCATTTCAAATAACTTTCTTTATGGCTTAATTTCCAACCAAGATGGCTGCCGCCTTGTTCATTTTTTTTTTTTTTTTTGCCCGGCCAGCCTAATTTTAAGTTATCACATTTTCTGGGGGATTCAACATATTGGAGAGTCTCGTATGTGCAAAGAAAGTAATTTTTTTTTTTTTTTTTAGAAGGGGGGTTATTTATGGCGGGCCACCACTAGTCCCTCCCTCTGTACTCTTACCCTCCCAAAAAATTAAATTATAAACAAGAACAAAAGTAAACAGAGATTTTAATCTTTACCATGAAACTATCCATGGTAGTTTTATGATAAAGGGGCGTAACTCTTGTATCCACAATACTATGCAATTTCAGAACAATGTATTTTCAATATTTAAAAATTATTTCATGGTATTTTTATTAATATTTAAAAAATAATTTAAATAGTATTATTGCAATTTTAATATTTACACAAAATTTTTTACTGGGCATAAAGAATACGATTTTCAAGGCCTTTCTTTTCAAGACATTCTCCATATTTTCAAGGATTTTTCAAGGTAATAATAAAAATAAGGCCTTTTCAAGGCACATGTCAAAATTCAAGGACTTTTTAAGTCTGTGTGAACCCTGTATGAATTCCCACCAATCATTTAAAAATTATTTTCTGTATAAAATAAAACTACTTAATCAATTTATGTGATTTTTTTAAAAATATATTTTCATTCCATCACAGGTATGTACATTGGATTTTGCATTATTTTTTAATACAGAGGAAATACTGGATAAGAAGTCAAGATAATGTATAGAATTTTGAACTGAATCATTTATTTAATTCACAGGGGTAGATTGTTCTCATTCCATTAACGATGACTAGATAAAGATCTTAATTCTTAATTACATTCTCAGTATCACTGGTACTGAAGATTGAACCTTTAACCCCGGGAAGGTCATTTAGAAGAATTCTGAAAATATGATTAAGTATTTAAAACTTAGAACCGGTCATGACTAATAGAATGAGAATAATCTAACCCCCCCCCCCAGATAGATTTACTAAAGAGTTCAAAATTCTAAACAGATTCCCAGAATTCAATAAAACACGTGAAGAAGGTTGGAGGTTACATTGATTGAATCATTGTGAAAATAACATCCAAAATGAAATGAGCAACTGGAATTAGAAATTATTTATCAAACATTAAGTGATTCAAAGATTTCTTTTAACATTTTTATTAATTTTACTAAATTTAAGATTAGACATGTGACACACACATATGCATACTCTAAAACCTCAACTATGAAGTAGTTTTTAAATAAGGGCAACAAGGCGTATTTAAATGAGAATACTAACCATCCTTGATCACTCTTATACTTGTAAACAGCAGCAAAGATATGACAAAGAGCACCACCAGGCTTGAAGTCGAGAAAACATTTCATCTACAAGCAAAAATATGAACATTTTCAAAATTTTTGAAAATATAAAAAGTAAAATAAAAGTTTGCATTCAAAACTTCAAGAAAAATAAAAATATACCATTCATTGGTGGACGAGAGTGACCATTCCCTAAAAATGTGTTTTTCACTTTTTTTTTTTAGTTTTTTTCTGACGATTATCATAAATTAGAGACGTAAGTATCATATTAGCAGAAAACATTTTGAAAAAAAAAAAAATTTAATGCCTTTTACGAATGGGGTTCACTTTGTTATAACGCTCTAATCACGTGACACGTTGGTAAAGAAATAGACAATAAGTCAGGTAGCAATGAAATAGAACATAACGAGAAAGTGAATTCCCTTCTTAAAAGTCATTAATTTTTTTTTTTTCAAAATTTTTCTTTTAATATAATACTTAAGTCTGTAATCTATGATAATCATCAGAAAAAACTTAAAAAGGTGAAAAACACACATTTTTAGGGAGTGGGCACTCTCGTACAGGTCCGCCCATTAATTTGATCATTGTTTAAAAACTAATAAAAAAACATGATTTCTTCTTACTACTAACCCTAAAGCTGTTTAATACAAAAAATTAAAAAATTACATGTTTTTGAAGGAAAGGTGGAATCATTTTACATTAAGTTCATATGCACAACTAAGCTCCCCCACCTTATAAATTCTAAACTAATTGCTGAATTGTTTTTTTTTAGTTTACACTAATCCTCTAAAAATATAAATAAATAAAAATAAAATAAAAATATATATAATATTTTTAATTCGACAAACTTATCTTTTTCCTTTGTGTATTATATCCAAGATTTTGATAAACTCATTGTGAAATTTTCATATTTTTCACTTGTGCAAAAAAAAACAAAACAAAAAAACATTACTTATTTCAGAGGATATATATGCAGTGACTAGACAACAGACAAGGTCAGGGCCATATCAGCAAAATAAAAAAAAAAATTATCCCAGAATATTTTAAATTCTAATACTCCGAGATGCATCATATAGATGCATATAGGTGCTAAAACAAATTTGAACATTTCAAAAGGTTTGGTAAGGCCAGTCCAGCATGGCCGTAGCTGAGATTGAACTCACTACACGAGTTTGTAGTGTAATTCAAATCTTGTCAGTAGCTGAATGCTTGATGCTTCGCCAAGGCTATCAAAAGTATTTTTTTATCGTGACGCCATCACTAGACAGGGTGCCTTACCACAGCTTAAAAGAATCCCATCTACCCTTGAAAGAAGGATAGACCAAGCCAATTTCTCAATCTGGTATTTTACCTCACGGTACATACAGCGCTTCGCATCGCCTTCCCAAATGGTCACCCATCTTGTACTTGCCAGTCTCAGTGTTGCTTAACTTCGGTGATCTGACGAGAACCGGTGTGTCAAAGTAATAAGGCAATAGGTGTAAACGAATTCTAGAATATTTTATTTACCATAAATTAGAAACATTCTAATTAATAATCCCAACACTAATTACGATATAATTCTTGGGCTTGATGTGATCAACCAGTTGATAAGATTGGGCCTCTCAAACCACCTGTCTAGCTCAGTGACCATTTGAAAAATTGAGATACAAATGGCTTAGCTAACTTTAAATTTCTGAATTTTGAACCATTAAAACAATACATGTAATTCATTTTACTGAAACCAATTTAGAACAAATGAACCAGACTAGATAAAAACGATAGAAGTTAGCAATAGAAATACTTACAGGAAGCTTGGTGAGAGCCGGATTGACTTCTTGCTTGCCAAAAGCATCTTCTTGAAATTGCAGCAGTTGAATAACTAAACTGGATAAGTTTTTATTGGTGGGTGGATCGGCTTGTATAGACTAAAGAAAAAAGAAAAAGATTACTTATAAAAAAAATAAACAAAAAAAAATTTTTTTTTAAAAATATGCTCAAACTTTAAAGCAAAATTACAGTTTTATTCATTCTAGTTAATTTTTTTTTTTATTCCAGCCTGTTGAAAAAAAATAAAAATCTGATGAACAAATCTTTATTTTATGACAGCAAAAGGCATTGCACTTGCATTAAAAAATCAAATATACGCTATTGTATTTGATAAACAAATAACATTTTAATAATAAAGGGTTTTCTTTGTTAAGATAAAAACAAATGTGTACAAGTAAAAGGTCTCTTTCCAATAAGTACTTTAATGAAACATGCTCTGATGACCTCATAGCACGTGCCCCCCTCTACATATGATTAAACTAACCTGATAGACAGCAAAATCCCATCCTTTCACTATTAAGATCCCTAGATGCTAGAAAGCCTTTAATCTAATAGTTTAAACATACAAGAGGTGCTAGTATATTAGATTAAAACACACACACACACCTTGCACGAGTAGGAATAAATACATGCCATAAACAAGCAAGTGCGCTTAAGGCTTCCATAAAAAAATTTAAAGTTTGTAAATTTAAATTTCTAACTTTCGCTATTTGATAGCAATTACATGTGCAAAAATAACATACTCTTTCCTTTCTCTGGCATCATTTAACATACCTTTTCTTTTAAGTTTCACTAAAACGGTTGTTAATTATTTTCAAACCTGTACTTTTTAAGGATATAAGAGGCCCTTTTTATTTCTTTATTATAAACGCTTCACAACCACTATCTTGTGGTAAGGGTATTTCCATTTCCCAGATATGTCATTACGATTATTTCATTTCTAACTTGCAACTTCTTTATTTTAAAATTAATAATCAAACAGTACAGTTTGTGTGTGTGTGTGAGAGAGAAAAAGAAAATTAACTGACATATGATTAGGTTTGCTTATGAAGTCTTTAAACTGCTGATTTTTATACTATTTGGATCAATTGAAAGCTCATTGTTCACACTCTTCGACTTAACATTTACAGGCAACACAAGCTGTCAATAAATACAATGAGGACATTGCAAGACTGCTGCAAAGAAGCTGGGCTCTCTCTACTGTGCTAGAAAATTGCTTACACTTAAAGTATCCTCTACTTCTACAAAGCCATCATTCACTGTTGCATGGAATATTGTTTTCACATCTGGGCTGATATACCTACCGCTAGTCTTTCACTCTTAGAGTCAAAAAAGAGTCTCAAATCTAATAGGTCTCATACTGTCTGTCAAGCTCCAACCTCTGTACCATCACTGCAATGTTGCATCCCTGTGGCTATTTTACAAGTACTTTCATGGAAGAATGTGCTCTAATGAACTCATAGCACTTGTGCCCTCCCTCTTCAATGTATATACTCCTGACCAACACAACAAGCAGCAAAATCTCACCCCTTTACTGTTGAGGTCTCTAGATGCCAGAAAGCTGTCTACTCTAACAGTTTCTTCACTCAGACTCCTAAACTTTAGAATTCCCTCCTTGTTCCCAAATGTACTGTGAACAGGCATCCCACTACTCAACTCCCCACAATTCCCTGTTCGATATAATCTCAAATAGTAGCCCCTTATGTCCAAGCGGCAATATGCAATAAATAGACACTCCAATATGAACAACAATTAAAAAGGACAGATTTTGCCGGATACCAATTTTTAAAACTTACTTCCAATTAAAAAAAAAAAGGACAGCTTTATTTACAAGCACATTTTGTTCAGTTTTACTAAATATAAGACTAAAATTATTCCTGATTAATATACAACTGACTGCTCTACTGTTTGTCATATAGAAACTTGTAATGTTGCTTGAATCAGCAGGAGCCGAATCAGACATTTAGTTATGCCGAATTTTGATCATACATAAGGAGGTTTACTAAAATTGTATGATTAAATTATGTCCAATTATTTGCTCCTGCTGCTGATTTGCTATTAAAGCAATTTTTACACTGACGGGCTACTGGGTTTGTCAACTCAAAATATCGTAAAAATCTGTTGCATTATTAAAATAATAAAATGAATTTACTTACAAATTTCAACGAAGAGGTTATTTTTGACAATTATATTTTTAGATTCATATAAAAAAAATACTAACAAAAAATATATTTTAAAAATATTTTTTCCAATTCTGTGAGACACTTTTTTTCCCTTTTTATCTTTCATAAAAAATAAACAAGTTTATTTTTTTAGATTAGTCGTGCTTTGGGAGATTGGGGGTGGTAATTCCAAAAGGCATTTTATTTTCAATCTTCCCATGTTAAGAACAGCTTTCGGAATAAACACCCTTTGCAGGTTGGACAAGCAGCGCACATTTTCTTTTCTTTTTTTGAGAAATGAACCAGTTGCATTATCATAAAACAGAACTTAATGCAATATTATAAAAAAAAGAAAAAAATTTTTTTTTTAAATAATAGTTATTTACTTGCCTTCCCACGAGAGCAGTTAGACACTAATATTTTAAATGTGGGGAAAACTAGTTCCCCCCAAAAGAGGCACACGGGATTGGAAACATTGCTTCAGTTTTTAGGGATTTATTCTACTTTTTAAAAAGATTTTTTAGATTTACATTGTTATTATGTTACAAAATTCAAATTTTAAAAAGGTTACTTGTAAAATTAAAAAAAAAAAAAAAAAAAAAAACTTGGCTGAAAGTTGTGACTTTGACTAAATTTGTTTTGTTTTTATTTCAATAAGAAATAAACTTATTTATTTTTAGAAAAATTTAAAAAAAGTGGCACATTGGGTTGAAAAGAGTCTGTCTTTAAAAATAATCGTGACTAAGTCGTTTTATTGTTTATTTTAATTACATTTTTTTTGCGCTGACAGACTCGATAGATCACCCACATAAGCGTGAATATTTAATAAAAATAGGGAGTTTTTAATAAATATCTTTTCAGATATAGACTTAAAAAATATTTGCCAAAAATAACCTCTCGAAACTTCTGAATAAATTTGTTTTGTTTAGTACAAGATTGTTTTACGATATTTTACAGACGGACCCAGTTGATCGCATGTGTCGAAGTTACGTTAATCAGCAGTCATACATTGATCATACATAATTTTGGTCGTACTCAAAAAATACATTTTTCAAATTGTGTAACACCGTCTTGGCCTTGTGACTAGAAACAAAGTGCAATAAGTTCTCATACAACACTGTCAGAAAAAGAATCTGTTTAAAGTAAGGAAATTTCTATTTTTGTTCCAATTCAGAGTGCCCATTTTTGGCAGTTGGATTTAAACAAGCTTGTCTCTCCGCAGGAAAGTAAGTAAATAGTAACATCATTTCAGCATATCCTTTTATGGAAATGTTTTTTTTAATTTTTTTTTTTATTTCATTTGTTTATATATTTTGTTCAATAAAAAGTTTGTAAATAAAACTCTACACACACACACACACAGACAGACAGAGAAAAAAAAAAGTTATAATTTATTTTAATCTGAAAAAAGTTTATTTTTAGTCAAGAAACACATTTTAAGGTTTGTGTCCAGAAGTTGCCAATAAAAAAACAAAAATAAAAATCTGTATGATGTACGTACAGACATACCCATGACGAAACAAAAATGTCATTCCAAAACTTATGTCAACTAAAAATCTTATGAGTCAGTGAGGACGGAGTGTCTCGCTCCACCATCTTGAATAAACTCAAACTCCCAAGATTTTCTTTCTTTTCACCCTTGTAATGACTAGGATTTACCATTAATTGTTTAAAATTGTAAAAAATAATTTTCTATATATAAAACAAAATAATTGGTCAATTTATATAATATTTTTATTCTGTGACAGGTATGTACATCAAAAGTTTTTCTGTACTTTGTTTTTTTTTTTAAATAGGGAGAATTCTTGACAACCACCCTACATTTCTCTATATATGCTTTCATATATAAAAAAAAGGGCCTCCATTACAACAAAAAATTGCAAAATAACAGTTGGTAATAGAATGCCATCACATTTACTATAACAGATGTGAGGGACATCTAAATGGACAAGATATGGCAGAGGTAAATATCGAGTATGTTGTTCGAACTGCCAGAAAACTGAAAAGGACAAATGGTATTTTGTCAAAATCTAACTCTAGCAAAGGAAAATGATTTTCCCCGGAGACAGTCGACCTGATAATGCAATTATATGAGAATGATAAATACAGCCGCCAAATACCAGGCAAAAAATTTTTTTTGTTTATATAGCAAAGGGTGTTCACAAACAAAAACGCTTGATAGTGTGTAATTTGCATGAACTGTATGTTGCTTTAAAATAGAAGTATCCTGATGTCAAGGTGGGGGTTTCCCAAATTTGTGGAGATGCATCCAAAGTGGTGTGTTTTAGCTGGATCTACAGGTACACATTCTGTTTGTAACATACATCAGAATGCAAAACTTCTTGTCGATGCCATGAAGTGGAACATCACTTACAAAGATTTGATTTCAAAGTTAGTTTGTGATTTTTCTAACAAAGAGTGTATGATGCATCGCTGTGAAAACTGCCCTGATAGAGAAGCATTGCAAAAATTCTTGAATGAGGAGCTGTATGATATGTACCCTGATGACGAGTTTCATTTTAGTCAATGGGACACAACCGGCAATGCAACATTAACATATACAGAATATAAAGATCTGTTGATTGACACTTTTGATAATCTTGCTAGACAATCATATCTAACAAAATGTCAAGCGCCAAATACTTGAATCAAAAGAAAGAGAATCTTTATTCCAATGAGGTCCTTGTTCTGGGAGACTTTGCAGAAAACTTTCAATTTTTAATACAAGACGAAATTCAAAGTTATCATTGGAGTAAGGAATATTGCACCCTGCACTCAGCAGTGATTTACTACAGAGATTCTGATCAGCAGCTAAATCACATTTCATTATATTATATTTCCGATGACAAAACCCATGATATTGCATTTGTGTATCTAACTCAGACACTGACTGTTCTCTTAATCCAGACCTTATTACCACATGTGAACAAATGATTGCTGTGGGGCTCAATATAAAAACTTCAAGAATTTCATCAATTTATGAATGAAAAACGTAATGTGTTACCATGCCAGCCACACCCTTTTTTTTATTATTTGATTTTGGGGCACATGTAGAAAAATCCAAAAACTCTTAATATCTCTATAAGGCTTCATTTTGGAGAAAATCTGATACCATTTTTGGGTTCCTTGGGTCAAAAAACTTTCCTGGGTGAATTTTCAGAGCCATACGATCTTTCAATCAGAAAATATTGAAAGAAATGACATCACAAAATTGTCGCCCAGGCGTTGCATCATGCGCCTAACACCAAAACAAAAAATGCTCTAAATCAGAAACTGCTTGGAGTTATGTGCTCAAATTTTCAGAATTTCTTAGTTCCTATATTGTCTGTCTGCAGTGCAAACTATAGCCAGATCTATGGATATGGGTGTCAAGCTCTGGATGATTTGACACAGAATAATCCGTCCTTTAAGTAATCCAATTTATCAAATTTCCACTACTAATGATTACTTTGATATTGTCTCATTAATTCCTATCTTCGAGTAACCTCCAGGCCTTGATAAGTGGTGATTCCTTTGTATAAAAAAAAATAAATATAGCAATACAACCAATATATTAACACTCATTTAAATTCAGAGAAATATGCTTTCACTAAGGAATTCAACAAAATGTTGGAGCAGGGTATCATTTGACCCTTGAAAAGCCCTTTCACACTCCCCTCACAAAATTTATTTCAAAACTTAACAGTGGAGATCTTGAGTATGATCTTAAAAGACATCTAGTGGTGAAGCCCCATTTGGGGGACTGGCCAATATGGAGTTGTCCCTTAGTTACCACTGTTCCCAAGTCCACTTTGGTCTGAAGTGGTAATACCTAGTAGGGTATCTAGTACTACCACATAAGGTAGTCTGAAGATACCGGCTTTCTGACCAATATATGCACTGTATATTGATATTATTGTTACTTTCCTTTCCCTTTTCAAATTTTCATCAAAAGATGAATCCTTAAATATCAGTGGCGCATCCACTAAAGGAGTTACTCCCATGATGTGAATGCCGTTTTAAGTATAATTACTTGAAAAACCAAAAATAAGAATTACCTAAAAAAACAAAATCAATCTAAGATTTTCCCATGCCTCAAACTACCAGACAAATACATAGATGCATCAGTGTAATGAATTACTATAGATAATACATACAGAATCATCAATTCTACTGCCTTTAACATCATTGTTAACATAAAAAAGTAGTAGCTAAAATGCAGATGCACTCTGCACTGCAGTAGGTAAATAAAAAATCTTTTTTTTTTCTCTTAAAGAGACTCAGCACTACCCAAAAAAGATAGAGCACTTTCTCAAAAGAAAAGTTAACTATTTACTAACAATCAAACAGTTCAAGCATATACTGGAAGAACATATTTCACAATGTACACAGGCAATAAACCATTACAGGGTTCTACGGGCATATCTATCTTTAATTGACCTTTGACAACTAAATATTTTCGTTTACTAACCAAATAGAAAAGTTACTAGCTAAACCCACATGATTTTGGAATATGACATTCATTTCATAGCAAATATGTACAGTATAAAGATTTTTCTGCATTTTTTTTTTTTTTTTTTAAATATGTATAATTGTAAATATACCGCAAATTTTATGTTTAGACTTGAAGATGTAGCAATCAGTATGCCCGTCCGAAATATTTCACAGCAATCACCAATTTGATACACCCATGCGTATGAACATGACATGATGCGACCACTGCACACATAAGACAAAAGGAACTATGTTATGCTTCCTCGCGTATGAATACAGTAAACAGGCTGGAATGTTTGAGGAAAACCTGTATGTAAAAATTCGCCTGCCAAAAATCAAATCAGTTTTCTCTTTACTTTCTCCAGTTCAACACATGTCAAGGAAATTCCATTTGCGGGAGCCGTTAAAATCCCCATCATGATTTCATGCACGACAGGCATAACTTTAATACCCAGCATAGAAATTTACCACATCGAGCGAGAATTTCAATCTCCTTTTAAACAATCTTATTTGGAACTACTATTCTTATGATATAAATGCGCACACATATATATATATATCCACTTATATGATTTATGAACTCTTGTTCTCAAAAATAGCCACGTGCATCACTTTTATTATAAAAAAAAAAAAAAAAAAAAAAAACAGTAATTTCAAGCCTTGTTCTCACAAGGCCCTCACTTCGTTAATCCTTCATTATGAACATTCCACAAGAAAACACTTATGTCTGAACACTTTGTTATATTATAATGTTATTATTATAATTAAAAAAATGTTATAATATTATAATGTTATTATTATAATTAAAAAAATGTTATAATATTATAATGTTATTATTATAATTAAAAAAAAAAGGTTGAAAAGATATTTTTCACTCAGCAATGGGCTTGGAAGATGATCGGTGTAAAAGCAGTCACCAAAAGTGACTTATTTCTAGTTGCCACTTAAAAAAAACAAAAAACAAATCCACTTGCAAATATGACTGTTTCACTCGCAATGTAAAGCCTTGCATTAGTATATGCAATGAATTATTCAACAGTTGCCAATCTTACATAAATGAATATCCAATTTTAGTGCAGCTGACATCATTATAATAGAGACTTCCAATTCAAATTCCATCTATTTTCAGAATTTATCAATTTGCTTGGTATAAGGTATATTTAAAACAACATCTTTTGAATGGGCTGGAATCTTAAGATCTCCATCATTCCAGTAATTATAGGAGCAACCCGACTCATGAAAAAGAATTTAAAAACCACCTGCCAAATATACCCGGTGAACCAAGTGCAAGAAAGATAAAAGCAATTGCACTCAAAGGGACAGTTAGAATCTTAAGATCTCTTAGTTGGAACGCCCAATCCCCAGCTTTTTTTTTTTTTTTTATACAAGGTAGTCACTACTTATCAAGGCCCGGAAGCCACTCGGGGATAAGGGTTATTGTGTGTACAGTACGTTAGTTTTGGAGATCTGATAAAGTGTCTTACTTAAGGAGGCGGTTCATCAGGAATTTGTTCACATTGGACTTGAAGACATCCAGGTTGTAGTCAGGTGGGAAACAGGCAACCGGAACAGAGTTCCACAGGCGTGCACTTCTACAAAAGAAGCTTTGTTCATGGAATCTACATTTTGATTTTGGCACAGATAAGGAGTGGGGAAAAT
The DNA here is from genome assembly GCF_053919585.1 of Euprymna scolopes. Lineage (NCBI taxonomy): Eukaryota > Metazoa > Mollusca > Cephalopoda > Sepiida > Sepiolidae > Euprymna > Euprymna scolopes. Next base: position 34,018,628 of record NC_136490.1, on the reverse strand, counting down.
TTTTGACAGTGGTTTCAGCTAGACGGGTGTTTTTCGTGAAAGATTGGCGAGGGGGGGGGGCAGAGATTGGAGTTCAGACGAGCACCTGCCATGGTAGTAACGATAAAACAAAGACAAGCTTGCAACGTCTCTCCTGTGGGAGAGAGGTTGCAGAGAAGAGAAAAGGGCATCATCCACTAAACCACGAAGCCTATTTTGTACTCTGTCAAGGCAGGATAGGCTGTTTTTAGCAGCTCCTGCCAAGATGTGGTAGCAGTACTCCATCCTTGGGCGCACTTGGCTTTTATACAGATAGAGAATTGCATCAGGGGTGAGATATCTTCCGGAGCGGTAGAAGGATCCCACCATTTTTCCAGCGATCTTGGCAACTGACCCGATGTACGTATTCCATTTCAGGTCAGGGGTAAAAGTCAAGCCCAGAAGCTTATGAAAATATGGAGCTTCCCCTAGACGAGAGCCACCCATATCAATTGATGCCAGATGGGGATCAGAGCATTGATGATGTAAAGATAGGAGCTTGGTTTTAGATACATTAAAAGTAACCAGTCACCTCCTCCCCCACTGTACCATGCGCTCAAGATCAGAGGAGAGAGAACGAAAAAAAAAAAAGACAATTAAAAGCAATGCTGGCAATGTGTGGGAAAAAAACAAAGAACAAGTCGATAGACAATATCCCAATCAATCATCTCTTATGAACAAGTGGAAAGACGATAGTGGTTTTACATCAGCAGACTTAATTTACAGCACAAACTTAACCGTACCAGTATATTTGGATAGCATTTTCGATACTGACCCTTCATTGAATTTTTTTGATAAATGGCCTTTATTTGCTACTCATAACATTAACGGCCTCATAATACAGATTGGAGGTTAGCTCCTCCCAGATACTTTTTTTTCTTTCTGTTGCACTAGAGTGGGAGTCAATCCTGTCGTGACATACCGAAACGTATTGATGGTAAAGGTGGGTCTGGTGATATTTTTGTAAATAAATAGCTCCGAACGGAGAATAAAAATATTGGTACTTGTACAGTTTAATCAAGACATTAAAAAATGGGTGCTAGTGCACTTACTGATCCGCGCCATTTTTAAATCGTATTTCTAAGTTTAATTAAAGTTTTATATGTTTTTTTTTATTCACTTGTAAGGTTAAAGTATAGAATAGGTACAAAACACCCTCCCCATGTTAAGAAAGGCTTTTTAAATGATAATGTGATTATTTCAGCACGGATCAATAAGTGCACTAGTACCAAAAAATGAAAATATCAAAAAAGGTTATATTGCACGTATCCGTTATGGAACGAAGTTCTCCGAAAAAATTTTTTTTGGTATTTGATAAGGAGTGTGGATCCTGCGCAAACGTTTGCATTCCACGATTCGCTCCCTTAACGGACATGCGCAGAAGGTTGTCAGATACGTACAATATAATCTTTTTTTTCGATATTTTCATTTTTTAATGTCTTGACTAAATTGTACAAGTACCAAAATATTGATACAGACTAGAATCTTAAATTAAAGTTAATCCGGTTCTAGGCTCAAAGGGTAGTATTTGTTTTGCTTGGTTCTCCTGAAGCCATCACACCAGGCATCACCTACCACAAAAGCGGTGGGTGGATTAATCATAAACAGATCCGACCAGAAATTTTTTTAAAATAATTCGTTATCAACTGTAAACGCCTAAAAGTCCCCTTCTGAGGAGTGAGAGTTAAATCAATAATAAAAATAGATGTGATCAGGTAAAATATGTGAAGATTGTCACCAAACGTTAAAAACATAATCGTTGAAATATATAATTCCAGGTTAAGAATATTCAAAGATAAAAACCAACAAATTTGACGAGGTTTATATAATAGTGCTCAATAATAGAGTAAAATACACTTTTATTTTTATTCAAATATTATTAAAAGTATATATAATACACACACACACTTTGTGACTCTTCGAAATTTGAAAATAATTTGGAAGCATTTAAACTGTCGAATAGTTTCCTGAAATTGAGTTTTGAAAGCTATTTGCATTGAATTTCATAAATAGAAATTAAAACATTACAAGAAAAGTAAAATAGTTTTTTTTTTTTTAATCTAATGACCAATCAATGTTGTAATAATTAAATTCAATATTATAAATAGCATTAAAAATAAAGTAAAATAAAATAAAAACATTTTGAATATCTGAAAATAAAATAAATTTCGGAAGTATTCTGAAATATTTTTTATAAGAAATTATAAATATAAATTTCAAAATATATAGATATAATTTTTTTTGATGGAGGGACTTGTTAAGAGTTTGGATTTTTTTTTTAATTAAAAGGACAAAAAGGGCTAGTACAAATGTTTTTTGTAGGTGAGGAGGCCAATTGTATAATTTTTCTGAACAATTTAGTAAATTATATGAAATACACAAAGAAAAATTATTTTTTCAGTAAAAAAAAAAATTCAGTTGTTATATGCTGTTTTTCAGCGTCTCAATTTTTATTTTTCAAAAATTTTAAAGGCGCTTCTGGTGATTCAAAAAAATAGGCGACACGAAGTCCGCAGCGAACTGTCCCAGATAATTTTATTTTCCTATTTAAAAAAAAATTAAAGAAATCAATAAATATTTCATAAAGTAGTACTTGTGCAGCTATGTTACCGTGCTAAAATAATGTATTTATTTAGAAAGCCATTCTAAACATGGAGAGGGGAGGTTGTTTTGTAACTATTTTGTACTTTCACCTAACAAGTTAATAAACAAAAATACCGTAAAAATTGAATTTAACTTAAAAATACTATTTCAAAAATAGCGATGTAATCGTACTTTTTCTTTTTTAATTATTATAACAAAAATTCCAAACAATGAAACAGTAACATTTTATTTTATGCAAAAAAATAAATGAAATTTTTTTTGTGACACTTTACTTCCGACTTCGAGTCGCCTATTCTTCTGCATCAGCAAATAATAAAATGCAATGTAAATAGATCGGTAGTTTTTCATTTTCTTTTTCGTATCAAGAAGTAGAATTTCATTTTGTGTGGTCACTTTTTCGGCGGTGATCGTAACTAGTTACCGGATTTTATCGAGCCAATATGGGCAGCCATGAAAGCTGATCTATACAAGCACTGTATTTTTTTTTTTTTTTTAACTAAAAATCTAATAAACTTACATCTTTCGAAAAGGAAATTTATTGCTCTGAAAGCTCGAAACAAATCAATCGGTTATATTAAATAAAATTATCGGGGGGGGGGGAATATTTTCAAGAAAAACCATTTCTTCCAAAATAACGTTTATATATATATATATATATATATATATATATATATATATATATATATATATATATAAAAAAAGACTATAGGAATTTTTTTTATGAAAGCCGAGCTAAAAAAAAAAACCCAAAAAACAAAAACAAAAAAAAACGCTTATTATAAATAATATATAAATATCTAGAAACCTATTTTGGATGATTGAAATTAGAACTAAAAATTATAATTTTATATAATCTTAAAAATAAAGAGGATTTTTTTAATATATCATATTAGAAAGTAGGCCACTACTACCACCACTACAATCATCACATTTGTAACAGATTTAAGAAAATTACGTAAACATATAATCAAGCTTTCACTCAAAAAGAGTATGTTATAAACAAATAGGAAGTAATAACGGATAAAAAATAATAACAAAGTGGGTAGTTTAGCCATCTGCTGAATTAATTCGTATTTTTTCACTAAATAGTTTTTTCTTCTTCCTCACTTTTACTTCCGGTGCTTTTTTATTTTTTGTTGTTGTTTGTTTTTTTGTTTCAAACATGTACCATGAGACATTACGAGAGAGAAGAAAAAATATAAATTGCAATCAAACAAACAAACAAAAAAAGACCCACTAAAAACTCCAATCTTACCGTATTATTTCACGAAGATGAAGAATGTCTCATTTTTTTTTATGAAGAATACGAATATCTTTCTTTTTTTAAACTTTTCTTTGGTTGAAAAACGTTTTTAGAGAGAGAAAGGGGGAACGGAAAAATGGCTACTTCCTTGCTGGTGAACTCAAAAAGAAGATCCGTTGGCATTGTTTTAAAAATGGGTTATTCCCTTTCGATGAGAGCTTTTAGGGGACACTTTTTAGCCAGGCTGGGTTGACTGATAGATTAGCTGGGATTAAGATAAAAGAAAAAGATCGAAGAGAGGGAAACTGTGAGGAGCCGACATGGTTTTTACGTCAAGGGCAGATTCATATCAAATATGTCTGCTGCCTTGAGTGTGAGAGAAACGGTGCTACTCTAGACGCGTAAAGAACGAGGGAACGTAAATGGCTTCATCTTCAAATGCGAATAATATCATAGCTCCCTTATTAATAATTGACAAAATCATGGAAGGCCCCATGTGAGATAGATTAGTCATTTCAAGCCGAATATCGGGGAGACTTGAAAGGAAAATGCCTCGGGAGATGGACGGACGATGAGAGTGAGTGACCAAAAAACAAAGTTTCCACTTCATTGTTTCGACGGAGATAGCAGGCGGGACGGGTTTGTTTTTAACAAACAAATAATTAACAAAAATGTTTCCCTAGGTTTTCGTAAATTTAATTTTAATCAAATTCATATAAATAAATCTATTTACAATATTAAGCATAGAAGTAAGACCGGGTCGGTTTTGTTGAGTAAGTGCGAGTAGGTTAGAAAGTGGGGGATCGATTTCTAATAGTAACCGTATTAAAAAGTGATCCCTCCTAACATTTAATAGTAGTATTAAGATGTATATAGTGGCTATACACACGCTTCTCATACAATGAATTTAAATGACTGATCAGGATAAGATGGGTGACCGTCTGATAATACCAGGTGAAAAACAAGATACTAGTTAACGAGTTTACAAGCCGAGGGAGGGCAGACTGCTAATCTACAATAAACAGTTCTGGCCTTTTCGTTGTGATCTGCCCCAACCTAAAACAGGCTGTCGATGACGGATTCAAATGGCTTACTGCAAGTGGGTAATCAATGAATAGATTGATTTGTTGGGTTTGTATTACTGTACACAGATTGGAAAAAGTTGTCAAAAAAACAAATATATAACAAATAAATGTTATCAAAGGCAAGATAAGTTACTTTTCTGCCAAACTGGATATATTTTTTGTGTTTTTATTCAATGTAACATATTTATTCAGCTCGAAAAACATACAGTGTTTACCGATGTATTCGAAAATTCAAGATGGCGTCTCACACCCTCTTTAACACCGTAAGTTTGGAAAAAGGTGTTATAAATAAAAAAAACTATACAAAATACTATTAAAAACCCGCCGAATATGTGTCAACCTATGTCACGGTAACATATATTGAGCGAGTTTTTAACAGTATTTTATCCGGTTTTTTTATTTATAACATTTTTTCCCACACTTACCGTGTTAAAGAGAGAATAAGACGCCATCTTGAATGTTCCAATACATCGCTAAACACTGTATGGTTTTCGAGCTGAATAAACATGTTACATTGAGTAAAAACACGAAAAATATATCCAGTTTGGTAGAAAAGTAACTTATCTTGCCTTTGATAACATTTATTTGTTATATATTTGTTTTTTGACAACTTTTTCGAATCTATGTGTACAGTAATACAAACCCGATTTTTTTTTTGTAAAGTTAAAAGAAAATCTGAGAAAATTACCTACACTTTCTTCCCTTACATGATTAAAAACTTATATGAAAATGAACAAAATATTTTCAAAAATAAAAATTTAAAAGAGAATGAAATAAACATTCACAAACTTGCGATCGATTCAATTTATTTTATCACTCCAAATTCTTGAAAAATTAAAAGCTATTCGATAAAATTATAAAGAAAAAGTTTTACTTAACATTGTTTTAAAGTCGCCCATTCTCATTCACTTATTTAAAAAAAAAAAATGCAGAAAATCTTCATGATGTATGTACGTACACGTTACGGGACGAAGATCATATTCCAAAAATCATATAAAATGATCAAGTATTCTTTAACTAAGAAAATCAAATTTTATGACAAAGCTAGACGTGGAATTTTTGATCGGTCATGTTTTTTGATCTAAGGGAGGGGGGACAACTCAATTCGAACTATCAAGATCAAAGCCAGCTTTATAATGAATATATTTAGTATTAAAATTGCTAAAATACGTAAATGTTTATTTTCTTAGTTAAAAGAGGCGACAGATCAAGTTTTCTTTTTTTAAATATGTCCGTTTAAGCAAAAAAAAAAAGTTCCTTTACATGTCGAAAATAGTAATATCAAAAAATTACGAAAATTCATGGAGTAGAAATTTACTCATAGTCAAAAGTAATTTTACAGAAAATTGTATTTTTCGTAGCTTTTAGAGTAGACCGTGAAAGATTGCAGAAACAGGTGACATAACCCCAGAAAGCATATTTTAGATTACATCGTAATAGCGTCCAACATGTTTAGCCGATATTGAAAAACTTTTACTAAAAACACAATAGCAGTTCGTAATTGTTGGGTATATTACTATTGTAGTAATAATGTTTTATATCAAAAAGACAGTTTAAAAAATCGATCTGTCACCTCTCCCTCCGTGTTTTTTTTTAATCGTTCTCGTTCTGTGACAAGTGCGTGGTTGGTACAGTGGTATGGTACACACACCATGAAGATTTTTCGGTACCTATGCATTTATGTCACCGTGCTAAAATAACGTCATTATTTAGAAAGCCATTTTTAACATGCGGGAGGAGAGGGAGTTTTGTAACTATTCTGTACTTTCACCTAACAATTTAAATAAAAAAAAAATATCGTAAAACTCGAATTTTACTTGAAAATACGATTTAAAAAATAGCACAGTAACATAAGTGCATAAAGCACTGATTTTTCTGTATTTTCTTTTAAATAAGTACAAAGAATCTTAGTACTTAACAAACATCGTTTTTAAACTATCCATTATTGTCATGTTTCCGAAGTAAATCTGGGTATAAATATTTATATATTTACGATGACAAGTGCCTATCGAGTTGACCGTTTGGCGTTTGTCAGACAAATAATCAAGTTTTTAATTTCTATGTATGACAGGTTATAGTATTTTTGTAAGGAAGTAGTTTAAATATTTTTTTAGTTACAACAAATGATATGGACATCAGAGATTATTATTCACATTTATTTTTAATACAATCAGTTCTAAGTGACAATTCTCAGAAGGCTATCATTACAAGCGATTATTCTCCACTCCACTAATAGAGACTAATGTGTATTTTTTAATAATTAAAAATACATCGTGTGTGTGTGTATGTATATATATATATATATATATATATATATATATATATATAAAAACACCAAGTAAAAAGACGTGATTTTTTTCTCGCACCAAACGAAACTATTACAAGTAGAGTGAGGAAGCGAGAAAGTAAATAGCAAGTCAACCCCCCCCCCCCGCTATTTAGTTGAATTTACGAAGAAACTCTCCACCCTACATAATAATAAAAATAAGGGTGACATTTTTTCTTTGGGGATCATAAATCATAAATAGATCATTAATATTTTTATGATTTTAAACGAATATTAGAGCGAATACTGGCGAAGCATAACTTAACGGAGAGTGTACACTAGTAATTAAAAATAAAAAAAATTAACCAAACACGGGTTTTTATTACTGTACACATAGATTGGAAAAAGTTGTCAAAAAACAAATTTATAACAAATAAATGTTATCAAAGGCAAGATAAGTTACTTTTCTACCTAACTGGATATATTTTTTGTGTTTTTATTCAATATAACATGTTTATTCAGCTCGAAAAACATGCAGTGTTTACCGATGTATTGGAAAATTCAAAATGGCACCCGACTACTGTCTCTTTAACACGGTAAGTTTGGGAAAAGATGTTATAAATAATAAACTAGACAAAATATTATTAAAAAACAACCGAATATATGTCAAGGTAACATATATTGAGCGAATTTCTAACAGTATTTTGTCTAGTTTATTATCTATAATACCTTTTCCCAAACTTACCCTCTCCGAGTTGGCCGCCATTTTGAATTTTCCAATACATCGGTAAACACTGCATGTTTTTCGAGCTGAATAAACATGTTACACTGAATAAAAACACAAAAAATATATCCAGTTAGGTAGAAAAGTAACTTATCTTGCCTTTGATAACATTTATTTGTTATATATTTGTTTTTTGACAACTTTTTTCCAATCTATGTGTACAGTAATACAAACCCAAAACGGGTTAAATTTAGTAATAAAAAAAAAAAAAGAAAAAAACTTTCGGTACAAAAAACAAAAACAAAGTACTGATATCGACCCGGCGCCCGCTACTACGAATTCGGAATAGGGGCATGTGAGCGAGAAAAAGTGAAAGCAGTTCAGGGAGACGTCCCCCACAGCAGAACCAACAGTATTTTTACTTGATTAAATAATTAGAAATAAGAAAAATAATTTTTGTTTTAATTATTTTTATTGTGCATTAATTTATAACAGTTTGAAATATGCTAAGCATAACAAAAAAGCATTGGTTGTTTCGATAGAAAAAAAAGTCCACTAATGTCAGCCCGCTGTTACGAATTTGGAATAGGGCATGCATGCAAGAAAAAGCGAAAGTAAAATCAGGGAGATGACAGCTACAGGAGAACTAAGTTTTGTTTCAAACGTTTCCTCTGATAGATTTTGATACTTTGCAATTTGGAGATTTTAAAGGTTTAATACTTGTACAAAAAGGAAAAATAACAAACCTCAAGAGATATTATGGTACTAATAAGGAATGGCCACCCTGGGGATTTCGACTCGGTCCCGCAAATGGCCAAAGCAGTTTACAATTTGAAAGCCGCGAAGAAAAAAAAATGTAAAAGCAGACGGCATTAAGCATGCGAAGGAGGGCTAAAGATTTTAGCTCTTCAAAAAAAAAATAACAACAAAAAAGGAAAAACGTGGCTTTCAAATCGTAAGCTGTTTAGTGCTTTGCTTCGGCGATTTCCAGGACTGGATCGGAATTCTCCCTCAAAGTATCGAAATTTCCGGATGCCTATTCTATAATAAGTACCAATATTATTAGCGAATCATATGGTGTTACTGCTAAATATTAAACAAACTGATACAATCTGTTTTGCTTATATCAAGGGCAAGGGCTCTTTTTATTTAAGTTAAGAAATTACTCTAAAAACACTTCAAGCCTTAAAAAAAAAAAAAAACAACAAGGGAAGGAGGTGAAAGAGTATATAACTCAATAAAGTTTAGATCATACAATTTACTTGTTAATACTTGTCAGTACTTGTGCAGTTTATGGTCCGTGCTATTTTCAGGTAGGATTTTCAAGTCAAGATACCGTAAAATTGAATTTATTTATTAAATTGTTAAATAAAAGTACAACATAGTTAAAGTGCTTCTTCCAGTGTTAACGTTATTATTTTAGCTGCTCTGTGAACTGTAGGCGTCCTACTTATTTGATTAACTAATCTGGTTGAGATCTTGAAGTATTGATCAGTATATATACTTACAATAAATATATAGTATAGGTGATACCTAACATTTAAATATATAAACGAAAATTAACAAGCATTGTGTGCATCGTTAAATACTAAACGGTGGCTATGAATATATAACTAGCTAGCACGTTACGGAAATCGACTCGAATTAAAAAAAAATTCGATGTTATTTTTTCTAACGTTTTATTTTTATTATTATCTTTTGATTTTCAGGAAACTTTACACTTATATATTTACGAAAAAAATAGATAATGGTTTTATTCGTGAAATTGCAATAGCATAAATCAAACAAACCGGTCACCCCCTTCTTAACTGCTCGGGCTAAACGAAGAGACTCAAACAAAGGCAAATTGAAAACCCGAGCCGGTTCAACATACACCGGCCATCTAACATCCGATCATGACCAATATTAAATAAAAATACATCCCTACCTTCTTGCAGTTCTTATGTAGCCATGTTCGAACTGAATCGAACATGGCAATCGTTTCCACCGACTCGAAGAACTTAACATTTGGCCCACCGTCTTTCTTCCGCTGGAGCGCCATCTTCTCTTCTTGACAGCGGAGTGAGCAAAACGTTATTCCATTTCGTAGCCGCAGCTACGTAAACTAGAATTGCATTAGTCACGTCTGGAATTCCTTTCTCTCTCTTTTTTTTTTTTTTTTTTTTTCTTACTTATTATTTATTTATTCTTAACGGTGTTTCTTAAATCTTGGTTAAAAATATTTATTGATCAACTCACAATCTAGTGTCCATACTTTAAGCGATTGTTTTTATAGCAGTTGACATGCGCTTTCTGGACCAAACTAAACTAGTTGATTAAAAAGTAAAACATTACGTTTTAGCATTACTCATTTTTTGTAAGATGGAAAATTGCTGTAACAACACTACCAGACAAGATCTCGTTTAGTGTTTCTCGCAGAAACGTAACTTTGATAAATACAAAGATACTGTTTTTTTTTTTTTTTTTCATTTTTACTATTGAAATCACAAATAAAATACAACAAAACAAAAAATAGACTAATTCTTTTTTTTATTATTATTTAAAAGAAATATATATATATATATATAAACAGGATTATATTTGGTCCCATTTTTCTCTAAGTCCTCCCTCCCCCTTAAACAATGTCTCCACCCAGACACCGCTGATGTTTGCAAAAACTCTTATAAAAGCAATAGTATTCATTCATCTCTTAAGACATTTTTAAATAAAAGAATTTTAGATTTATATTTGAATTTTGCTTTAAGAATAATTTGAAAAAAAAAATGTGTGTTATGTTACACATTCTATTTTGTTATGACTAAGTATTTTTTAAGAAACTAGCTTAATATTTTAGTCGATTCCTATTTTAATTACGTAAATTATGTGAGGTGAAATGTTTTAGACATTACTTTTAAATAACTTACTTTTTACTTAAACCGTTATATATATATATATATATATATATATATATATATATATATATATATATATATATATATATATATGTATATATATATATATGTATATATATATATATATGAAAAATAAGATAAGATCATTAAATAAAAAATCATGAACTTCACTCATCGCCCTTCCTTAGCTAACATTTTTTTCGACTTGTTTTTAAAGATAACTACTTTTCATTGCGGCATTTCACGTGTACAATGGATTTTGCTAGCAAGCTTTTATTTTCACACCAGCTAAAAAAAAAGTCAGTTCTTTTCGTCTGAAATTTCAAAAATATTTGTGAATTATAAATATATTTAGAATATCTTCTATGACATTTTATTACTTGTTTATTTATTTATTACCTTTTGTATTAATTATTTTTGCAATTGAACAAGGACATTCTGAGAATGTCATTCTCTTTAATTTTCAATCAAGTCTTGTTAAGTTTGTTTACGGCTTTCTGTATTGCTTATCTGCGCGTACTCAGAAAGCAAACGAGAGGTTTTGCTCTTTTTATAAGCATGCTGATTATTGACTTTTTCCGTCTTTTTTTTTTTTTTCGTCTGCTGTCCAAATATAAGTAATAAAAGCACACAAATGCAACATGTCGGCTTATAATTTAATTAAATATCTATTATAAATGTGAGTTAATCAACATTTGTTTCAACAAGGCTTATGGTTGTTGGTTGTTTTTGTTTTACGGCATATCAACACTTTTCAGGTTATTTAATGCCAAATCCAGTGATTTTGAAGAAAAAGTTTTTTATTAGAATATATTTGTTTTTTTTCGAGTCGGTTTCTATTCAACCCATAGTTGGGACTCGAATAGTTACTACCACTCTGACTCAGAGTCGACCTGGGAGCAATGACAATCAAAGGGTGGCTCCACCACACTCCTCAAAGCCCAAAAGCTGGGGCCTCACCATCGGATATAGTTTAAGGTCATATCTAGGACACACACACACACACACACACACACACACACACACACATATATATATATATATATATATATATATATATATATATATATATGATGATTGCAACGTCTTGTCAGACGAGTGCCACTCCCTCAAATTTAAAGTCCATGAGCCCCAAAATGACTTTTTTTTTAGTCCTACCGTGAATTCACACGCTCAAGCAAGCATGACACCGACGACGGTCATTGAGATCAATTATTACATGCTTCCAGCATTTCAAGCCTCGACACATCACAACTTTTCCGTCGTCACAGGATCATTTTTATGGACAAATGCCTGAGGGAGTATCTATACACAGATGATGTTACAGAGTCTTAGCTTTGTACAACAACTAAGTCTTTCTCTCGGTTCAAAATGTTGAGATCCAGCAACAAGCAAGAGCAAAATAGCCAGCAACAAGTCAAACTGCAGACCAGCTTAATGCGGGTACTGGTCTAGGTGTGTCAGAAATTTCGTGAAAATAGTGAATAATTCCACCCCACTTTCCAAGCTTATAACTCCTCGAAAAATGTAATTCAAGCCCTAATTGTTTTTTCAATTAAAGGAGCAAGGACCAAGGTTTCATTAAAAAAAACAAAAAAAAACAACAACAACAACAAAAAAAAAACAACGTGTTTTTTATTTAAAGGTTTTAAACTTCGGACTTTACAGGTAAATTTCTAAAAAACTGTTCTTTTTTTTGTTTTAAATTCGAATATATTATTTATTGACCTTTTCTCTTCAATTTGTGATACATAAGACTTTGGTACATAAATTAATTATTTACTTTTTAATAGACATTTCAAAATGGGAGGCGTGAATTATTCGACCCCCTGCCTTTCCAAGCTTATAACTCCTCGAAAAATGTAATTCAAGCCCTAATTTTTTTTCAATTAAAGGAGCAAGGACCAAGGTTCAATTAAAAAAAAAAGAAAAAACAAATAACGTGGTTTAAAAAAAGGTTTTAAACTTCAAACTTTACAGGTAAAATTCTAAAAAACACTACGTTTTTTTTTGTTTTAAATTTGAATATATTATTTATTGACCTTTTCTCTTCAATTTGTGAGTAAATTAATTATTTACTTTTCGGTGAGTAAATTAATTATTTACTTTTTAATAGAAACTTGAAAATGGGGGGGGGTTAAAAAAAAACAACGTTTGTCTAAAATATTATATTCGGTTTATTGGAAAGAACATAAAATTTCACATTGACCCTGAAAATATCGTAAAAATAGAATCAATAGAAAAATTTTGATAGATTTTTAAAGTTCAAAAATTGAAAAATATTGAGTTCGGAAAATTCATTACTGTTTTAAAGAAAAATATTTATATTACTTTTAAAACAACTTTAATAGTTTATTTTGGAAGTATAATCCATAAAGAAAATAAATAAGCCACTTTTAACAGAGAAATTACGAGATTTTTATATTTTATTCGCAGTTTCGTGTTAGGGGTGTCAAAAATTCCTACAAAAATTCTGATACACCTAGTACTGGTCTCCTACTTTATGGTTTTTTAAATCAGAGATTTGCTTCTCCTAGAAAGGTTGCCTTCACCACAGCTTACGGGAGCCTTCTCCACCCCAACACACACATACATACACACAAACACACACAGTGCTAGTTGGCCGTTGACCTCGAAAAAGGGTTCATTCGCCCTTTGGAAGGCCTTGTTTTTGATCCTTCAGGGAGACTAGCCACCCTCCTCACCAAACAAGTCTGGTGGGGGAACCAGTTTTGTCGCCGGTGACCCGACCATGAGGCAGGTAGTACTGGGTTACATGATACCAGTAGCATATGACATGATCTGACATATATATATATATTAATGAAAACAAAGGGATGTAGTGTTTACCTAGGTGTATCAGAATTTGGGGGGAATTTTTGACACCCGTAACACAAAACTGCAAATAAAATATAAAAAAAAACTTGTAATTTCTCTTTTTAAAGTGGGTTGTTTATTTTCTTTATGGAATATACTTCCAAAATAAACTATTTAAGTTGTTTAAAAAATAATAGAAATATTATTTTTTATTTTTTAAAAAACAGTATTTACAAATATATATTTTATGTGTTCATGCAGCCATTTTTTTTTTTTTTACGTAATGAAATCAAATGAATTCTACGAGTTAATTTTTTTCAATTTTTAAACTTTAAAAATCTATCAAAATTTTTCTATTGGTTCAATTTTTCAGATATTTCCAGATTCAATGTGAAATTTTATGCTCTTTCCAATAAACCGAATATAATATTCTAGACAAGCGTTGTTTTTTTTAATTTACCCTCCCCATTTTGAAATGTTTATCAAAATGAAAATAATTAATTTTCTCACCTCAAATTTATATATCACAAATTGAAGATAAAAGATCAATAAATAAATAAGCTAATTTAAAACAAAAAAAAAACAGTTATTTGCAAATTTACCTGTAAAGTCCAAAGTTTAAAACCTTTTTTAAACCACGTTGAATTTTTTTTTTTTTAAGTGAAACCTTATAATCTTGTTATATAGTTCAGAAATTTTCGTATAATTACAACAATTTTTTCTATTTCATTCAGTATTTTTTTTAAATATTTAAAAAAAAATTCACTCCATAAAGCAGAAATAAAATATATTAAATCAAAAACTCATGTATTTCTTTAAGAGAATAAAAAAAATAAAAAATCGGTAGAGTTTTTTTTTAATGGCAAAAACTGATAAGTGAAATGGGATCATTTTTAACTACGGTGGCCCATATTTACTAACTTTTGTTTACAGCACACAATAGAAAGAGACATTAATTCTGGCGCTTAAAGCCACCGAAGATTTATACTCGAAGAAAGCAGGCATTTGTCTCCCTTTATTTCATCTGTGAAAAACATCTGATGTCGCATTTTTTTGAATCCTTGCTTAAAAAAGTATTTTATTTAAAAAGGACATGGAATATAAAATATAAATATGGATAAATTCTTAACAACGAAGAATGGAAGTACCCATTGATTAGTATTTTTTTATAGGCAAGTGATTTTTTGGAATATATATATATATATATATATATATATATATATATATATTATTGAATTAAATTAAAATTTATTGCTTTTCTTTAAATATTTTTTAAAGAAAACCGATTTAAAAAAAACAAATATTGCATAATTTGCTATTAAACCTGTTATTTTTAAAAAATTTGGTCTTTGCTCCTTTGACTGAAAAAAAATAGAGGCTTGAATTACATTTTTCAAGTAGTTATAAGCTTCGAAAGATAGGAGGTCAAATTATTCAAGTTTTTATCACGCATTTTTAATGATGAGTTCTGACACTGCTAATGTTTACCTGATATACGCAATGGTAAACTTCAAACTAATATAAATAACAGTATTTATATATAAAAAATTTAATCCCAACCGAATTTAAAAAGCTCAATACGCAATAGAGAGTAGAAAATTAAAACTTTAAGTTGAACTTTACAATAAAAATTTATTGTTCGACTGAATACTCCAAAAACCAATTTACAAAGTCCTTTATTCCGTGGAGTTTCAAAGAATGCTATTCTTGAAATCGATGAAATAGCCCATTTTTCAATCAAACCAATTGATTTCCTTCTCTTGGAGACCCATCGCAATGCATCTCGAGGTAGCTTCACATTCCTGTCGCAGTGACTTGTGAGAATTTTATTCTCACATCGTTTAGAACTCTGGCAGAGCGAAAAATAGACACAACATCAAAAAACGCACTTACCTGGCTGATTAAGGCAGTTTGTCTCATCTTCTCGATTGCAAAATTATGTTGCGACATTTTGCTGCTCAGCAGAGCCTGGTAGTTAAGACTTCATAAGAAGTGGTAGGGAAAAAAATCTTCTGTGAAAATTACCATTAGTCCATGGCTTTAGGTCCATATCAACAATGTTCTAATAGAAAAAATCGGATAATTCCGCTGAAGAGGTAAAACCAAAATCAACATTCTTTGCTGATTAGAAAGACGATATTACATCAAGAAAAGAACATTTTACTTAGTAGGTTAAATTATCTCAAAGGTACCATGACAATATTAGGCGCCAATGCCTTAAATTAATAAGAATATTAAAAATGAGTCCGTCATGTATGAAATATTGGCTTGGGCTAAAGTTCTAAAGTTTTCAGTTTTAACATGTCCGTGCTTGCCGGTTAAAATTCAAATGAAACAATGAGAAAGGCTGTAATTAAAACAATGTGTTAAACCAATCAACCAATGAAGTGACATGATTCAAGTCATGTAATTTCACACACACAGCCAAAGGAGCAAAGAAAAAGTAATGGATATCCATTACATTTTTCCAGTTATTAAATACAAGGTAAATATGTATTTGATTGTCAATTAAGTGACAAGTAAATAATTCTGGTGGTCGCAAGGACTTAACTAACTATTGTAGTTTTTTTTTTAAAAAGAACTATATGTGTTTCTGTCTGCTATTATAAATGAGTTTATAGCCAATAAACCTAATTTTATCTAGATTACTAATATATTAATAACAAGAACAATAACGAACATAAGTCAAATGGCAACTTAATAAATGCTGAAATTAAGAACTTAGTGTGATACTTTTTCTGAACAATTCAGACAAATCCACTCCCCAAGATTATCTTGTTGTTTCGCCCTAATACAGTCAAAATGATACCAACTGTCACAGGTGTCCCAACACACCATAGAGATGATCCATCATTTGTGACAGAATAAGTTGGATAGAAGAAGGGACTACCTTCCTCTATATATTCTGCAGAAGATGACGCAGAAACAGCCTTTAAATCCAGTTTTAAGTAATGAACCTGTTTGCAATCGTCCCTTAATACACAGGCTGAGCAAACTTAGCCATTGTTCCCATTAATGAGTCTAAGCACCTTGCCAAGACTCCAAAAGGGTTGAGTATTATTTGGAGATTTAATTAACACAATTTCTCCCACCTTCTGTCGGCAATCACTCGATATATTAGCATCAATCTCTCTCGAGGACAACAAGTAATTTTTATGCCATATCTTTCTGAATTTTTCAATATGCCTCTGTCTACATTCCAGAGATTGCAAAAGTTTTGCTCAACTGGGAGGATCAGGACACAAATAGTCCAATCCATAATTATTGATCAACAAGCATGGATTATAACCAGTTTGTAAAAAATGATTATGGGGTTAAAATTTCGAGACCCCCTTCAGAAGCAGTAATATATGTAAGCGGTTGATCATTGATCCCTTTTTCCACATTGGAAAGGATAGTTAAGAAATCAAAATACTTGATTTTCTTTCTACTTATTAATTTTTTCAAACATTATTTGATTGTTTTTATCATCCATGCACCTCCTTGCCAAGCTAGATAAAGAGGAATGGTGAGGTGACTAATTGAAGTTGACCTAAATTTTCTGTCTGAAACGAAGATTTCAGATAACATGATGCCAGACGCTAAGAAGGTCTTTGCATTGTCCAAATAAATATGCGTAAGAACACCAAACAGATTGGTGAATCTAATAAATGCTAATATAAAGGATCTAGTGCTCATATCTGGTAATAGCTCCAGATGTATGGCATGAAGATTCATGCGGGTGGACAACATGACATACATTTTTGTGTCTTCATCATTGTATTTTACCAAAAATGACCAGTAAAGTCAATACCCACTTGTTGAAATGGGTGAACAAATTTGTCCAATGAGTGGGCAAATTGAGAACCCGGAGGTGCTTTATATGGCAATGAATTGAATTTTTTTTACAAGTAATACAATTACAGAGAATTTTCTTTACTGATTGCCTCCCTTGGGGAATCCAAAAACCAGATAACCTCAACTTAGAAAGAGTTGGATTGGTTCCCAGGTGGCAACAATTTAAATGTGCCTCTTTAATAACCAATTCAGTTAAACGATCATGTTTTCCCAAAAGTATAGAAAATTTAACTTCAAAGGAGTGGATGTTGGAATTTTGTATATGTCCGCAACAAACCAAGAACTGATATCCTTGGAGGCACAGTCTTATTTGAAAGTTGGTTCAAATATTCCAACTCATAAGGAAATTCTTCATCCAGGAAAAGAGCAACAATTTAGCTCTATGGTTGGTATTTGTGTGTCGGTGTTTCAACTTATTACAGAACCACAAAACTTTTTCAAGGACATTGATTGCCCTAGTCAATGATAAGAAATCAGAAATATTAAAATTCAAGTAAACCAACGAGAAAAGCTGTAATTAAAACATGTTGAACCAATCAACCAATGAAGTGACATGATTCAAGTCATGTAATTTCTCACAGACTTCCACAATATATTGTAGTGTACATTGCACTGTAAAGAACCTACTTTTGATTTTATAAAATTATTTTTATGTATAATAGCTTGCATTAAAGTGCAAAAGTCAAGTATCATGCTTCTATTGTGCTTTAAACAGAAACATTCCTTTTGAACGTGCCATTGTCATATAAAAAAACCTAGTGTTGATTTCATATGCCTGGCTTTACTGCTTGTGTGGTGATAATGGCTTGAATTTAAGTTTAAAAATGGAAAAGTCGAGTATCATTGTGAAATTATGCTTTAAACAGAAACATTCATTCACCTCTCATATCAAAGACTCTACTGTTTGTTTTATGTATTTAGCCTTTCAACTTGTGTGGTAATAAAACTTCTCAAATGCACTTGTGATGTTAGAGTGTGTAAGATGTTAACTTTGGTCAAAATCGCCTGTTGCTTATTTCATCAGATTATTTATATTATCGATACTTATTGAAGACATTCCACCACAAAACCTATCTAAGAACACTGCCAGGCACATAAAGCACCTTTGTGTGAAATAAAAATCTACTCAGCCGTTTTCAAGTCTCTAGAAGTGTAAGCCATGTTTAGTTTCAGAACAGTTTCTGATGGTTCGTTGTTCTAAACAAGTCTTGAGAGGTGACTGGTTTGCAGTAGACAGAACAGTTTCCGATGGTTCGTTGTTCTAAACAAGTCTTGAGAGGTGACTGGTTTGTAGTAGACAGAACAGTTTCCGATGGTTCGTTGATCTAAACAAGTCTTGAGAGGTGACTGGTTTGCAGTAGACAGAACAGTTTCCGATGGTTCGTTGTTCTAAACAAGTCTTGAGAGGTGACTTGTTTGCAATAGACAGAACAATTTCCGATGGTTCGTTGTTACACATAAGCCCTGAGAGGTGACTGGTTTGCAGTAGACAGTTCCACAGAGCAAAATATTCTTACCGTGTCGAGACAGAAAAAACATGCGAAATTGCTACAGAAAAGGTTTAATATTTATGGAGCAATTCTGGTTTCAGATTGGTTGGTAGCAGAACGTGAATTAATTTGATTCGTCAGTTCCTAGCAGCATCATTTATAAATAGAATCGCCTGACTGTGTGGGATCATACCCCATTATGAATAAAAAATATTGCAATAGAGTCCATAGAGAACAAACTCACAGACACACAGGCACACAAAGTACCTTTTATATAATCATAAAGATAGATAGATATATATCATCTAATCTCATGTCCGTCATATTTCAGGACACTTCACCACTGAATCTACATGATTTCTCCAGTTCTCTCGATCTTGCATGGGAGTAAAATATCAATTTCTCCTAAAAACCTTTCCAATCACCGATAGCCATGAATAGTAACATTCTAGCTAAAAGTTTGTCATTTAAACTCCTTAGCTTAACATTCACAGGTAACATGAATTAGAATAAAGGCATAGAAGGCATTGCCAAGACTGCTGAAAAGGAGGTGAGCTCCCTCTATCATGATAGAAAAAAATACTCACACTTGACAGAATAGGTACTCCTGGCTTCGAATAGTGTATTTTTGGTGATAGCAACATCTTTGAAAAGTGCCAAGAACAGCACTAACAATTAATATACATGTAGCTAAATTAATAATAAACATTATAGCAGAATGTATGCGATAACACAATTTCAAAATATGTTAAATAATAAAAAATACTGACGAGTTTTCTGTAAAATTTTATTATTATTTTTTAATCATCATAACAAGTATGTAATTCGTAAAATTAGAAGTTTAGTTAGCATATTTACCTAGGAGTGTTATGTAGTAGTTTGTAGTTTGTGTTATTCCATTGGTTATTGACACAGCTGAGCTGGAGCTCCACTGCACCCAGGCTGTTCACTTCATACAGAGGGTCAGTCCGCTAGACGATTAAGGTTTGGATTAGGGTAGCCTGGTGTTGGTGGCTGGTCAGATATCTTTTCCAGCCAGATGTCCAGTTGTTTCTTTGAAAGTGTCAGGGGACACTCTCCTTATAATTCTTATTGCGGCTGGAATACAGTTGAATGTTCTTGTACCACTGTAGGTGAAGCTGTGGTGAATGAGGGAATTGATCCTCTGTGTAGTCCCAGGTGTAGTTTTTATATAGCAGAGCCTTCTTCACCGCTGGTGAGTTATTTCTACTATTGTTGTGTTTGAGAGCCTTCCAATATTTTCTATATGTAGATGATAATATATCGTTCTCTTTGGCATTGTAGTGAATATAGTTTCAGCTTCTTAAGCCTCTCCTAGTAATACATTTGGTCTATTTCACATATTTTGCTGGTGAATGTTCTCTGGGGTGCTTCTATTTTGCAGATTTCTGATACTTTTTGTGGAGACCACAGCTGACAGCAGTATTCCAGCCTTGGGAGGACAAAGGATTTCCATAGTGTGAGCATGCACTCCCTGTTGCTACTCCTAAAGCTTCTCAGTATCCATCCTGTTGATTGTCTTGCGATCACCTGTGGTGTGGTCAATATGTTATGTAAAGGTGGCATCTTTGCTCATCGTAAACCCCTAGATCTGTCACTACTTCCTTTGATGTGATTTCTTGTTGCCCACACCAGTATCCAGATTTTTCCTTGAGATGGTCTTTATTACTATAGTACAAATTTGTCCTAGTTTAGAACCATGTTGTTGTCATTAGCCCATTTCATAATTGTTATATAATGTCAAGAAGCACCAAAAAATTTGACAAATCAAAATTTGTTATTAGATTGGCTGATAGAAGCTGTATTACTGGAATGAAACATGCTAGATGAGACACTGCAATTTACCTGAGAGATAATAACAATAAAAGCTAAAAACAACCCTAAAAGAAGTGTGGTGCTGCTCCTGGCTTTGGATAGCGTATTTCTGGTGATAGTAACGTCTTTGGAAAGTGTCAGGAACAGCACTAACAATTAATACACATGTAGGTAAATTGGCGAGTGAAAAAGATGGATAAAGATATGAATGTTATGAATGGGTCATCAGTTAGCAAGTGCTAAGTCAACAACGAGTATTTTGGAATGAAAGCGAGAAAATATAAATTAACAAACAAAATATATTTATATATCAACAATTTTATAGAAATGTAAAATATACTTTCAAAGACCAAAATTTAGTGAGGAGTTTTAAAGTTCTTGAATAAGAAATAGACAAAAGTGTCAGAAAGTTTGTTTCAAAGTTCTGTTGTGTGTGAGTGTATGTTTTTATGTGTGTGTGTGTGTGTGTGTGTGTGTGTGCGTGTGTGTGTGCATGTGTGTGTGTGTGTGTGTGCTCATTCATCCTGCACATCGGTTTCTCATCTAACAGACTGAATATTTTTTTAAGCACAATCAGCAACTGAAAATGAAGATGCCATCTATCTTTTGAAAGCATGTGAAGCATCAAAAAGTGAAAATAAAATTTAATATTTCAGACAACACAGAAAGAGTAAAGTTGGAGGAATATATGAATAAAATAGAGAATATTAAGCAAAACTACTGGTTAGTATATTCTACGTCTCCTACATTACATGCAAATAAAAGTATAAGGAGAGTAGAAAGTGGACCCTGGGTTTACTTTCAACAGCCTCATAACTCTTGCTTCCCTTATTTTGTCATTTAGTCCTGACATTACATGAACAATGTTTTTGACAAAGGGGCAACAATTGCCGTTTTCTAGGTTGGAATCATTAAATTTTGGATTGTCTCCTCCTTCCAAAACTCTTCTGAAAATGAAAAAATATATTTACAGTAGCTTTTTTTAATTTTTTTTTTTACACAGGAATCACCACTTATCAAGGCCCGGAGCCCACTCGAGGATAAGGGTTAATGTGTACACATTACTCAATGTGATTATAGCGTAGTAAACATAAGTAGTGGGAATTTTGTAAATTGGATTGCTTAGGGGGACGGTTCATCAAGAACTTGTTTACGTTGGACTTGAAGACAATCAGATTGTAGTCATCTGGAAAGCAGGCAAACGGAAGAGAGTTCCACAGGCGTGCAGTTCTAAGAAAGAAGCTTTGTTCGTGGAATCTACATTGCACTTGTGTCGAAAATCCTACCTAAAGAATAGCACAGTTCGTATTCTGCATAAATACTAATTTAAATTAAAAAAATTTTTAAAAATGGAAAAAATGCATAGTTGTGTGTATTTATCTCTCATCTTTTTTACTTGGTCCGTATTCTGCATACGCACCTTCAAAATAAATACATCTATTAATATTTTTTTTATTTATAAATAAAAATAAATAATTTTCTTTTGAATAAAATAGTTGGTTTTATAAATTTTGTTTCAGTTTCATTCAGTTTATTGTTATATTTGTGACTTTTGATACGAGTTGTTGGCTGTAAACTTCTGGCACCAGTTGTTATATTTGGTGCTATAAAGTATTGTATCTCAATACCCGATAACGACCGTCACAATAACAAAATTAACATATGGTAGCAAGAAAGACAGACAAAATATTAAATTAAACATTTATTGAAGAAATGCAATGGATGAAATATCTTCTTGTTGATAAGGAGTTTCCGAGAAGAAGAAATATCAAAGTTCTGGTCACCAAGGTTAGTTAGAGTGAAATTAATTAGAATTGTCTCTTATTAATAAGAAGTTTGCGAGAAGAAGAAATAACAAAGTCTTGTCATTAAAATGTTTTGTTGCTACCATTAAACAAACAGCTTCTGCTGCTATGAGAAAGAGAGGGCGAACACATTCATGTTAGTTATTGTTGCTGCTGCCAGAGAAAGAAAGGACAAAGGCATTCCTGCTACCTGCTGCTGTTGTTAGGAAAGAGAGAGTAATCCATGTGAGGTGTTCAGACAGCCTTCACCACTAACTGCTGGTGACATCTGATGACGCAAACCTTTATATAGCACATGTGCGGACCTAGTTGAGAGCAGTAGTTTATGCTGCGATCAGACAAAACATTTTGTTGTTATTGTATTGCAATGTCTTGATTATCCTTGTTATGAGGGAATGTTTGTTTCCCAGAGTCCACATTTGTTTGTTTCTATTTAAACTTGGTGTGACTGTGAATGAAATTTAGATTAAATTTGTCACTTGTAGTCCTTTCATAGATATTTTATCACATATTTCCGTATCTGATCTGTCAAATTTTTTCTGACCTTCTCTCTCTTAGTGTAGCTATTTTCTTGGGTAATGTGCTTTTCTCAATAATCCTTTGCTATAATGAACTGTGTATCATAGTGGAAGGATGAGTGGGTACAAAAAGCATAGTTTCTGACAACTTAATGTGTCGTTAGCAGTTGATTGAATATCGTAGTTAAGCACAGGCTGGCACCATTGTCGCTTACATATCAATGTTGTCATATCAGTGGCTGCTCCTGGTGTTTGGCGGTCTTCGCTCCTGCTGATGCAATCTGTGTTTTGTTTGCATATAGGTTCGATAAAGATCTTGTATTTCCCAATATAACAATCCTCACATTGCATGAAAGATGTTTTCGACAAAGGGGCAAGAATTGCTATTTTCTGGGTCAGGACAATTAAATTTTGGATTGTCTCCCCTTCTGAAAATGAAAACAAAATATACTTCCGGTCAGCTAAAGTGTACTTGTGCCAAAAATCCTATTAAAAAAATAGCACAGTTCGTATTTTGCATACGTAACAATTTAAATTCAAGAATTAAAAAAATGAAATTACAAAAAAATGTATTTTGCATAAGCACCTTCAAAATAAATAAATCTATTATTTTTATTTATAAATAAAAGTAAATAATTTTCTTTTCAATAAAATAGTTTATTTTTTAAAAATTTGTTTCAGTTCCATTCAGTTTGTGTAGTAGTGTGCTGGTTTCCTATTTCGTTTTACATTCAGTCAGTTTCCGTTTTTTACATAAAACATTATTCAGACCTCCATTTTGTTTCTTTCAACAGAAGGTGTTAACATTACCTGGCCATACTCCTTCCATATGTGAGAAATTACAATTATAAGCAAGCCCCTCATTGGTTGATTTGGCCACCTACTGTCTTTATTTAGACCAATAAAATTGGTCAATGTTTTTAACCGTCAGTGATAAGCTTGGTGGCTTTTTTTGATTGCCTTTTCCTTCTCAGGCAGTTCCAGACATGCAGCCGAAGAAGGAACATAGAACTCAACTTTCTATGAATATGAGGCATTTGGGCGCCTCTACCCTTTGTCTCCTTGAGACTTCATTTTTAAACCTAAATAATTAGGCTAAATTATTATTATATACTAATGGCTGCACCACGTCAGCACACACAATGCTGAGTCAAACACAAAATTGAGTACACTCAACATCGTCTTACCATCAATGCTTACCCTATGAATTCGGAGTATGGGAAATTCCCATATGCACAAAAAAATCACTGAAAAAAACAAAAATACCCTAACTAAAGGTAAGGATAATGAGTAAATGTTGGATAAAATGATGGTTAAAATGATTACGAACTTGCCAGGATTCAAACCTGGAATCTTCTGATCCGAAGTCAGATGCATTATCCATTGCGCCACAAGTCTTGTCCGTATCCCAAAAAATATTACCGCGACTGTATACAGATAGTGCTAAATTCCATTGACATGGGCAGATAACTTTTTCGA
The DNA here is from genome assembly GCF_053919585.1 of Euprymna scolopes. Classification (NCBI taxonomy): domain Eukaryota; kingdom Metazoa; phylum Mollusca; class Cephalopoda; order Sepiida; family Sepiolidae; genus Euprymna; species Euprymna scolopes. The sequence continues at coordinate 33,994,015 of NC_136490.1, read as the reverse complement.
CAAGTTTAGGAAACGGCCCCAAAACCATTATTTTGGGCTTTTTGTATGATTCTGGATTGTTCGTTATGAACCATATATAGATAAGGACAATATAGGGACTCACACCTTTCAGGGAAAAAAAATAATTTTTCAATTTGGTGCATCCATTCGTAAGTTTTATTGGTATATAGGCACACACACATAAATAAACATTTAAAATTTTATTAATAGTATAGATGTCTCCCAGAGACTTTTTTAAGGTTTGAATTATCGACATGTCATTAATGACTTTTCCTTCAAATGAATATTAATTATGAACTTCTGTAATGTTGGCTCAAATCGAGAATTGAATCCTTTCATCAGAAGGCATCATACCAACCCCCTTAAAATGACTGTAATTAATCCAATCTTTGAACAGTACTGTATCCGGATACCAGTTCCTGATGAAGATAAAAGAACAAATACCTTTCAAGGTTGTTATCAGCTCTATTCAGAGGCAAATTGGGTATTTCCTTTTTGCAACGAAGAATGAATAAAATTTGTATTGAATTTTAGAGTTATGCTTTTTTTTTGTAATTGTTTTGTTAATTTTTTGCCACTGACTTGGAGCAAAAACAGGTGAGATAAAATATCTTACACATAGTCGTCTTGTTCTGAATAGGCTTTGTGTAGACGATTAAACTTATTTCTACATATATCATTAATTTTTCGATTAAAACATGATTTTAGGAAAGGAAAAAAAACTGTTTGAAGGTAATAAAACTTTGCTGAAACCCAATCCCTGTAAATAAGATACCATGTCTTTAACTATAAATAAAGTAAAAATTATGACAAGAAAGTGACAGTGTCCATTTCGGAAAATGAAAAAAAAGGTCATATCCTCTACTATCCTCCTCTAAAATGAGATTCTACTTTTTTTAGGCGATTATGCGTGAACACTGAAAAACTTGGTGAAAAGAAAAAAACATAAAACAATTATTTAGAATGTGGCATCAGTTTGCATACGATTGTAAAATGAACCTCCATTATTTGCAGACCATGCTAGGGTTCAGTTAACCGACATTATTTTTTTGCTATGGGAGATTAATTGTGCGTTATTTATTTATTTTCAGGGAGGGGGGGGGTCTCCTATTAGGTGATTACATGAAGTTTTACAACATTGCTGCTTAACTTAGGGTTAAGTGGTAAAACAGATTTGGTTAACTAAAATATAAGAACGGCCAATAAACAGGTCATTTTAAATTAAATTTAGGTGGTTGTTAAGATAGAGTTGACAGATTGATTATTTTTTAAACATGTGGTTTTAAGTAAAAACAACAGTGCTTACATGTCCTGTCGAAAATAGTGATATATTGTCAGAAATTTGACAATTACATCATGCCTCCCATTGTATTGTTTTGGGACCAATCAAAGTGGCCAATTTTATTCTCTACACAGCGTTGCACTTACACGGGCTTTCTGTATTTTGTGTGTTTGTTCTTCAGTTTCAGCTAAGAACAAACTGGATGGACGCAGGGAATCTGTTCCAGTTACCACAAGCAGCCAAACTCTAGAAGAACTCTGAAACTCTACCCCTGCAGGAGGCGTGGAGCCTCCAACTTTCATTTCTTTGAGACAGTTTATCTTATGCCTAAATAATTAGGCTCATTACCATGAGTCTGAATAGAATCAATTCATTTCATGCTTAAATATAGGCACATCTCCATTAAGTCCGTTAAGAGACTTTCATTGGCAAGAATTGCCGCATTAACATTTTCATGGACTTCTGCACTATGCTGAGAGTACGAATATCGGATCCTTTACATCTGAAGGCATCTTATCGACCCCTTTTATGGCTGCAAACTTATATCTTCAAATACAAAATGAACCTGCTTCCATTTCCTGTTGAAAATAAAGACTATTACCTTACGAGGTTGTTACTAGCTCTGTTTTCAGAGGCAAAAGATGGGCATTCTTTACATGGGAGCCGATCGACAAATACTTAAATGAATTCACTCACTCACTCGGCGCTCCGCACTCTGTGTTCGACGCTCACTTCATTATTCACTCTGTGCAAGCCTTTTCTAGTCTCACACAAAAATACGCATTCACATTTCAAGCCATACTACTTGTCATATACATACGCGCACATATCCACACACGTACACATATTCACGTTCGCGTATATACATACACATTCACGTGTATATACACACACGCTAACGTACACACATACGTGCACACAAACATATGCGCACATGTACACACAAGTAGATATATTCACATTCACGTACATACACTCACATTCACGTGTATACACACACAAGCTAACGTGCGCACACAAGGACAACGTTACTTCCCCTTTCAAAGGAAATCCACACATGCGCAAAAAACCAGCGGAAACACCTATAAAAGTAAGAGCAATAAGCAGCTTCTCCCTTTTCGGACTGAGAGGTTCGACGAAACAGCCGCCTCCCGAAAGGGAGGCGCGTGCCTCACGCCACTTGCTACTATGTGCAACAAAAAGCCAACAGACAGTACGTACACTTTATACGCTTTCTCTCTCCATGAACTGGATTGACATTCTCACTCTTTCTCTTTCTATATATACAACTGGTCTCTGAGAACACCTTCGTGTAGCTGACTGCTAACTGATGTCAACGCTCTATCCTTTGCCTTTGTCTACACGCTGGACTATCATTCTCATTTCTACTATATTACTCACTTATCTTCCCACACACGAACAAACGATAGTGAGATGAACACACATTTCCTTTTTTCTACACCACCAGTCTCGCAACAAACAATGGTTACACCCGCGCGGACATGAAAACATGTTATATCTAAAACATTCATTCTTTCAACAGTAAATAAACGACACGTTTATCTTATCCATCAATTGAGTTTTTGTTTCCTTCAATTCCATTCGTTTCATTGTTTTCTTTTGTAACGGGATTAGGATTTATATATCCTAGTCCTCTACACGTCAACGACTCCGTTGCTACGTAATTTTCCGCCAGTATGACAAAACACGATTATCCACATGCACGCACACACAAGCGTTTATCCACACGCACACACACGGCGAATAATACAGATATTCAGCCACACGCAAGGATATTTACTTTCTTCTTTATTTCACCTATGAGCACATACAAAAATTAAGCGTGTTTTCTTGCTGAGAAAACAAAGGACACTCTCTGCTTTTTCTTGTCAAAACAACGACCAGTCTCAATAACTTTCACATTTGCAAGAACTGTCTATCCAGACACACCTTTTGGACATAAAATTTTTTTATTCGTTTGTTACTTGTGTGTAAATAAACACCATTTATTTCACATGTTTGATTTGATTTGATTTTATTTGTGGTGGAAAAAGGGATCTTATGAGACCCGAAGTAAGTACCACTACAGAACTAATTTGAAAATTGAAATATAATTTATTATATTATTTATTATGGTATTATTTTACTTTACTTGTTTGATTTCTTTTGCATGGTATTAACCTCTGAACTCTAGGACTATTTTCCATTTCACAGCCTAGCCTTCCTTCGTTTACGCTACGCGCGAGCATAAACGAAGGCTGTTAAATGTGCACTCGCTTACCAAACTGCCTTGTCACAGTGTCATTGGCGAAAATTTTAAATTAGACGAAAAACATGTAGTTTTCCAAATATTAAGCCATGTAATTCTATATATTATCACGGGTGGCCATTTTTATACGCATATTTTTTAAATGTAAAATAGTCCCAGAGTTCAGGGCTTAATACCATGCAAACGGTAAATTTGCGACCGAAAAACGACGGTTACCATATTCTTTTAAAGCATACCGAAATATACAAAAAAATTTTTTTTCTATACGAATGTGAGACGGGTCTTAAATTAAATAATACCGATTTTTCTTTATTTTTAATTTCCAAGTGTCTTTATTGAAAGATGAAAACAGAAAAGGAAATCGAAAAAAAACCTTTTAGCCAAACACACAAAAATACCCCCTCTCTCTCAAGTGGCCAGAAAGTGGGTGCTCATTTTAAGTTAAATTTACATGGAAAAATGATTATCAACTTTTCGAGAAAATAATTTCTTCATATCATGGAAACTTTTTATTTGCGATGGAAACGGTTTGCAGAATTGTTTTTAGCACACCGAAATCTACAAAAAAATATTTTGTTCTATACGAACGTGAGACGGGTCTTAAAGTAAAATTTTACCTTTATTATATCATAATCATAATTACTAGAGAAAATATTGATAGGGTGAGTGGTACTTTTTTGTTTCATTGGAAAATCTTTTGTTTGTGAGGAAAAACATTAATAATTTAATAGAGTATAGCAGTTGATTAAAAAGCTAATAAAAGTTCGAAATTTGGACTGAGTTCAGTATAAAGTGAAAAGAAGGCGTGCACTTTAAATCAAAGATAACAAGAATGAAACGAGTTCGGGGGAAGAAAGAAAAAAAAATAAATAAATAACAGCGTTCGTTATTGAAAGAGCCGGGAAGCTTATTTCGAGGACACGTGTGAGGAGGAAAACGCCATAATTGATCGGTGATGTTATTTACGCGTACGAATATGCGGCTGGCGATGAGATCAGCTTTTAAAAAAAAATGAGGCTAGCTCTGCTGGTGCTTTATTTTGAACGAAAAAATTCTTCGATAAAAAAAACAACTCTTTATTGATCAGAACACTTCTCATCTCTAAACAATTCTGTGTTTTTGTTTTTATATATTTTGCTTTATTGTTTCTTTTTTTTTTTTAAGGAAGAAATCTTCTCTTTTTAATTAATAAAAAAACATGGCTGAAGTTGGCGAATTACAAAATGCAGCACTTAAAAGAAAAGAAAAACTCGAAGCGATGAAAGCCAAACGTTTAAAACGTGATGAAAATACATCACAGCAAAATAACGAGAATGATGAAACAGAAAAATTACCAAGGTGATAAAAATACATATTTATTTATCATTTATTCGGGTTTAGTTTACAATCCACAGATTTAAAACACATATGTTACCAAAGGCAAGATAAGTTACTCTTCTACCTACCTAAATGTAGTTAATGTTTTTTTTGTTTTTTTTTTAATGTAAAATGTGTATTCGGTTCCAAAAACAAGCCGTGTCAACAAGCGTCGCTTGACACAGCTTATTTACATGAACGTTACATGAGCACAAGAAAAAATGGCTACGTGGTATTTTATCGTTGAATACGCGACAATGAATTAAAAGTAAAACAAAATACCATTAGAAACCCACCCAATAAAGGTCACGGTAACATTTATTGGATGAGTTTCTAACAGTATTTTGTATAATTTTTAAGTCATGGTCGAAGCTTCAAAGCATGCGCATGCGGCCATTTCATCTTGTGCTCGTGTAATGCTGGACACTACTTGTTTTTCGAACCGAATAAACATTTAAAACTAAGTAAAAACACTAAAATCTTATCCAGATAGATAGGAAAGTAACTTATCTTGCGTTTGGTAACATTTATTCGTTATATATTTGTTTTGTTGACCACTTTTTCATCGATTGTAAAACAAACCATTTTTTTTTTTAGCTTTTTTGTTTACTCTTTACCTGTTCAATTAAAAAAAAAAAAAAATAGTGGCACAATTTGAAAAATACGATTTAAAAATTTGGGTTTGTATTACTGTACACATAAATTCGAAAAAGTTGTCAAAAAAAAACAAATATATAACAAATAAATGTTATCAAAGGCAAGATAAGTTACTTTTCTACCAAACTGGATATATTTTTCGTGTTTTTATTCAATTTAACATGTTTATTCAGCTCGAAAACCATGCAGTGTTTACCGATGTATTGGAAAATTCAAGATGGCGTCTGACTCCCTCTTTAACACGGTAAGTTTGGGAAAAGGTGTTATAAATAAATAACTGGATAAAATACTGTTAAAAACTCGCTCAATATATGTTACCGTGACATAGGTTGACATATATTCGGCGGGTTTTTAATAGTATTTTTTCTAGTTTTTTATTTATAACACCTTTTCCCAAACTTCCCGTGTTAAAGAGGGAGTGAGGCGAGGCGCCATCTTGAATTTTTCAATACATCGGTAAACACTGTATGTTTTTCGAGCTGAATAAACATGTTACATTGAATAAAAACACGAAAAATATATCCAGTTAGGTAGAAAAGTAACTTATCTCGCCTTTAATAACATTTATTTGTCATATATTTGTTTTTTGACAACTTTTTCGAATCTGTGTACAGTAATACAAACCCAAAAATTTTGTTTAGGAACAACATCAACCAACAAAATGTTCAGATAATGTTTTATCTTGTGTTATTGTATTGTTTTTAATGCGAATCGTTGGCAATTTCGCCTACGGTCTACTTGGATTGTCTCCCCTAACTTATTTTGTAGTTGTCATTACCAAAACAACACTAGGTACGGGTAAAAATGGGCGGGCAAAAATAGGGGGACCTAGTTTTGAAAACCGATTTATCATAATTTTTTTTTGTTTCCGACTACTTTTTGATTGTATTTGAAAGATTAGAGACTAAAGTTAATTACCTGAAGGGGAAAAATATTTGTACACGTGAAAAAAAAAAGTTATGAAAAAATGTTTTCATGGCGAGCCAACTAATTCAGCTAAATTTTGAAATTAAATAAATTCATTGTAAAAATCCTTTAAAAGATAAATATTAGTTTTCTGGGTCTATTTCAAAGATAATTAGTAAAGTCCTAAGATTTAATGAATTAAATTAAAAAAACAAAAAAAAAACACCCTGTTTGTGCAAAGAAAACTTTATTAGCCCTCAAAAAGCAAGTAATTTACCGTTCGCCAAAAACGCAACAAACTAAAATTTTGTAAACACGATTATAAGGAGGCCCCAAATTTCAGCCAATCGAAACGCTGTTTCAAAATGAAGTCATGATAGTAAAAGGAGGTAGGGGGGGGGGTCAGATTTTTTTTTTCTTCCCAGACGTGCATCCATACATTCCTATTTTGAACGTTTGTATCAATTTTTAGCATTTTTTAATTTAATTATTTTTTTATGTTCCTGTTTTTAAATTAATATTTTTTAATCATTGTTTGAGATTATATAAAAATTATGTTACGCCGAAAGTTTCACATTCTTGCGGGCAAGGAAATTATTAAAATCTTGCATATAAAAATTATGCGAAATCTGTAATTAAAAAAAAAAAGTAGAAATATTTTTGCTGTTATAATTTTTTTGTGTGAAAATATTAAATAAACAATGCTTAATTCAATAGTAATATCGGTAGTTCGAGAAATTCATTTTTCTTCGAGTTATATCACGGCTACCGAGAGTAAAGAAGGCCGATGCACATGACAGTGTGACGTCACTATCAGATTCACTTGTAGGGATATGATCTAGGCTATCAGCAGCAGTTTCGTCTAGTTTTCAGTTTGCTGTCTAACATGGTGTATTCTTGCATTGTTACAAATTGCCGAGGAAATTATCGAAAACGCCCCAAAGTACATATATTTTCTTTTTCTAAATTTTCTCAATTTGGATATGTGCCATTAGAAGGGAAATTTTTTATTCATACCAAATATAGTAAAGTAAGTAATGTTATTTGTTAATTTAATATTTGTATTTAATTAGAACTGTATTCAAGTACTTTCATAAGGTTTGATAACATTGCTAATATAAATTACAGAAACAATATTATTTATTGCTAATACAGTAAATATTATGTTGATATATTTAATTGTTTATTTTCTTATAAGGCTAAAAAGTCTATCAGGAAGATTGAAAATTTAATTTAATTTTTTTTAGGTTTTAAAATTATAAACAAATAATTTTTACATGAGAATATTTGTCAAAAATATATTTTTTTAATTTATTTACTTGCCTCCCCACGAGGGCACAGTTAGACACAAGGTCGGGCTTAAATGTGAGAAAATTTAGCTCCCCAAAAAGGGGCACTCTGGATAGGAACAAAAATAAAATAAAAATTGTCTCGCTCATGATGGATTTCTCCTCCACTGACCGAGGACAGAACAAATGACGTGTAGCATCAGAACAGGTACTACACTGTGATTATTATTATTGTAAATGTTTGTTTACAATCTTTTCTTAGATTTTAGCAATAGTTTACATTATGGTATGAATGTTTTCTTTAATTATGTTTTTAGGTATGTGAACATCATTTTCGGCCTGAGGATGTAATACAGAAGTCAAGATTCGATGATAAAACATTGTGAAATAAACACGCAAGATGAGGACATTAGTCTGAATAATCTCTAAAGTTCCATAAAATAACATTCAACTCGTGATTTTTCTCTAAATTAAATTAAAAAAATATATTTCTGCACTAGTAACTTTTATTGTTTGTTTGTATTTAAATTATTTGTTTGATTTCAATATTTTGTATTTTATCGTTTGTTTTCATTCTTAAAATTATTTATCGATGATTTTCACTTTTAATCGTTGGTGTTTAATATGTTTTTAAATTCTTTGTTTCCTAACTTCATAATTCAGTTTTATTAGTATTACATTTTATATTGCTTTAAAATTACTTAATTTTACATAGATAATATTTATATTTTATATTGAATAAAGTTCAGTTTCAGTATTAATCGAACTGTGTTCCTTTTTTTTTTTTTTAAATGTTTTATTGCTCTTTTTCAAATGGCCTTTATATAGTACTGACAGTCTGACAAATCTTACCTACATGGCCTGCATGCATTTTTCAGTTAACAGGCCTTCTTCTTACTCTCGGTAGCCGTGGTTATATCGAATTCATTAATACAAACTTTAGGGCTTTTTTGTAATGTTCCTGTAAAAATTATTTTATTTTTTTATTGTTACAAATTACGATGCTTTATTTATATAAAAAAGCAAAAATAAATTCTTGCATTTTTTATTTACTACTGAAAATTATAACTTTAGTAAAGGTATTTTTTGTTTAAACAAAATAATACATTTCCACTAAGATTTAAATAAAAATAATTAGTTCATTATATTCCACGATCCTTATTTGATAAATAATGAAAATTTTATTAAAATTGGTAATTTCCTGATTTTTGGTGAATTTTTAAGTAAAAGGAGGGGTCAAAATATTTATACATTTTGAGCATCGGCATTCATTTTTCCCGGACCTACAAAAACTCGTTTTTTTTTTTTTTCTTTTCTTTTTTTTAAGGTAATAAATATTTTTAAATATGGGGAAAGAAAAAAAATAAAATAAAATAAAACAAAGTGCTGGAGAATAGCGACAGTAAACGAAAGTGAGGCAAAATATAAAAAAGGAAAAAAATGGAAAGCCAGACCCGAAAAGTATATTAATTTACTCAAGTTTTATTGAAAAATAAAATGCTGGATTGCAACCTCAGGTGTGCCAATTATATATATAAAAAAAAAATAGAACATACAAAAAGGGGTCTCTAATTGAGAAACTAATTCTGGAATTCTATCGAATGGAACAACAAAGTTAAATTTATCGTCCAAACGATAGTGACAAATAAAACGTGAAAATATATAAAATAATCATAAAAAATAGTTTTACTTGATTTGTAAAACTTGAAAGAAAAGAAGCATGCGAAAAGAGATCTTTTTAAATATATATATATATTTTTTTTTTTTTTTGTACAAAGGCATCACCACTTATCAAGGCCAAGAGGCCACTCGAGGATAAGAGTTAAAGAGTGTACAGTAGAAATTGGACAATATAGTAATAGTTACTAATGGAAATTCGGTAAATTTTGTTAACTTATATGGAATGGTTCATCAAAAACTTGTTTACATTAGACTTGAAGACAACCATATTGTAGTCAGCTGGAAAGCAGGAAAACGGAAGAGAATTCCACAGGCGTGCAGTTCTAAGAAACAAACTTTGTTCATGGAATCTATGCTTAGGGTTAGGCACAGATAAAGAGTGGGGGAAATTATTGATAGTGTTTTCTGCTAGACGAGTGTTTCTTGTGAACGTCTGGCGGGGGGAGGGCATAGATTGGAGATCAGTCGAGCACTTTCCATGAAAATAGTAATAAAGCAGAGACAAACTCGCAACATCTCTTCCATGAGAAAGAGGTTGCAGGGAAGAGAAAAGGACATCTCCTACGAGGCTACGAAGTCTATTTTGAACTCTATCAAGGCAGGATAAGTCCTTTCTAGCAGCTCCTGCCCAGATGTGGCAACAGTACTCCATCCTTGGATGTACCTGGCTCTTATATAGACAGAGAATTGCATCAGCAGTGTGATATCTACTGGATTGCTAGAAAGATCCCACCATTTTTCCAATGGCCTTGGCAATGGATTTAATGTATGTGTTCCATTTAAGATCAGAAGTAAAGGTCCAGCCCAGAACCTTGTCAAAACATGAGGCCTCCCCAAGATGAGAGCCATTTATTTCAATTGATGCCAGATGGGGATCAGAGCGTTGATGATATAAAGATAAAAGCTTTGTTTTAGATGCATTAAAAGTAACAAGCCACCTCTTTTCCCATTGTACCACTTCCTCAAGATCAGAGGAGAGAGAATCAGAGAGAACTTGGTCGTTTACTGTCTTAGATGTGCTACCATAGATAGTAGTGTCATCAGCATAAATGTCTACAAATGATGTAAGGATGTGATTTGGAAGATCATTAATGTAGATCAGGAAGAGAATTTTGCCCAGGATGGACCCCTGAGGGATTCCAGCATTAATAATGAGAGCTTCTGATTTCTGCCCATCAACCACTACTCTTATGAACCTATCAGAGAGAAATGATTTAATAATTGACAATACATTTCCAGCTATACCGTAGCTGGAGATCTTGTGAAGTAAACCTTTATGCCATACTCTATCAAAGGCCTTTGGTATGTCAAGAGCAATTGCCCTAGAAAGGTAGTCTCCGTCAAGAAATTCGCTAATCTTATGAGATATAACTAAGCACATCTGCTGTAGATCTAGCAGAACGGAAACCATATTGCATGTCACTAAGAAGGTTATTTTTGCTGAGATGGTTGATTACTTCTCTATTTAACACAGATTCCAGCAACTTACTCATGACGCACAGAAGACTTATTGGCCTGTACTGAAAGGAAGATGAGCGATCACCTGAATTCTTAAATACAGGGCATACTGATGAGATTTTCCAGGGTGACGGGAAGCAATTCTCCTTAAGACAAGGTTTAAATAGTTTTGTAAGGATTGGCGCTAGTTCTGGTTGAAGTCTTTTGAGTACTATAATTGGAATACCATCAGGGCCGGTTGCTTTACTGGAATCAATGTTTTTGATCAGCTTGGCAACGTCACATACAAATATTTGTATATCACATAGCATGTTTTCTGATACAGGAGGAAATATTGGAGGTTGGCGGCCTTGGTCGCAAAGAGTAGAATTAGCTGCAAAGTTCTTGGCAAAGAGTTTGACTTCGTCTGATGCTGACGAGATGACCTCAGGTCCATTTATGAGAGTTGGGATAGAACACACGCTTCTGTTCAGGATTCTGTTTGCTATTTGCCAAAACTGGTGGGAACCAAGCCACTGCTCAGCTACTTTGGATTTGATGGACTGAGCATACAACTCTCTTGCGTTTTTTATTACTTCTTTACAGTGGTTGCTGGCAGTCAGCCATAGAGTATCGATATACTGTACGATGGAAAGATACATCTGAGGACTTATTACATTTCGCTTTTATCTTAACTGATACAACAGAGTCGTCGGAAGATCCAAGTGGAGACAGAACGGAAGCTGAACACAGTTCAGGGCAAGTTGTGAGAAAAAGGTCTAGGAGACCTGCATACTGGCTGTCAGTATCAGCCACACGCGTGGGTTCGTGAACAATCTGAGTGAGGTCATAAGCAATGGAGAAATCATGACTGAACCTCCCCTCATCATCGATCTTGTTTGAGTGAGTTAAGCATTCCACATTGTGAACATTGAAGTCTCTACAGACATGAATATTAGCTGAAGGATAAGCAGGTAGGACGTGGTCAATTTCCTCAGATATGCTTTTAAAGATAGTAACTCCGCTGTTGTGGGGGCGATAGAGAGCAAATATAAATGCAGTAGTTTGAGCAAGTGCAACTCGGAAGCACATATAGGGTAAGTTAGGATCTTCTCTGGAGATGTCCGTACCACATGGAAACCCATCTTTTATATAGGCACATATTCCATGCCCATGGCAATCTTGGGGGTCAGATTTGGAAGTTAAATTAGAGTACCCTTTAATTACAAACTCATTTAGGGAAATGGTCTGTATATATTTTAGCCCTTTTCTTGAGAGACACTCTCAATCTTATAGAACCTTCTGGTTTTAATGTTTTTGTTTTCTTTTCCTTTTAAAATAAAAATGTCCTGAAGAGAAGGGAATTTTGATTGAATAGTCTTCCAAACGGTATCTTTCCTTAGTTCCTTTCATGGAAAACGTGTGAGCCAAATCTTCTTGTCTTGTCAGGCCAGCAAATTAAAATTCTGTTTCGTATAGCAAAATATTTAAAAAACCAAACAGTCCTTTGCGACTAATAATTTTCCAGTTGGGAAAATCCTGTTGCTTTTTAATTAACTAGGAATAAAATTGTAAACGTTTCTCCCTAAAGGAGAAAAATACAGAACATAATATTTAATGTCAAAATTTTTTTTCTTGACAGAGCTACAGTCAGCTCACGTCCTTCCTAGAGATCATCGAAACTTTAACTGAGGAAAATAGGCTAAAGCTGCCCCTCCCCCACTCCTGACAGGGCAAGCAGAGGTGACTGCAGGGGGAGGGGAGTAATGATGATGATGATGATGCCAGGTCAAAAAGTGTAGGCCTTCTACTTACCAAAGGCAAAAAAAAAAAAGGCTGAATCCCACCCTGCATCCAGGCACCGCTTGATGGCTGCTAGGATTAAAAAAATAAAATTCTGACCCCCCCCATACCCCCCCCCGTTCTAAGAACTTACAAATGACAGCAAAAACATATCCCCAAAACAGTAATGCACAAAATGCTAGAAAACAATTAAGTTTTCCCATTAAACTTTAATTCAAACAAAAAATTACTCTGATAGTCGACAAATTGTTTTTTTTTTAATACATAGTTTTATCAAAAACAACAGCACTTAATTGTCATGTCGAAAATAGTAATATATCCAAAAAGTACAAAATTCATTGAGTGGAAAATTATTTAAAAGTAATTTTTACAGAAAATTGTGGGAAATTACATTTTCCTTAAATGTGAACACCTTGAAGATTGCAAATACAGGCGACATACTTATCTCACTTTTCGCCATTTTAATGGCTTATGTACTGTTTTAAACTGATAGTGATAGACTTTTTTTTACTAAAATCACAATAGTTGTTGTTCTACTCAATGAATTTTCGTAATTCTTTAATATATGACTATTTTTGATATGACAAGTAAGTAATGTTGTTTTTGCTTAAAACTACATATTTAAAAAAATCGACCTGTCAACTCTGTCTTAACAAGCACTAATTTATACTTTTTCATTCAAAATCACTTTAGAACAAATCAAATTAATGATAAGCAAATGGTCAGAGACACTGTGAGAATTCTATTCCCACATAGTTTAGAACTTTGGCAGAGGGTGAAATGTAAAACACAACATTGAAGAGTGCACTTACCTGATGATTTAGTTGCAGGTCATTTTCTTTTCTTGCAAAATATGTTGTGTAATCTTGCAGCTCGACTAAGCCTGGTAGTTGACTTCTAGATGAAATGGTCGGTGAAAAATCTTCTATGAAGATTAGTAATTATCCTTGGCACGGAGAACTGTTCTTTTAATACGACAATCTATTAGTAATTCAGATGCATCCAATGAGGTTGTAAATTAAATCAACAATCTTTGCTGACTGAAAAAACAATATTACGCCAAGAAAGAAATACCTAACTTATTTGGTTAAATAGTCCCACAGATATGACAAAGCCACTTTTATTAATTAAGAAAAATAAAATGAGTCCAGCGTCTTCAACTTTTTTTCCAGAATTGATTTTCAGTTGAAAAAAGGTCTGCAACTCGTGCGGTATAATATTTGAATTCAACCAATAAGAATGGCTGTTTTAAAACAATGTATTGAACTGATCAACCAATGAGGAGACCTAATTCAATTTGTGTAATTTCTCGCATCACATCCTGATATTAAACTTCATCCATAATATAATTTACGAGTTTCAGTTTTCCAAACTTATTTATTTATTAAATTGTTAGGTGAAAGCATATAATAGCTGCACACCTCTCTCCATGTTAAGAATGAACTTCTAAATAATAGCGTTATTATTTTAGCATGATAGGTAAATTGGAGAAGATAATTTAGAAAGCCATTCTTAACATGGGGAGGGAGGAAGCTTTGTTAACTATTCTGTACATTGCAAAATGTGACATCCGGAAACATAAAACAAAATGTTTTAATAGATTTGCGTCTTTTTTATTCAAACTTTAAAAAAAAAAAAAATTTTATAATTATTTAAAAAATGTTTTTTTAAATTTGAAAAAAAAGTTGCTGTGTCTCAGTTTTTTAATTTGAAAAAAAAAAAGCAAAGAATAAGTTAAAATTGAAGCAAGATACAAAAACTATTAAAAACTTTAAAAACATTCAGTTTTTTTTTTAATAAAAACAAATAAGTCAAAACATTTTCGTTTTTATGGTCCAAAAGTAAAAAACAAATTCATATTATTATCAATAACTTTTAAGAATATAAAATGTTTTATTTAAAAAAACAAAACAAAACAAAAAAACTAACTTGTTCAGTTTTTCTGTTTCTGTTTTTAACTTGTTATGTTTAGCCAAAATGACATTCAATTTCTGTTTTTCTTCAGGCCCATATTCAGAAGTTATCAGCCAATGGATGACAACCTTAAAGAAAATGCTTTAACTAAAACTGAACCTGGAAAAGGTAGGGTTTTTTTTGTGCTTATTTATATTGAGATTCAAATGAAATATAGCAGTTAAAAATAAAATAGCAGGAAAATTTATGAATATCAGTGAAAAATATTAGTGTAAACCAAAGATTACGGAAAATTATTCAACAGAATTTTAATGCAAAATAAAATTAATTTGCTATTCAGTGTCCATAAACTCTGAACAATATTCACATTAGACCAAACTTGTCATAGAAGATTATCTCCCATTTTTAATATGGACACAACATGCTAACTTGTCATTTGGAATTCAGTACTCATAAAATATTTTGTTGACAAATGTTATGCAAATCAATAGAATTTGGAAATTGCAGAAAAGTTGTTTATGCACCAATGTTGTGTTTCTTTTGGGCCTATTCTTTGGAGAACCTGACTTCTTGATTTCTTTCTTTTCCTTTCTTCACGGTTTTATTTAAAAGATAAATAAATTTGTATTACAATAGAAAAATGCAAGCATGAAAAGTAATATGGTTAAGCTTAAACATGGAAAAGTAAAGGACTAGTTGTTAAAACTGAAAAAGAAAAGGACAAGATATTCCAGTAAAAAGTATAATAAATTTATAACTTAAAATATTGCAGTATTAAAAATTGATTATATAATGTTATAAATTGAATTAAAAAAAAAATTCTTAATGCTGCAATATTTTAAGTTATAAATTTATTATTATATTTGGTACTTATACAGTTTAATCAAGACATTAAAAAATGAAAATATCGAAAAAAAAGTTTAAATTGTACGTATCTGTTATGGAATGAAGTTCTCCGAAAAAAAATTTCACTTAATTTCATCAAGTAGTTTTTGTTTTACAGTGAAAAAACAATTTGTTATTATACTGAGTAAAAGGTTCGATTTTTATGAAGAAAAGCTAGTAATAAAGATGGGGGGAGGGAGTGTCGGCGCTTTACATGGAGTTATCTCCCCATGGCTTTTATAAACTCCAAACAAAAATTAAAAAAAAATCCCAGATGTCTGCCTTCAACGCGCTCTCATAAAAACGTGTTTTTCCGCTGTAAAAAAAACAAAAAAAACTACTCAATCAAATTAGGTGAAATTTTTTTTCGGAGATCTTCATGTCAAAACGGATACGTACAATATAACCTTTTTTCGATATTTTCATTTTTTAATATCTCGATTAAACTGTACAAGTACCTTATATTTTTTACTAGAATATCTTGTCCTTTTCTTTTCCAGTTTTAACAACTAGTCCTTTACTTTTCCATGTTTAAGCTTAACCATATTACTTTTCATGCTCGCATTTTTCTATTGTAATCTATGATTTTTCCAGGCTTCCATTAAATTCACTTGTTCTTTATTTAATTTCAGTCTTATTTTTTTGCCCCCATAAACATAACATACACATATGTAATAACAATGTACGACACTCGTCTGCTTTCAATAAAATCCCCCCAGTTATCTCCCTTTCATTTTCTGTTTCACATGTTACTTCTCTTTTTGCAATCAGTAGTTGCTGAAGCGACGTGGTTGCTATGGAAACCAGTCATAAAAAAACATCGCTCACCCTATGTTTTTTTACGATTTTGAACACCAGTAAATTCATCATAACTTTTGTTTTACTGGACGAAAATTGAAATTTTTTTTTGTTTTACAATATAGCTGAGAAGGTGATCTATAAACTGTAATAATTGTTTGAAATTTGGTCAAAAAAATGAGTGAGCGGTGACGCTTTAAAGCAGTTCTAAATGACTAAAACTGCTACTTAGACATACATTCAAAGAATAAGATAAAAGTTACTAAAATGTTAATGTATATCTATCGCTGAATAAATGCAAAAATGTTTTTCATTGGTATTATTTGAATTATTCAAACTATTGTTCTCATCTTGAGTGTTATTTTCACAATGTTTCGACCTTCTTCTTTTGTCATATTCAGGAATCTTTTCAAACTTGTGAATCTGTATAAAATATCAAACGGAACCCTTTATTTCATAGAGATAGCATCCTCTCATTTCATCAGTCATATCCGGATAGAAATCTTAAGTAATTCACAATTGTGTTCTTAGTATAGCCCACACTGACTATTGAACCATCAGATTTCTGAGTTTGACAGAAAGATTCCAAATTGCGACAAGATACGTTTGAAAAAGGCCGGAGATTATATCAGTCAAAACATAAAAAATCACATCCAAACACTGAAAGCCAGTTTCTTAATTTTATTTTTTAAATTAAAATACTTAGGAGTAGGATCAGTGATACCTGGAATATGATTCTGATTAGTCCATATAGGGTTCCTAAAAATGTACAAAAATATCTAATTTTCTACATGAACGTTTTAGGTGGTCGGAGGAAGGGCGAATGAAAAGAGAAGTGGTTAGAGAAATTGGATGATTTAAATAATTAAGAAAAGAAAGAGATAAAGGATCTATTATGATTTGTAATGTATTCTGAAATCCTCTAATCATGTGGAGCTGTTTATTCTTCGCATAAGCAGTAGAGATCCTTTCTTCTGTTTTCTCCAACAACAAAATCACATGCAAACGATGTGGCATCAAAAACAAAAAAAAAAAACTCTGCCGATCTAAAAAAAAAAAAAAAAATCTATCTTTTATTTTGCCAATTCGGACCTCCAACACTGCTTGCATTTGCATAATCACCTTAGTCTTGCATCTAAAAGTTTGCATTGCCGCTGATTCCTGACATGAAGCACATGCTAACTGTGGCTGCTTATGTTCATATCTTGTCACACCGTTACCACTTTTTTTTTTTTTATTCAGTTGAAGAGAAAATTCAAGATCAGCTGGAAGCAGCCAATGTGAAAACCGTTGTTGAGGATGTTGTAAGTATTCACTTTTGTAAGCTTTATGTGGTAAGAATTTGAACTATCCATTTTTTTTAAACTTACAAGTTAATCGAAATGGCTGGAAATATTCCTTCTTCTTTTTTAGTGTCAACATTCCAAGTAAAAGAAATCTTCAATTGTAGGTTGAGTACAGCATAATCACGTTGACACACACCAGTTCTTGTTAGATCACCAAAGTTAAGTAACGTTGAGCTTGGTCAGTATCAGATGGGTGACTAATTTGTAAATTCCAGGCACTGTATGTCGGAGGACGTTGACACCTCCCTACAAGTTTCAAAAACCTAACGAGGATATACATGCGACTGGGGACTGCTTGTGAATTTCATACTACCATGGAACTTTTTCCTTTGGAGGAAGTCAATTTAAACCCGCATAGGGTTAGTACTGTTTACCATTTCCATTCCATTGTAGTTATAATGTTTTTCTCTTACATAGCACCATGGTCAACCAAGTGCAAATTGTCTAATGTTATCAGATCAGGCTTTTTGACCTAAAATGCACCAAACATTGATATTTTTTTAAATTTTCTTTTTGCAAAACTCAATCATGTTCTGCAAAATAAAGAATACAAATCTGACATTTTTCCATTTACAAAACAGCCAAACCAAGTGCCATGAATGAGTATTTGAATATTTTAGGAACTTGAAGCATGGGAGTTTTTTCTCCAAATTGCTGGATTTGACATCCCCTTAAGTGAAGTTATTTGAATTTCTCTTGCACATGATTTGCTACCTAGTCAGCTGGTCAGAGATAGGTTAATTTGAAAGTCAATTTCTAAAAGTTGCCAACACATGTCTACATGTAAAATGGACATTAAGTCAAATATGATGAAGGAGTATTTTTCATTATGTATCTTTTTTTTTTTTGTTTTTTTAGTTATTACAGGGTGGAACAATGAAGTTGTCACCCTAAAAAAAACAACACTACAGTTTCATTTTAAAACTTTTATTGAAAAAAATCAATTCAAGTAACTTGAGTATGTAGTAGAGCTGACATCTATTCAATGTAGCCGCCTTTAGCTTGAATTACTGCCTTGATACTGCGTTCAGACTTGGAAGCATGCCTTTTCCACAAGTGCTGATGGGAGCTCGGTGAATATTCAGCGATCACGCTGGCTTTGGTATTGTGGGATGTCATGTTGGAGATGTTCGTGACATGTGACCAAACTTTGAAGATGTGAGGTGGCATAATATGGCCCTCACTTGAAACCACATTAAAGATCATATCCCGTGGCCAAAAACTTTGTTTTCACCACTCTGGGCGCATCTCTGTTGTTCATGGCAATCCAGCAATGCATTTTGAGAGTGCTGGCAATGGTCCTGTTTTCATGACTTGGATCGATAGAGAGCATGCGTATCTTCGATCTCGCTCGTTGAACATTGTGTCACTTTTAGACTTTTTTTTTTTTTTTACATGGAGTCACCACTTATCAAGGTCCGGGAGCCACTTGAGGATAAGGGTTATTGTGTGTACAGTAATCAATGGGATAGTATTGTAGTAATTGTTAGTATTGGAGATTTAATAAAGTGTCTTACTTAAGGGGGCGATTCATCAGGAATTTGTTTATGTTGGACTTGAAGACATCTAAGTTGTGATCAAGTGGGAAACAGGTAAACAGAAGAGAGTTCCACAGGTGTGCACTTCTAAGAAAGAAGCTTTGTTCATGGAATTTACATTTTGATTTAGGCACAGATAAAGAGTGGGGAAAATTACTGACAGTGGTTTCAGATAGACGGGTGTTTTTCGTGAAAGATTGGCGAGGGGGGGGAGCTCGGACGATCACTTGCCATGAAATAACGATAAAACAAAGAGAGGCTCGCAACATCTCTTCTATGGTAGAGAGGTTGCAGGAAAGAGAAAAGGGCATCCCTCACTAAGCCATGAAGTCTATTTTGTACTCTGTCAAGGCAGGATAAGCTGTTTTTAGCAGCTCCACCCCAGATATGGCAGCAGTACTCCATCCTTGGACGGCTTTTATACAGATAGAGAATTGCATCAGCAGTAAGATATCTTCTGGAGCGGTAGAAGAATCCCACCATTTTCCCAGCGACCTGGGCAACAGACTTGATGTATTTCAGATCAGGAATAAAGGTCAAACCCAGAAGCTTGTCAAAACATGGAGTCTCCCCAAGACGAGAACCATCCATTTCAATTGATGCCAGATGGAATCAGAGTGTTGATGATGTAAAGATAGGAGCTTTGTTTTAGATGCATTAAAAGTAACCAGCTACCTCTTCCCCCACTGTACCACGCGCTCAAGATCAGAGGAGAGAGAATCAGAGAGAACTTTGTCATTTATGGCCTTTGATGTGTTGCCATAGATGGTCATGTCATCAGCATAGATGTCAACGAATGATAAAAGGTTTCTATCACTCTTGGGATTTGTACACAACTGGCCAACTAGTAGATGGTCTGCAACACAAAAAGAAAACCGGCTTTCATTGAACGGAAATGGAATCATGTTGTCTTTTCTAGAGCAACAATTTTATCGTTCCCTTCTGTAGTTAATCTTCACTGACTTTATATGCTTGATATCTACACAAAATAAAGATTTTGGATTGCATCCTTTCAAAAGTTATTTTAAATTAATCTCTCTCCACTTCCCAAATATTTTATATTATACTCATTCTTTTCATTTTTTTTCTGCCTAGGACTTAATTAATTTAGCGCCCCGTAAACCAGATTGGGATTTGAAACGAGATGTGGCCAAAAGATTTGAAAAACTTGAGCGACGAACACAGCGAGCTATTGCCCAGCTGATACGTAAGTTTATTATTATTAGGTACTTATGTATCTATGTTACCACGCTGAAATAATACTGTTATTTAGAAACCCATTCTTAACATGAGGAGGGGGGGTAGGTGTTTTATAACTATTCTGCACTTTTACTTAACAATTTAGTAAGCAAAAATATCATAAAAATTGAATTCAACTAAAAAATACTATTTAAAAAATAGTGGGGTAACATATATGCATGAGTACCTATTATTATTTAAATGTTTTTTAACGACAAGAAAATCAAACTTCTTTAAAGCGTTTACTCTCTTTTCTCTCCTGTATAGCATATTACCTCCTTTTTCCCCTTTTTTTTTTTTTTCATCTCAACATTTTTATTAATCATTGACTGGTTGTGACATGTGTTAAATCTATGTGCATTAAGGTTGGAGGGTACATAGATTGAAACAGGAAAAATCACACTCAAGATGAGAACAGTAGTTTGAAGTATCCAAATAATATGAATAATTAATCCTCATCTCAAAAATTGAGATACATTAAACATTATTTTAATAAAAAATAAACTGTTTGAAAGCAATAAAACCTTGCTGAAACCCAATCAAATAAGCTACTATGTTTCTAAATATAATTAAAGTAACAGTGCCCATTTCTGGAAAGCTAAAAGAGGTATCTCCCACTCACATCCCAGTAGTCCGAAGAATCTGAACAATATGAGCTTTTTTTTTTTTTTTTTATTCAATTTCAGGATACCTCGCTCTGCCTAACTTTCAGTTTTACAACTTTGATGTTCTAACTAAAATATAAAAATTATTCAAAAAGATAAAAAGCAAATTGTTGTATGTACCCCTGCCTCCAAGAAGAGGGCTTATATCTCATATATCGCAATCAAAATAGGACTAATTAATCACAAGAAATTTAAAACCTCCAAATCTTGTAAACTTTTTGACTTAGCAAGTAAGATTTATTATAAAAAATAAAATCACATTATTTTTTACTTCTTCCTTCTCAACCTTGGCATATTTTCATTTCTCGCATTGCGATAGATTTCTATTACTACACACACACACACACACACACATATATATATATATATATATATATATATATATATATATATATATATTGTTTACTATAATAATTATTAAATACCTACAGACACTAGTGTTTCATCCTTTCGGGAATCATTAGTGCAGGGTGTCACGATTAACAATAATTATTTACTTATATATATATATATATATATATATATATATATAATGAAATCTTATATTTGAATATATGTTTACATGAAACTTGTGTACATTTGAGCCTTTTAGAAAAATTTTTTTAAAGAAAAATCATGATGTACGTACCTGTCACTGCATGAAAATGTCATATTCCAAAAATTACGTAAATCGATTAAGTAGTTTGTTTTTTTTAATCAAAGAAAATCACCCCCCCCCCCCAAATGTAAACACAGAATTTTTGTTGAGGATAGGGGGTCAACATGTGGGTGTTCATTATACGTTGTGTTCATTTACATTATTTTCGTTTTCAGGACCCCCCGAAAACCTATAAAAGATTTATTTTGTTGATTTGTCTGCCCTTGTTGATCTTACATTCCCAATCATTTGTAATTAAGATGATGCACTAATCCTTTAATAAAATGTGTCATAAAATTTGATTTTCTTGAATAAAGAAAACTACTTGATCGATTTAGACGATTTTTGGAATATGACATCTTTGTGTGGTGACATATATGTGCATCATAAAGATTTTTCTTGAAAAATTTTTTATATGCCCAAATGCAGACAAGCACCGAAGCTGACATATTTACATAAGTATATATCTCGTATATATATATATATATAAATATATATATATATATATAGTCTTTAAAACCTTTTAAACTATTAAAAAAATGTCCTTGATTGGAACATTATTTTGTCAGTAAGTTGATTAATCTCCCGTATTGCTAAATAGTTTTACTCTCATGAACAAACAATAGTACTGATATTTTTAAAAGGATCATCAGTTGTTTACCATGACATATTGTTTTGGGGTTTAAAAACAAAACAGTATATTAAATCATGGCTCCCCAGCAGTGTTGATCAAACACCACCTCCCTCAAAACACGTGAATAAAAATATTTTTGATACTGGATCTAGTTTTTCTCCTTCAGATAAATTTAGGCTGACCAATTCATGTCATTTAAGTATTTCTTACCTGTGTCATTCATCCCTTTCTCCACAAGTTCATGTGCCTATTTACAAACTTCTGTTTTTTATATAGTGTTTATCTGAATCTATTCTACAACTTATCACTTCCCTTCTTTGTTATTAGTATTATTTTGATTATGTGTACATTTATATAGAGACATTTTTTGTTGTAACTTGACAGACTAGCACTCAATTCGTTTTTCACATTATCATTAATGGTAGCTAGCGATTTCTCTTACAACAATCCCCCACTCACCCAGCAGTTTTTTAATAACTTAAAACTGTATAAGTATTTTGTTTGTCATGTAAATCAGCAAATCACAAATAAATCATACCTTGTGTCAACCACTTCTCGTGTGACTGAGGCACTTCATCCTCAATTCTCTTCATGGGATTCGTTCTTGCTGGAATTAAAGTTTCACAACAACAAAAGAAAATTAGAAGATTCTGAATTTGGAAATGTGCCATTTATTAAACTATTGATGTCACCTTCTCTTCTGCTAGTGACGGAAGGGGAAAAGATTCAGGGGTTACGGACATCTTAATTTATAATCAATTCTTAAGTTTTTTTTTCTTTTCTTTTTTTTTTTTTTTTTTTTTTTTTTTACACGTGTTGTCTGCTCAAAACTTCTCAATGAACACTTCTCTCGCTTACTGTCTGTTTCTAGTATAGAGCAGATTGAAGTGACATTTGAGTGCATATGTTGACCATCCTGACTCTGTTGCCTACATATTATTATTTGGTACTTCAATATTTATTTCCTGATTTATTTTTTTAATTTCTGGAGAAATCTGAATGAAAAAATGCGAAAGGATTTTTCCATCTATCCTCACTAAGATCATCCACTGAGACAAAAATTAATAATATACACTTTTGCTGTGTGCACACTGGTTGTTAATCACTTTACCAACGTGCAGAAACTCACAGTAACCCTTTACACCTCAAAAATGTGCCTTGTTTGAGGTGAATAAAAATTTAGAAAGAAAAGATTTTGACTAATTCTTAGTTTATGTTTAAAATAAATTGTTTTTACTTTCAATCAATTTTAATATTTAATCCTGATCAATATATTTTTAGTTATAATAAAAAAAAAAAGGAGGAGTCTTCACTCACTAAGATGTACTCTTACTCTATACCCAGACACTAGGACAAAAATGAATAATATGCACTTTCTCCATGTACACTGATATTCAATCATATTTCCAGCAATTTCATTGATATCGAATGATTCATCATACAAAACGGGTTGTGCTTATTTAATTCTATAATATAGCATAATGTTTTGGAATATCGTATGTATAGCAAACTGCAAGTATTTATGGTGCTTGTTAAGATAGTTGACAGATCGATTTTTTAGAAATGTTGCTTTAAGAAAATACAATGGTACTTACTTGTCCTGTTGAAAAAAGTTATATATTAAAAAAAATTACGAAAATTCATTGAGTAGAAAATTATTTATAATTAAAAGTAATTTTTACGGAAAATTGGAGGAAATTGCATTTCCCTAGATGTAAACACCTTGAAGATGGTGAATACAGAGGACATACTTATCTCCCTTTTCGCCCTTGTAATGGCTTATGTTTTGTTATAGCTGATTGCAATAGAATTTTTTTTTTCTAAAAACACAATAGCAGTTGTTCTACTTGATGAATTTTCGTAATTTTTGGATATGTTACTATTTTTGACACAATAATTAAGTACAGGGTAGAACAATAAGATTGTTGCCCAAAAGAAAACAACACTTTTATTGAAAAAATTAATTCAGGTAACTTGATTATGTAATAGAGCTGACATCTATTCAATGTAGCTGCCTTCAGCCTCAATCACTGCCTCAATATGGGTCTAGAACTGGGAGCATGCATTTTCCACAAGCTCTCGCAGGAGCTCGGCGAATACTCGGTGGATGTTGGCAATCAGGCAGGCTTTGGTGTTGTAGGTCATGTTGGTGATGTTTTCGACATCTGACTAAACAAAGTAGTCCAGCAGGTTCAGGTTGGGAGAGGAGGAAGGGCCAGTGAGAGAAGGGTACAAAGCTGTACCACTCCTTCTGAAGCCAACCTGGGTCTCTTTGGACTTGTATGCCAACTCCAAGTCTTGCTGCCACACCCGAGGTTTGCCAGCGGCCACCTGATTGCACCAGGGGATTGTCACAATCTTTAGCACATCCAGGTACACTTTAGTGTTGACTTTCAGGCTGACTTCAAAGATGTGAGGTGGCATGATGTAGCCTTCACTTAAAACCACACCAAAGATCATAACTGTGGCCGGAAATTTTGTTTTCATTACCCTGGGCACATCTCTGTTATTTGTGGCAATCCAGTGATGCATTTTGAGGGTGCTGGCAATGGTCCTGTTGTCATAACTTGGATTAGTAGAGAACATGAGTTGTACAGTGACGCATCTCTGATCTCGCTCGTTGAACATTGTTTCACTTTCAAACATAATAGAAGGCTCCTATCGCCCTTGGGATTGGTACACACCTGGCCAATTAGTAGATGAAAAGAAAACCTACTTTCATCAAATGGAAATAGAATCATGTTGTTTTTTCTAGGGCGACAATTTTATTGTTCCACCCTGTACTGTTGTTTTAGGTTATAATCACATATTTAAAAAAAGGATCTGTTGACTCTCTTAACAAGCACCGTATTCACAAACAGTTTTATTAATTTGCATATTTATTTTATAAGTGGACTGTAATGAATTAATATTCTGTAATATGTCGTTAAATTTTGCATCGTCCAAGTTTCGTACAGACTTGAAAAGTCCTTAAATTTTGACTTTTGCCTTGTAAAAAACCTTATTTCTATTATTACCTCGAAAATATGGAAAATTTCTTGAAATTTCTTGAAAACTCATGCTCTCTACTAATCCAAGTTATGACAACAGGACAGGATGCAATTCTCTATCTATATAAGAGCCAGATGCATCCAGGGATGGAGTACTGTTGTCACATCTGGGCAGGAGCTGCTAGAAAGGACTTATCCTGCCTTGATAGAGTTCAAAATAGACTTTGTAGCCTCGTAGGGGATGCTCTTTTCTCTTCCCTGCAACCTCTTTCTCATAGAAGAGATGTTGCGAGTTTGTCTCTGATGTATCGTTATTTTAATGGCAAGTGCTTGGCTGAGCTCCAATCTATGCCCCCCCCCTCGTCAGACTTTCACAAGAAATACCCATCTAGCAGAAAACACTATCACTAATTTCCCCCACTCTTTATCTGTGCCTAAACCTAAACGTAGATTCCATGAACAAAGCTTCTTTCTTAGAACTGCACGCCTGTGGAATTATCTTCTGTTTTCCTGCTTTCCAGCTGACTACAATATGGTTGTCTTCAAGTCTAACGTAAACAAGTTTTTGATGAACCGTTCCATATAAGTTAACAAATTTACCGAATTTCCATTATTAACGATTACTATATTGTCCAATTTCTACTGTACAATCTGTAACCCTTATCCTCGAGTGGCCTCTTGGCCTTGATAAGTGGGGGGATGCCTATGTAAAAAAATAAAGAAAAAAAAAAAGAGCCTTGAAAATTGTTTTCGTTATGCCCAGTGAAAATTTGTGTCAAAATATTAAAAACAAAATTGAAATACTGTTAAATTATTTTTAAGTATTAATAAAAATACTATTAAAATATTTTTTAAATATTGAAAATAAAATTGAAATACATTTTTCTGAAATTGCATAGTATTGTGGATACAAGAGTTATGTCCCTTTTATCGCAAAAGTACCTTGAGTAGTTTTGTGATGAAGATTTAAATCTCCGTCTGTTTTCGTTTTCATTTATAATTTAACTAGCATTTCTGCCCGGCATTGCCCAGGTATTTGGAGGTGTATGTTAAGCAAAAAAAAACAAAAAAGCCCCCCCCCCTGTAGAAAAGTGCCCAGTTGAAGGTGAACATGTTAATGTTTTTAGCTGATTTTTCGGTATTTGTCGTCTGAAAGGTCGAACTTCAAAACGATACTGATCTTGTAAAAATCTGTCGCCTCTGTCAAAAGTTTTAGGCAGACATGCAAACATACATACATACATATATTGGTAACTAAAAATTTTCAACCCAAACCGATTAAAAAGCTTGCCCTATCTCTGAATTCCCTTTTATGTAAAATTTCAAATATTTAGACCAGAAATTGTCTAAGTAATTTGGTAGAAACCGCGGAGGTCAAATTTATTTTAGCTTTAAAAACAATAACCGACTTAAGAACATTCAGGTGTGAAATGAAATAATATAAAAAAAAAATAAAGAAACATATAAGTATATTTCAATATGAAAAATAAATGAAGAAGGAAAAAATAAAAAAACAATATATAAGTATATATCAGTAGGAAATCAAATAAAGGACACTACTAAAAGAAAAGAACATGAAAAACAAATAGGGGTAGGGAAAAGAGTAGATAAGAGAAACAAATACATACTATGTTCTATTTCTCATCTTTTATTTAATATACGAAGTGCCTTCAATAAGTCTCCAGACTTTTTTTCATATGGTCACTTTTATTGATAATACACACATGAAACTCTAGTCTCCTTTGAAGTAATCTCCTCCGATTGCAATGGACTTGTATGGTTCCAACAACTTCTGGAAGGCTTCTTGTGTAAGCATGTCAATGACCCTCATTACTGCCTCTTTCATCTCCTCAATTGTCTCATAGCGACAGCCTCTTAAGATTTTCCTTGAGCTTAAGGAATAACCAAAAGTCACAAGGAGCAAAGTCTGGACTATAAGGAGAGTGAGAAACTGTTTTGATACTCATCTTGGTCAAATAATCTAATCTTCTCTAAGCATCCTTGGGATAAACTTTGCGCAAATTTTCTACATCTTCGGTCACTCACAAATAATTGTATGTACACTTCCAACACTGACATCAAACTGCACTTATTGTTTTTATATAGACATGACGGTCTTTATCCCTGAAATTCTTTATTTGGCCAATCAACTCTGGTGTTCTGACTTCCTTACTCCATCACAGACTTCCTGCCTTCTTTGAAACTCTTATGCCATTCAAAAATTGATGCTCGATTTATGCAAGATGGTCTAAAAGCAGTCTGAAATATTCCATACGTTTCTGTGGCATTTTTTTCCAAATTTAAAAGCGTCCTCACATCCAGATTGCATTTATGAAATTCACCAGCTGTGACAAGCAGGCTTTTAGGCTTTAATAGGGTGTATTCACATTCCTACTGTAACTGTTCATTTGAACCTGAAATTATAAAAATTAGTTACTCATTTCATAAGATGTATAGCAATACCTGCTTCTCTGACTGTACTGATATGCAGAAGTTTAAATGTAATGTAAACCAACATCTTGTTAATCTTTCCTCGGCATGGTCCTAAATAGAAACCCCTTATGTCCAAGTGGCGATATACCTTGTGAGTTATTATACTGCTGCTTTAATTGCCATATGTTTTCATATAACACTGACTATTGACCCAATTTCATACATAACATTTTCTTTCTCCTTTAATTAAGAGATATTGATCTGAATATGTTTGTATTTTGCAGGAGACAGATTGAAAGGCTGCAGTGATAATCTGTTGGATGCAGTTAATGCAAGTGATGCATTAGCGCGAGCAGATGAAGATGTTGAAGAAAATGACTGAATAAAGAAAGAAAAATCGATGCTTGTTAAGCTAGAGTCGACAAATCAATTTTTTAAAGATGTCGTTTTAAGCAAAAACAATATTATGCACTTAATTGTCATGTCGAAAATAGTAATATATCCAAAAATTACGAAAATTCATAGAGTAGAATAACTGCTATTGTGTTTTTGGTGCTTATGGTAATTTTGGTAATTTTTTTCAGGTTAAATTCAAATTTCATAATAATTTTTTTATTAAATTGTATGGTGGAAGCACAGAATAGTTACAAAACACCCTCCCCTCCCCATGTTAAGAATGGCTTTTGAAATAATGTTAACGAGTAATCTAAAATATTTGTTCCGAGTTATGTCCCCTGTGTGTAGACTCTTCCTGTTTATAACTTCTAAGAAAAATGCAATTTTACCCAATTTTCTGTAAAAATTACTTTTAACTATAAATAATGTTCTACTGAATGAATTTTCATAATTTTTGGATATATTACTATTTTCAGCATGACAATTAAGTATGTAATATTGTTGTTGCTTAAAACAACATTTTTAAAAATATCGATCTGTGGACTCTATCTTAACAAAACAAGCACACTCATTAAGAGTTGCAACTTTTTCTGTTTTCATCTGTTATTATACTTACATCATAAACTTTGAGAAAACGTTGAAGAAAGGAATGTTTAAAAGAAAAGTGGCGCACCATCTTATCATGCTCACTTCCTCTTCTGACCAGCTTGATACTAACTTCTTCCTACTCTACATTAAATAGAGAGAAGTAGACATTTACATCAAATATTACAAGATGAAAGATTTATGTAATGTCTTTTTCTAACTGTACTCATTGAAAAGATTGATTTTCTTTTCAGAAACTCCTAAAATATTTCATTTCTTGTTCAGAATTCCCCCATATTAAAAAAAATCAAAAAAAATCTGTATGATATATATAAATCATGACAAAACGAAAATATTGTATTCCAAAAATCATGTAAATTGATCAGGTAATTTTATTTTTGTAAAGAAAATAATTTTTAAGTGATCAATGGGAATTAGTACGCATGGGTTTTTATTACTGTACACATAGATTCGAAAAAGTTGTCAAAAAACAAATATAGAACAAATAAATGTTATCAAAGGCAAGATAAGTTACTTTTCTACCTAACTGGATATATTTTTTGTGTTTTTATTCAGTGTAACATGTTTATTCAGCTCGAAAAACATGCAGTGTTTACCGATGTATTGGAAAATTCAAAATGGCAGCCGACTCTCTCTCGGAGAGGGTACGTTTGGGAAAAGGTATTATAAACAATAAACTAGACAAAATACTGTTAGAAAACAACCGAATATATGTCAAATTATGTCATGGTAACATATAATGAGCGAATTTCTAACAGTATTTTGTCTAGTTTATTATTTATAATACCTTTTCCCAAACGTACCCTCTCCGAGAGAGAGTCGGCTGCCATTTTGAATTTTCCAATACATCGGTAAACACTGCATGTTTTTCGAACTGAATAAACATGTTACACTGAATAAAAACACAAAAAATATATCCAGTTTGGTAGAAAAGTAACTTATCTTGCCTTTGATAACATTTATTTGTTCTATATTTGTTTTTTTGACAACTTTTTCGAATCTATGTGTACAGTAATACAAACCCGTACGCATTATAACATAAATCTGATATGAATTAATGAGTTATTTCCCTTTGTTTCTTGACATTTTGTTTCACAACAGCAAAACCATCAGATGGCATCTGAAAATGAAGGGTTTCAATTATTTAAAGCGACTGCAGAAACCACGTCTTCTTGAACAGCACAAAACTAACCGACTTAAATATGCCACCAAATACCAGACTCGGGATGAAGAGAAGTCACTCTTTGGGTACTCATAAAATTTTGTTTTATTTTATTTAAAAATAAAACTACTTGATCAATTTACATAATTTTTGGAATATGATACTTTCATTTCGTTATGGGTACATACATCATGCAGTTTTTTTTATTTTTGTTTTTTAATTTAAGGAGAATTCTGGACAAAAACAAAAATCTTTTATTCCGAGCATTTCTCTTTTTTTCTTTTTTTTTTTGAGCTCTTCAGAAAATTCTTTTTTTTTTAATCCCTCAAAATTTTTCTTATCTAAAATCTCTAAAAAGGAGTTCAGTGTTTTCCATTGGTCCAGTTAATATCCTTGTATTATTTTCTTGAAGATTTCGGTACCTGGTCGTTGTCATCCATTTTATTCTATATAATGTAAATTATCTGAATAAAAATGACTCGCTCAGCATAGATTATGTGTAAATAAATAGAAAGTCAGAGATAATTTATGCGGTAATAAATTATATTTTTGATATTTGTTCTTTTTTAAGTTATTTCTTCACAAAAAACTTTATATTCATGCATTTGTATATCTACACTGGTTGACTTCATCAAATAATATTGATTTGCCAGAAGACAATTACAATACTATCATTTTTGTTTTTCATAACAAACAAATAAAATACTTTTCTATTTTGTTTCTTTTTATGCACTGCTTTTTTTGGTCCTGTTCACTTTTCTCCTTTTTATTACTAAAACAAGAATTTGCATTCGTTTATTGCATTTTTATTGATATGATTTTTATTTGACACTATACTACTAAGTAATCACAGAGAAATAGTAGAAATAATCTTTTAAACTAGCTGGTTTGACCAGCTCATTATTGCACCAAAATTGAATTCTTATTCACTACTTAAAATCATTGAAACGAAACTAATCAATAAGAAAAATAAGACAAAACTCTCTTTCCCTTTATACTCTTTTAATACTTAGAGAATATTTTGTATACCAATTATTTCTACGCCCCTGCATAAGTTAAAAAAGAAGCAAACCACACATATTAAGTATTTATTTAATGTTTAAATAATCTTTGTACCTATTCTTGAAAGATCGAAAGAGGCCTTCTTCCCCTCAAAAAGCAAATATACAAGGCAATCAAAAATAAAGAATTAAAATAGAATTTCTCACCTTTAACGTTTAAAAAAGTGAAACAGAGAGGAATAGAAAGCCGTACACATTTTTAAATGTGGTATTTCAAAGCAAATACCGCTGACCAACTATGCATTGGACAAGGCAGGGGAGGCTAGGGCAGTAGTTGTAGATACATCTAAGGCCTTTGAGAGGATCTGGCATGAGTTTTCTCATGAAAATGAAATTATTTGATGAATACATAATATAATCAAATCCTTCTTAGACAAGAGAAAAATTCAGGTTATTCTCGATGGCCGTACATCAAAACAACATAATACGAATCCGGATATGCTACAGGGATCTATCCTTGAACTTTTATTATTCCTGATATTCATAAATGATCTCTCTGATAAAATTGTCTCCAAGATGGGTATATTTGCTGATGACAGCATGCTCTATAACATGAGGGACGTTGTCTCAAAGAAAAGGAATTGACAAAAAAAAAGTAGTTAAATAGGTTTTTTGAAATTTGCTCTAATTTGACCAATTCTACAAAGTGTCTAAAACATGTACTCACACTTCGAATGACAATAAAACGTTTATATATGAAATTAGAGTGAAATGAAATGGCTTCAAATACAGAAGACAAGTGTAATTGAAGAATTATGTCTGCAAATGTTTAAATTAATGACCATTATTGTCTAGAGAATGCTGACAACGTGCACCAAGGAATCCGCAAATGTCACAAAACAGCACATTTACAGTACATTTTTTTTAAACACCTTGTATTTTCACTTTTTTTTTTTTAGTAAACATCCAATTTACTCTTAATAATGCAATATTTTTATCAATCTTTTGCCAATAACAAAATTGATTTAGTATTTTGTGTTTATCTCAATAATATAATCTATCTATATATCTATAAAAATGAGTGTGTGTATGTGAGGACATTTCTCAACCTATATACTCGATGGATGTTTTGATCTACAGACTTGAAGGTTGGTATATAGAGTATTCAGATATGTGGAAAACTTTAATCTGTTTTCATTCTGGAAAAAAAAGGGATGCTAAGGGGTAAAAATTGGTATGTGGAAGGCCACCAAATTTTTATCTGTTTTCAACTGTTTCATGACTGCATGCGCAGTCATGAAATATGACAGCTTCCTCATGTTAAGTATGAGTTGGTTTAAAAACATTCTTTAAAAGTCATCTCAAGCTGGTGTAATGGTTATCATACTTGACTCACTGCCTTTAGGTTTTGGTTTCGATCTCAGCTCGAATATTTTTTTTTTCTTTTTACTTACAAGAAGTGAACAGTTTAGGAACAAAAAAAAACAATACTCGCATGTACATGTCTCAGTTTCTTTCCATTTTATTTACACCATATAATTTAATGTTATGTTTAATACCTATGGTATTTCTGTTTATAATAAATAAGAATTTTTCATTAATTAAAATATAATATTTATGCTAGCAATAGTAAAATAGGATCCGTTATTCCTGTCTACAAAATGATATCAAAAGAAACATTGGAGCCAGACTCAAATTCAAAATGGCCACACTAATCTGTATCTCATGCATGTTTTCCATCACTAATTTCTGTTTCATTACAATTTGTAAATTGCTATAATCTTTGCTCCAATTCACTCTTCTAACTGACATCCTTAGAAGTGGTAGCAAAGTAGCTCACTTTTTATTTACTACTTTCACTACCCCAGTTATCACTGGAGTCATTATTTCAGAGTCTATGCTGATTGTGATTCACCGTAATTATTTCATTCGACTTGCTTCCAACATGTAAACATATTGCATTGCCTTATCTAATGATGATCGCTCCCTGTTAATTTCATGCCAATACTTCCATTGGCTGAACAGACATATTCCATCATTCTAGGTTTCAATTTTTTCAAATACTAAAGAATACTTCATTCAATTCAATATGGTTGCTTCATTCTATTCGTTCAGAATATCAAGCCTATTAGTTACATTATTTTAATTGCATTTTTGATGCAGTACCTAATAGTTACACTACCATTTCCGCAAAGGTATCCATTACAGACAAAGATAGACAGACTGATATATAGATGTGTGTGTTGGGACAATTAATCAGAATTGGGAATCGAAAAAATTAGAACTTTATGGGGTATTGGCATTGGTACTGGAATCAGAAAAATTTATGGCATTTTATGATGCCAAAAATGATTCTTTTGTTTTTTTTTTATTTGATTTTCTTTAAAGAAAAATCTACTGCTGATAGTAATAATAAAATAATGAATATCTATTGAATTTAATCTATTAGCAAAACTAAATTCGATAGATCATTCCTCACAAGTGTATTTTTATGTTTGAGAAAATATCTGCATAATTAACATGTGTCTTTACAGTAATCGTGAAAAATAAGTTTATAGTTAAATATTTAAAGATTTATAAAGAATGGAATCGATAACTATCGGAATTGGGAATTTAATATGGAATCAGTAATTGTATCAGAATCAGAAAAAATATTGGAATCGACCCAACTCTAATAGAGAGAGAGCAGTCGATACAGAATGTGTGTGTGTGTGTGCATGTTCCTGTGTATTCATGTATCATCGTGTTATTTAGTGCTCCCTTTTGTTTGGTTATGCATAACACCATTTACCTTGCTTTTCATTTTTTTACTAGATGATTCTTACATTTGCATTACCGCATACCATTTTGTTAGACACAAACAGAGAGAGAGAGAGAGAGAAACAAACCAAGCATGCAGAGTCCCCCCCCTCCTCCACAAGTGAAAAATTTAACTTTCACCATGACTAATGTTTGTGTAAAATTTTAAAAAAAATCCAAGGTATGGTTATTGAAAAAAGTGCGAACAAATAAATGAATAAATGATTTGGGGGCAATTTTACCCCTATAATATCCCCTAGGGAACAACCAGAATTATCCCAGAAAATCCGTTCTGGCAAAAATTTACTTTCACCATGACTAATGTTTCTGCAAAAATTTTTTAAAATCCAAAGTGTGATTATTGAGAAAAGTGTGAACAAACAAATGGGAGTGAATTACTAGGTTCTATCATTCCTTTGTCGAGGGACTAATAAGGAGAGAGAAATATTTCATTTGTCCATGTGGAGGTGGGGAGTGTGTGTCAAAAATATGTATACGATTACACATACAAAATGGCCACCAGTGATAACATAAGGAATTACATTGCTTAATATCCGGAAACCTACTCGCTTGCCCTAAATTTAAATGCGATAGTCATTTTCAACATACCCAAAAACCTTTAAACGTCGTCATTTTAAAAGGTGATTGTTAAGGTAGAAAGAAAGTAAAATTTTGCATTTCCTGTGTTAGCTTTTTTTTTTTTTTAAATATTTAAAATATATTCTTATCGAAATATTTTATTTCAAAAAACAAAAAAAACATTTTTATCTTTTTTTATTGTTTCATGATACTAAAAGTGTTAAAACTAAACACTTTTTAAAGAAATGTAAACAAGAAAAAATTTATTATTTTTTTTTTTTCTTGATATTACAAGATTTGTTAAAATTACAATAACTTTTCGATTTCCATTTGTCTAACTTTCCTTATTCAAGCATTTTCTAATTTTGTCTGACTTTATTTTTCATTTTTCAGATTTTTTTTTATTTTCCTTTGATTTCTATTTCTTTCTTTATTTTTCTGCAGACGTTCTATTCGCTGTCTGATTACATACTTATAAAATAAAAACGACAGGTTTTGTTAGCTGTTATGGACTTTAAATTACATTCTCATACACAATATCATATACAATGCCAGTACACAGGTTCTGCTAGTTTAAAATAGTGTTTTCTTTTATGACAAAATTTGTCAAGTCATGATCTGCGCTTAGTAATATATATATATATATATAAGGTTCATTCACCAAAAACTTTTTCACAAATTAAATTCATACTTCATCTAAAAATTTGAATTTCAAAGCATTCTTTTTTCATACATCAAGTAAATATTTACAGTATTAATATAAAGATTAAAAACAAAGAATTTTTTAAATATTTTTTAAAAACAAAACAGATTTTATTGATTTTAAAACAGTATTTTTCAGTGCCAGAATAATCTCCCTTTAATTGCCTCTTTTATATATTGAGATAATTAAAGATGCATTTTTTTTCAAGTAAAATTTACAAGTTTGTGGTTAAGCAACATATCAAAATAAAAAACTTAGCTATTTAATGCTACATTGATTTTTTTTATTTACTTTAATCTTATATAAATTAAGGTTTAACATTTAAAATATGCAATTCATTTAAAAATCGCACAACTTATTTTGTATAAATCCATGTATCAGTGGAACATGTTAGCACAAGATTGCTACCTTGCAGGCTACAACATGATCGTCTTCAAATCAAATATCCAGAAATACTTGATATTATTTGAATTCTTTGGACTACTGTTCTCATCTTACATGTTATTTTCACAACGTTTTGGTAGTAGTAATAACAGTAAGGATGAGGATGATAATTTTGATGAAAATAAAGAAAATAAGTTTTTTTTAAAAAGCGACAACACTTAATTTCATTCTTTCTTTCTCCTTCTGTTCCTTTCTTTATTTTTCCAATAACTAATCAATGGAGAGACCAATCTGAGCTACCTAACGCCTAAGAAACAGGATCTAAGGGATATATCTGGAAAAAGGAGATAGTCACAAGGGTCCCCTATCAGCCAATCAAATGACCAGAACCAAAATAAATAAATAAATAAAAGACGGTAAAAACACAGCAGTTAGCGAGAAAAGGATGATAAGGAACGAACTGTAGTTCGTTGCACTGAATTTCGGTTCAACACATTCAACCAGATTTCATTCTTATTCCTCCATTTCATTTGTATTCCTCCTAGCTCTTCATTACAACAATCATGAAATATTAAAGGAAAGGAATTCGGAAAAATCAACAAACACCAAAGAAGAAAAGAAATCACGTATTTCTTTTAACAACATCAACGTTCCAAAGCATATGAACAATATGCAATTGACATTTGTCATTTTTATACACAGTACGCATACAGAAAGACTAAAAAGAAATGATAGTTACTACTTACAATAAAAACATTATAAACATCTATTTACTTTGAAAAAAAAACCCAATATTTTAAAACTCAAAATATATTTTAATTAAAAAAAAATTTTTTTTTAATTCAATCTTCACCCCAAACAAGGCAAGTGCCACTTTGAAGTAGGGGGCTACTATCGGGGACAATTTGCAGGGGCATTATGAAGGGAGATGAGTAGAAAGATGTTTGTTCACATTACACTTTAACTTCTGCATATCAGTACAGTTGGGAAAGCAGTATCCCGGAAGGGAGTTCCAAAGACTTGCAGTTCTGGAGGAGAAACTATTGGAGTAAAACGCTTCCTTACACCTAGGGATCTCTACTGTAAAGGGGTGGGACTTAGTTGCTTGTCGGGGGTAGTCACATTGAGGAGGTACAAGTGCTTGCAGTTCGTCAGAGCAGCTACCATTAAAGTATTTGTAGAACAGGCAGAGGGATGCAACATTTCGTCAATGGGACAGAGGCTGAAGCTTAGATGACAGTTCAAGACCTATCAGGTTGGTGACTCTCTTTTGAACCGTCCAGGAGTGAGAGACAAGCAGCAGATGCACCAGCCCAAATGTGACAGCAATACTCCATATATTTATAAAAAGTGGTAAATTTTCAATGGCAACAATCAACCAATAGCACCAATGGTGACCCCCTGATGTTTGACATTACAATCTAAACAACAAATGATGGTCAATGTTTGGCATTGAACCCATAACTACAAATGGTAATCTTCGATGTTCGGCATATCCAGCCACAAATGATTACCACCAACATTTGAAACGACCGCAAGTATGAACAAAATCCTTTATTTAATCCATGGAGGTAGATTATTCTTGTTCTGTTAGTCATGACTGGGTAAAAGTCTTAATAATTCACAATTGTATTTTGAGTGTTGCTCACACTGAGCATTGAACCTTCAACCTCCAGAAGAGTGTAAATTCAAGTAAATTTTATAAAGTACTTTATTCACAATGAGAGCATGCTAACCCTGTGGATAAATCAAGGATTCTGTTTGAAATTCCGTGCAGATTCCCAAGTTTGACAGAAATACTCTTGAGTTCGACAAGAACTGAAGAAAGTTGGATATTACATCGACTAAAACGTTGCAAAAATAAAACTCAAGATGAAAAAAGTAGTCCGAAGAATCCAAATAATATGAATAATCAATCCTTAACTTCCAAAATTCAGAAACTAGAAATACTTATCATAAACTATTTGAATAAGTAATCAAATTTTGTTCATCCTGCTCATTATTTTCAATCATCTTATAATATTCTTCATCATCCAACAGACAATCCATCTTATTAATCCTTATCCTCGAGTGGTTTTTAGTTTTGATAAGTGGTGACTCAGTAAAAATCAATAAGTCAACTGAGAATGACACACTCACAATATAAATAGAAAAACATTTTAAAAGAGGAAAACCTTTTCAGCTTTAAAATTGAAATTTAAATGTTTGGGATCAAACAGCAATATTGGTTTGAAGAAGTGTGCTTGTTAAGATACAGTCAACCGTCAAATTTTTTAAAAAATTTGTTATTTTTAGCAAAAAACAATATTACGTACTTAAATGTAATGTCTAAAATAGTAGTATATCCAAAAATTACGAAAATTCATTGAGTAGAAAGTTATTTATATGTAAAAGTAATTTTTATGGAAAATTGGGGAAAATTGCATTTTTCTTAGACGTTATAAAGTAGACAGTAGGAGTCTACACGCAGGGGACATAACTCTGAAACGAATATTTTATACTACTCGTTCATGGCTGCAATATTTGTTGTCTCTAGTGATAAACTTTTATTTTTATTAAAAACACAATAGCAGTTGTTGTATTCAATTAATTTTTGTAATTTTGGATATCTTACTATTTTTGACAATTAAGTACATGATATTGTTTTTGCTTAAAACGATATATTAAAAAAGTTGATCTGTCGACTATCTTAACAAGCACTGAAAAAAATTTGGTGCTTGTCCAGAATTTACCCCTCGCTCTCCATGTAAAAACAAAAATAAAGAAAAAATCTGTATGATGTAGGTATCCATGATGCAAAGAAAATATTGTTTCTCAAAAATCACATAAATTGATCAAGTAGTTTTATTTCTAAATAAGAAAATCAGATTTTATGGTTAAACTACAAGTGGTGATCTTGCGATACCATCTAGAAAACAGGCGGAAGAAACAAGGGAAATAATTCCAAATAATTAAAACTTGTGAGATTTTTAAAAAGCCTTTCTTAACATCAGCAATGGAAAAAAACTTCAAATCGTTTAAAAATGATTTTATTACAGTTCTGAAGTTTGGAGATGAGGTATGAATGTTTGTATAATTTAGAATAATCGGACAATTGTTCTCAGCTTGTGTGTTATCTGCACAACGTGTTCATTGATGTAACCTCTGATTTTCTTCAGGTGTAAAAGTTGCTGTGTTTTTTTTCCTGCCAAAACATGATGACTTTTACACCTGAAGAAGGTCAGAGGTTACATCGAACAAAACCTTGTGCAGATAACACTCAAGATGAGAAAAATTATCCGATTAATCTAAACAATACAAAAATGATTTTGTTTATAAAAATAAAACTACTTGGCCAATTCACATGATTTTTGGTGCACAATATTTTTTTTTCATCACAGGTATGTACATTATACATACAGATTTTTCTTCAATGTTTTATTTTTTAGAGAGGAAGAATTCTGGACAAGTACTGAAATTTTTTTGAACACTAGGCTTGCTTATAGAAAATAAAATTTACTTTCTTTTCTTAACTGAACTTAAATAAAGTTATTGCAAAAATTTAAATAACAATTAAAAGAATTATGTTGTTTGTGGCATACTTATCTATGGTTATAAGTAAAATGTATGAGTGTGTGTGTGCGCAGATATATGAAAAAAAAATGTTTTTGTCCAGAATTTCCCATATTGAAAAAGAAAAAAAAAAAAGAAAATCTATATGATTTACATATTCATGGCAAAAAGAAAATATCATATTCAAAAAAAATTACATAAATTGATCAAGTAGTTTTATTTTTATAAAGAAAATCGCTTTTAATCGATTAACAGAAATTCATAGGCATTACAACATAAATCTCGCAATTTTGAATTGCTTGAGTTATCTCCCTTCACTTTTTTTTTAGATTGTTTTCAAAATGATGGGCAAGAAAGCAGTTTTTTAGGTCACACATAAAATTTGATTTTCTTATTTAAAAATAAAACTACTAGATCAATTTACGTGGTTTTTGGAATTTGATATTTTCTTTTCATCATACAGATCTTTCTTTATTTTTGTTTTTTAATATAAGATAAAATTCTGGTCAAGAACCAAGAGAAAAAGGGAAAAATAGATTTGGTTTGCAGATATCTATTTAACATTTCATACCCATGTGCAGGTCTGATGTAATAAAGTCTTTGATGAAAGTAAGTATTTTCGTGTAAACTATTTGATCGGCTCGTATCAGAGCAAGGAGCATAACAGCATCCGAAGCATCGATGTGACGAATGATTGAATTTACTTTTTCATGTAGAATGTCTTTTTCCCTTTGAGGTAATTTCAGAATTATTTCACCCACTGGCTTGAACTGCTGGGCATTATTATATGCTATGAGACCTCCAAGGCCACCACCTGGAATGAATTGAAAAAAAATCAATAAATAAATAAAATAAAAAATCAATAAATAAGGCTTTTTAGTTCCCTCCCATTGCAAAAATTAGACATCAGGATTGGAAAGTAGGATTGAGAAGTCAGCGCCCTAGAGGAGAGACACTCTGACTGGCAAAAAGTACCCCGTTGGCATTCCCTGGTGAGGGTGCCTCTGGCGATTAGGAATAAACTAACCCCTTCTCAAAGAGAAGACAAAGCCTGGGAAGGTGGACCTCCTAGAACTGTACAGAACTAAACTTCAACCATAAAATCAACGGAAGCCAGATCATTACAGGAATGGCCTAATCACCGTTTACTTTGGAGAGGGGGTGGCGAATTCTTTCTTAGTATATCTATTATGTAAGTAAATCAATGTTAGTTTCTCAAAGGCCTCTTTCTTATATATTTTAATCACACAATGTACATACTAAAATATTCCTCAATTTTAGGATTGAATCATGTTTGAAAATCTTCCAATTGTTCTAATCAACCGTAATTTTATTTTGTTTCTCTGTCTCTTTCTCTATCCCTCCCTCATGTTTATTAAGAAATAAAGAAAGTAACAGACATTGGAACAGTCCATTATAAACATATTTGCACTTTTTTATTATTGACATTTCACCCCAAACAAGGCACAACAAGGCCACTTAGTCGTGACGGGCTACTATTTGGGACCAAATTTGCAGGGATACTATTTATAGAGTTGGGCGAGATGTCTGTTCACATTGTTCATCTTCTATCTTTACATCATCAATGCTCTGAGCCCCATCTGGCATCAATTGAAATGGATGGTTCTCGTCTTGGGGAGGCTCCATGTTTTGACAAGCTTCTGGGTTTGACCTTTACTCCTGATCTGAAATGGAACACATACATCAAATCTGTTGCCAGGGACGCTGGGAAAATGGTGAAATCCTTCTACCGCTCCAGAAGATATCTCACTACTGATGCAATTCTCTATCTGTATAAAAGCCAAGTACGCCCAAGGATGGAGTACTGCTGCCACATCTGGGCAGGAGCTGCTAAAAACAGCCTATCCTGCCTTGACAGAGTACAAAATAGACTTCGTGGTTTAGTGGGGATGCCCTTTTCTCTTCCCTGCAACCTCTCTCCCACAGAAGAGACGTTGCGAGCCTGTCTTTGTTTTATCGTTATTTCCATGGCAGGTGCTCCTCTGAGCTCCAATCCCTCGTCTCCCCCTCGCCAATCTTTCACGAGAAACACCCGTCTGGCTGAAACTACTGTCAATAATTTTCCCCACTCTTTATCTGTGCCTAAATCCAAATGTAGATTCCATGAGCAAAGCTTCTTTCTTAGAACTGCACGCCAGTGGAACTCTCTGTCGCTTGCCTGTTTCCCACCTGACTACAACTTGGACGTCTTCAAGTCCAACATAAACAAACTCCTGACAAACCGCCCTCTTAAGTAACACACTATCAAAACCCCCAATACTAATGATTACTACAATACTCTCATTGATTATTGTACATGCAATAACTCTTATCCCTGAGTGGCCTTCGGGCCTTGATAAGTGGTGACCCCCATGTAAAAAAAACAAAAAAAAAAAAAAAAACTACAATTTTCAGCACATCCAAGTACAGATTGGTGTTGACTTTCAAGTCAACTTCGAAGTTATGAGGTGACATAATGTGGCTCTCACTTGAAACCATACCAAAGACCATAACCATGGCCAGAAACTTCGTTGAGATGTGCCTTCCAGTGTTGAACTGTCCAGATTTGCATTTTGAGAGTGTTGGCAATGTTCCTGTTGTCATAACTTGGATTGGCAGAGAGCATGAGTTGTACAGCATCATCGATCTTGCTCGTTGAACATTGTGTCACTTTCAGACATGATAGAAGGCTCCTATAGCTCATTGGATTTGTACACAACTGGCCAACTAGTAGATGGCCTGCAACAAAAAAGAAAATGGGTTTTCATCAAATGGAAATGGAATCATATCGTCTTTTCTAGGGCAATAATTTTATCCATCCACCCTGTACTAGTCAAGATTGAGGGAGCTAATCGGGTAAATCTTAACAGTCATGTGATCATAAAAATTTGAAATTCTCTTTTCCTATCTTTACTTTTATTACTATGCCAAGGTCCACCATGTTGCTTTTCTTCTCCCTGGAACTTTCTAGTCTTTTCAAAGATCTATAAAGGGCGATAACTTTTACTTTCTTTATTTAGAATCATTCCCCTTTTTATCGCTATAACACTATTACTTTTACTCATCACACAAGGTTTATATCTGATGTCTTTGTGATGAACATTACAGATCATTCTTTCTGAGGCAAAATGTTTTTTTTTTATTTTTTGTAATTAACCCCATGGATCTTCTAGGATTACCACCAACAATGTGCTATATTTGGCAAATACATTCTGGTGTTATAACTGCAATTAGTGTGTCTAGAATTATTACACTTCTTTAAAGAGCTTTGCTTTTCAGTTATCCCTTCCCTCGATATCTATCTTTTTCTTTATTTCCCATCTATCTCTTTCTGTGTGTGTGTGTGTGTGTGTGTGTGTGTGAGAGAGAGAGAGAGAGAGAGAGAGACACAATACATTTGTAAAAGATTTTCTTATTAGTTTGTTCAAACCGGATATGGGACATCTTACCTGATGCAAGACATTCACCCACTATCTCATATATTTTGTTTAGAGGCCTATTAGCTCAGATTAAGTAGTTTTCAACAACCTTTTCATGATATAAAATTCCATTTACTTGATATTTATCTCCCTTTTCATGGCGAGATGATGTGACATAAGGATCAGAAAAGGGAATTGGCCTGCACAATATCCATTTCATAAGCGGAACATTTTTATATCAATTTTAGGTTTCCACCTGACACCGGCACTGATGGACTGTACTTTTGTAATGTTAAAGCTTACATTTTTGTTTTTAATGTTATAAACTTTTTACATTAAATAAAATAGATTAAACAGAAGTTTTTTGTGTGAAAGAAAAAGTACTCGTGTCTTTCTTTTCTTACTCCAATGTTTTGTTTGATAAAAATTACAATCCTTCA
Organism: Euprymna scolopes; assembly: GCF_053919585.1. Classification (NCBI taxonomy): domain Eukaryota; kingdom Metazoa; phylum Mollusca; class Cephalopoda; order Sepiida; family Sepiolidae; genus Euprymna; species Euprymna scolopes. Next base: position 33,951,216 of record NC_136490.1, on the reverse strand, counting down.
GCAATTTGCATTGCATTGTCCAGTTTTTTCTTAATATTTTTAATAGTGAAGTTTACATTTGGCTATGAAGGCAAAAATGAATAGTTGACAATTTTTTTTTTTTTTTTTTTTGCTAACAATGTTATAAACTGTGAAGTAACGTTGGTTTTAATGTCCAGAATTAATATTGTGGAGAGTGATCATTTCAACCTGTCAAAAATGTTAAAACAACAAATCAAGCCATTTCCAACTTTCACTAATGTCTTCTCTTCTATCTATCTATATAAATAAAATGAACTCATTTTTCCCCCTCCGACTTTGACCTTAATAGGATTAAAAATCATGACATAACATGCAAATGTAATGCGTACAAACTGTAGCACATTACCTGAGGTGTGCTATAGGCTTAGTACCTCTACAGTTCCTCGACAATGGTACATTCCTATATTTTTTCCGGTGAGAGTCCACTGCCAAAATCGGTTAGATTCAATGGAAGTTGCAACATCTTATCTCTCTATTAGATTCCTCCTTTCCCCGCTCCCCATTTACACTGCAGCGGATGCATTCACAAAGAACAGTACGAGGAAACACCGGTTTGGAATCGTACAAGGTTATTTATGGCATTTTTTTTTTTTTAATCTTTTTTCCCTGATTTATGCTTTCTGTTTTTCCCGTAATAAAATAAAAATAAAAAATTTAAAAAAAAAATATGAAAATGCGATTATTATTATTGTTTTCTTTTTGTTTTTTTTTAGTTACTGTCAGACACAACCTGCGCGACTAACCAGTTTTTACTTCCGGTTTTAACGACTCTAACCGTGAAATCTAACTATGACCTTTATTTATTAGTGCTTTCAAGTAAACATTTATTTTTACACAAAGAATTCATGTATTATTACAACGCAACGATATTGTGAATTCACTTGCATTACACTTAAATTAAAATTAAAACAAATAAATTCATTTAGAATTCGAGAAAACAAATAAATTAATTTAGAATTCGAGTGTGATGCGGGACTACTTAAACTAAACCAAAACAAACTTCACCACAGAATTGATATTTGACCTAATTCACTTTTTAGTTAATTCTTCACATTTTTTTTTTTTTTTGCGCTTTCGCCTCAATGATTTCAGTTCAAGCCCCCCCCCCCCCCTCAAACTTTTTTTGAATTTTTCAAACAGCCGGGCACCGCCGGACCGTTCGTATTGCATCACGTTCATTTTTTTTTTTAATAGTTTTAACATTATTTGTTTTTATAATATTTAAACAGGGTTATTACTTCGTTTTGTTTGCATTGGACGTTACTGGTAGTGAATTGCATCAGCAATGAGATATCTAATGGAGCACCATTTTTCCAGCGACCTTCGCAACAGACTTGATGCATGTGTTCCATTTCAGATCAGGAGTAAAGGTCAAGCCCAGAAACTTGTCAAAACATGGAGCCTCTCTAATGTGAGAGCCATTCATTTCAATTGATGCCAGATGGGGATCAGAGCATTGCTGATGTAAAAATACAAGTTTGGTTTTAGATGCACTAAAAGTAACCAGTCACGTCTTTCCCCATTGTACCACATGCTTAAGATCAGAGGAGACAGAATCAGAGAATTTGGTCATTTACAGCCTTTGATATGTTGCCATAGATGGTAGTGTCATCAGCATAAATGCCTACGAATGATCTTAGGATGTGATTTGGAAAATCATTGATTTGGATCAGGAAGAGAGTTGGGCCTAGGATGGATCCCTAAGGGACTCCAGCATTAATACTGTGAGCTTCTGATTTCTACCCATCAACCACTACTCTTATGAACCTATATTACTTTATTAAATATTTATTGATTTTTTAAAATTTTTTTAGAAAAATAAATAAAATGTTTTTGGCATTACAAAGTTAAAAACATATTACTTCGGCATTACTTTATAAAGTGACAATCTTTACAACTGTGTGGTTTACATAAACACAATGATTTCCACTCACATACGCAATTATATGTTGCGTGTTCTAGAGTGGGAAGACCAGACAATCTTTATAACTACACAAAAAAAATAGAGAAACCAAAAATATTGGGCAATCTCTAACAATTGTGCTCCAAAAACAAAGATGGCAGAAATGGGTTGATGCAAATATGGAACGAAAGCAACCAAGCATGTAACAAAACATGAAGCCATACGAAAACAACTCATTTCAAAAAACTATCTTAGTTTCAAAATTTCTTGTGTTAATATTGTTGAATAATCCACATCCCCTGGAGTGACTTCAAACAAAAGTCAGTCACAAACCTGGATGTGAAGGCCAGGGAGATGACATCAAAGGAAGTCAAATTGTGGGATGTAAAATCCTTCAAAATGTTGGTCAATCTCGCTGACCCAATCTCCGGGGATTCTACGCTCCACAATTTGACCTCCTTTGATGTCATCTCCTGAACCTCCGCATCCAGGCTTGTGACCGACTTTTCTTTGACGTCATTCCAGGGGATTTTGATTATTCAATCATATATTTAAATATATCATTTCAAACAGATTTCATTCATAGAAATGTAAAAAAATAAAAATTTTCTTTATTCTTTTTATTGTTTTGTGATGACATGTTAAAACAAAAAAAAATTAAAGAAATGTAAAAATTAAAAGTTTATTATTTTATTGTTTCATGATAACACAAAAAGTGTCAAAACAAAACCAATGTTTTGAAAAAAAAATACCCTATGTTTGAAAATATCCTGTACCTCTACAAGGCCACCATTCGCTCATGCATGAAGTATTGTTGTCACATTTAGGCTTGTGCATTTACTACTAGTCCCTCACTCCTGGACAGGGTTCAAGTCCCTCACTCCTGGACAGGGTTCAAGTCTCTCACTCCTGGACAGGGTTCAAAAGAGAGCTGCCAACCTAATAAGTGCCGAACTGTCAGCTAGACTCCAGTCTCTGTCCCATCGACAAAATGTTGCATTTCTCTGTTTTACAAGTATTTTAATGGTAGATGCTCTGATGAACTACAAGCCTTTGTACCTCCCCTCGACATAACTCTGACGAACCCTACAAGTAACAAAATCCCACCCCTACAGTAGAGATCCCCAGATGCCAGAAAGCCTTCTACTCTATTAGTTTCTTCACCAAAACTGCTAGACTTTGGAATTCTCTTCCGGGTTCCTGCTTTCCCGACTGTACCGACATGCAGAAGTTCAACAGTAATGTAAACAGACATCTTGCTGTTCAACTCCCTACATAGTATCCCTGTAATTTATGTCCCAGATAGTAGCCCCCCCGCCTACATCAAAGTGGCACTGTTTGGGATGATAATAAAATTTAAAAAAAAAACAAAAATACAGATAAATATCTCACCTATTAACATGCCTGGAGGTCCAAATAATAAACCACCAATAACTGTGGTACCACCAGCAATAAGACCTCCTTTTACACTTTCTTTTGTCGTTGCATATATTTCATTATCGTCACAAATAATTTTCAAGACATCAAAGATGTCTTCCTGTCTGATTGGCATTCCTGAAAAAAAAAAAAAAAAAACAGAAAAAGAATTGTGAAAATTCAGATATTTCTTATTTTTGTGAAATTTTCGCAATAGGTATTAGATGTTAATTCATTAAATTTCAGTTTCTTTAAATTTTTAGAGGGCATATAGGAATAATTTCCTATTTACAAATATTTAAGATTTTCATTAAATTTTGATCCATAGCCATTAGAAAACAATCAAGATTCCTGACTTTGAATTTCTTCTTAAGATCCTTTAAGCTTAAGCCAAATTTAAGACCTTTTTTTTTTCTAGGATCAAAATCATGTAAGGGATTGTGATTAAAATTGGAATTAGAAATTCTAAATCTTTTAAAAACTAACGCATTCAATTTAAAAACTAAGACAATCAATTTAAAAATTTACACATTCAAATTAAAAAATAGTGCATTCAATTTAAGAATAAGGATTTTTGTTGACAAAAATCATGTATTTCAAATTAGAATTTACATTATTTATATATTTTGAATTTTTCGTATATATTTAAATTTAAAAATTTTTAGGCATAAAAAATTTATTTTTATATGTTTCCATAAATTTTCGTCAATCCAATGGGTGATTGGACATGATATAGAGCTTTTTTTTAAATAGCAAATAACCAAATAAGTATGAAAAAACGAAAAATAAATATTTATTTTTATAATCTTCTCCATACAAGAAATCTTCTTTGGCTATTACAGCTGCATATTGCCTTAGAACATGCTGAATGTACCGCACCATATGAAGTGGATTATCAGCTGGGGTGACTACTAACCTAAACACTTCTTTTACATGATGCAACCAATATTAGAATCTTGTTAGTCCAATAAGAGGATCCGTCAATACATCAACTAACCTTTCTGACATTACGTCAACTATTTTTATATAATATTAAAATAAAATTGTAAAACCTTACTTTAAATTCTATGTTTAAAACTAATCATTGAGAATTATGGAATTTAAATCATTAAAAATCTTTTTAAAATTAATTATTTTTGAGATTTTTTTTTTCTTTCTTTGCAACTGATTATATTATACTAGCAGGTCGCCTGGCGTTGCCCGGTTGTCAAATACACATAAATATAATATTTTAATTCATACAGAAACTGATACATGTGCATGCGAGTATTTTTTTCTAAACAATTCACTTCTTGTAAAAAAAAATTTAAAAATACTCAAGCCGAGATCGAAACAAAAACCTAAAGACATTGAGTCAAGTACGATAACCATTACACCAGTTTGACATGAAATTTACAAATTGATTTTAAAAAAATCTTATTCTTAATATAAAGAAGCTGTCATGTTTCTTGACCATGCATGCACAGCCGTGAAACAGTTGACAAATAAAAATGTGCCTAATTGTTTATTTTTTTGTTTAACATTTGTAAGTTTTACATTTGCAGAAAATAAATGGTAAATATTTTCTGAAAACTGATAATCTTTGGCCGATTTAGCAAAACTTAATTTTCGACAACTGTTCCTATTTACTTGCCTCTCCACGAAGGCAAGGTCGGTTTTTAATGTGGGAAGAATTCAGCTCCCCAAAAAGGGATACTCTGGATAGGAACAAAAATAAATATTGTCTCAGTCATGAAGGATTTCTCCTCAACTGACCGAGGCAGAAAATGTGAAGAGTGTAGTTAGTATCAATTCTTTGCGGCTTTTCTACCTTATCGTTTTAGGGCACTTCGTTCACTTTTTCATCTCATAATTTAGGACACTTGATTCAAGGATATTTTTTTTATTAAATCAAAACATTAAAAAAAAGAAAGCTACGATTGTTTTAATGTAACAAAATTAATAACATTAATAATACAAAATGTAGCCTTTACGCGACTATTAAGAGAAAACCAACGATATTTTCATTAGATGGAAAAAGAAGCTGCGGTAACTGTTTTTTTTTTTTTTTTTAAGTAAATGTCAATGGTAAGGTTTAAAAAAAAAAAAAAAGTCGCTGCAGTTTTAAAAGTCTCATCCTTGTTTTATTAAAGAGTTTCATTCTTTGGTGCTTCTACACTTTATTGCCGAAATTGGAGACGCCATTTTCTTTCACGCACCTGCTGTCCAAATTTAGAGGAGAAATCATTGGCCGAAGCAAGCATGAAATAAATAACAAAAAAATTAAACTTCTGGAAAGTACTATGAAAAAAAGTAAATAAAGAAAGTGAAAGAGAACATATATCTGTAATTGTTTAATTGGAAATGTTTCGATTTAATTAATGAGAACGGGAAAGTTTTTCATGGAACATGAAGTGACATATTCATAATGGTTTAAACTGGGCGAGCGCCATTTGAAAACCAAAACAAAACCAAAACATTTATTGTATAAAAATTTATCAAAATATTATTGGAAAAACATCTATTGAAAAGTTTGCGTAAAAAATAGAATTTTAATAAAACAATTTTGTAATGAAAGCAATATTGGGTTTTTATAAAATAGTTTTATTTTGTTTGTTTATTTTTTGTGGGTTTTTTTTTTTCGAATAAATAAAGAATTTTATACATTTTTTAAAATTAAAGCAACAAATTAATTTAAATGATTGTTTTTCTTTTTATAAGGGTGGGTGGGTTGTTGTTTTTTTTAAACTGGGAATCAAAATATAATTGTAAAAACATTTATTGAAAAGTTTACGTAAGCACACGTTAGTCGTTCTCCAGTTTAATTGTTTTGTTATTTATTTCATGCATCGGCCATAGTTTATAATATGATTTCTCCTCTGGATTTGGACAGCAGGCGCGTCTTCAATTTCGGCAATAAAGTGTAGAAGCACCCATTCTTTGTATTTTTTTTAAGGTTAAAGACTAATTAAAAAAAACTTAACATAACATTTACTTTTTAATTAAAAAAAAAAAACTGGCGCCGCAGCTAGCTTCTTTAAATGTTTTTAATGAAAATATTTTTCGTTCATTGATTTTCTCTCAATAGTCTTAGTAAGACTACATTTTGTATTATTAATGTTATCAACTTTTTACATTTAAAAAAAAAAATCGTCGCAGTTTTTTTTGTTTGTTTTGATTTAATAAAAACTATCGTTATCGAGCGTCCTAAAGTGATGCAAAAAAAAACAAACAAACAAACGAATCTCTTAGTAAAAGAGAGTTGCCTCCCTCTGCACAGTAAACTATTGTAAAACAGCGCCGTTTTTCATAATTTTTGGATATGTTCATTACCGTAACATGACAATTAAGTATTGGTTTGTACACAGATTCGAAAAAGTTGTCAAAAAACAAATATATAACAAATAAATGTTATCAAAGGCAAGATAAGTTACTTTTCTACCTAACTGGATATATTTTTTGTTTTTATTCAATTTAACATGTTTATTAAGGTCGAAAAGCATACAGTGTTTACCGCTGTATTGGAAAATTAAAGATGGCGCCCGACTCTCTCCTTAACACGGTAAGTTTGGGAAAAGGTGTTATAAATAATAAACTAGACAAAATACTATTAAAAAACCACCGAATATATGTCAAGTTATGTCACGGTAACATATATTGAGCGAATTTCTAACAGTATTTTGTCTAGTTTATTATTTATAACACCTTTTCCCAAACTTACCGTGTTAACGAGAGAGTCGGGTGCCATTTTTAATTTTCTAATACAGAAACACTGCATGTTTTTCGAGCTGAATAAACATGTTACATTGAATAAAAACACAAAAAATATATCCAGTTTGGTAGAAAAGTAACTTCTCTTGCCTTTGATAACATTTATTTGTTATATATTTGTTTTTTGACAACTTTTTCGAATCTATGTGTACAGTAATACAAACCCGAACTTAAAATCGAGATGAATTATCTCCCTTATTATTCGTCAGCATTTAAGAAAATGAAACGAAGGTCGAAGTCTACATCGACCAAAACACTACGCATATAGCAACCAAGATGAGAATGATAGTCCAAATAATACACGTTTAAAAATATCTGATTTATGTTTTTGTTTTCTCCTTTTTGTCTCGTATAATTTTCTTACAAGAAACAAAACAAAAACAAAACAAAAAAAAACAAAAAAAAAAACAAAACAAACGTAATCTTTTTTTGTTGTTAATTTACTTTAGTTAATTACTTACTTGAGCGATTTAGTGTCGTCTACTTATAACAGGATCGATTTCAACAAAATATAAATAAATTTTCCAAATTACTTTCACTTTTATTAGTCGAAGTTTCGCATCCATCAAAACATGCGTAGAAACAGATAAAGAATTGCCGAGTTTTATTCATTCATCTTTTAATTAAATAAATAATTAAATAAACTATAAACAAACGCCAACACAAATACTTAACATTAACATCAACTGATACGTAGTGTTCATGGTTTGAAAATGAATGACGTGTTGACGCGCTGGCTTCGAGTTGCGCATTCAGCAATCAGCATCTATCACTGTTTTAAAATTAGACTTTTGGACAGTAATGCAGTTTAACCACCCTTTGGCCTTGCTGCAGTTCAATTTCTTGTCCTCTGTCAGTGGAGGAGAAATCCTTCACGACTGAGACAATTTTTTATTTTTGTTCCTTTTCTCCACGTTAAAAAACGACCGTGGTGTCTAACTGTCCCGTGGGGGAGGCATTGTAAATAGGAACCCTGACAAATTGTTTTCATTTTAGGAGAATTCCGTCCACGGTTTTCTGGTTGAATACAACATAGTAGCCTTCAAATCCAACGTAAACAAGTTCTTGTTGAGCCGTCTCCATAAATTATCAAATTCTACTCAATTTACACCATTAACGATTACTATACTAGCACTTTATTAACCCTTATCCTGGAGTGGCCTTCGGGCCTTGATAAGCAATTTTTCATTATAGACTGCTTGCATAGACATCTTTTGAGAGAATATCGGGTACTCCTTGGGCGTTGAGTTCCATGGCGACCAGCATAAAAAAACACGCGTCGCTCCCTTCCTGACGCAAGCGCACGTAACATTTTTTTTATTTACTGACGTTGTCGTAGTAACTAAACGATTATTTGTCACATTATTTATTTTGAAAACAGTTTTACTCTTTATGAATATTAAAAGAAAAAAAGTTACTAAACATTTATTAATGTCTCACTTTTACAGACATTTGTTTTTAAATTTCTTTTTAAATTACGACTTTTATCGACTTTTTTTTGTTTAATAGCATTTGCGAATGGGTATGCTGACATTTGTTTTTTTAAATTTCTTTTTAAATGACGACTTTTTATCGACCTTTTTTTTTAAAAAAAAGATAAATAGTATTTGCGGATGGGTAAAAAACGAAAAAATAACTAAACCATTTACTGTATCTTGACTTTAATAACATTTATTTGTTAAAAATATTTGTAAAAGTGAGAAATTATAAGTAAATGAGTTAGTTATTTTTCGTTTTTTACCCATCCGCAAATGCTATTAAAAAAAAGAAAGTCGATAAAAAGTCGTCATTTAAAAAGAAATTTAAAAACAAATGTCTGTAAAAGTGAGACATTATTAATAAATGTTTAGTAATTTATTCATAAAGAGTAAAACTTTTTTTCAAAATAAATAAATAAATAATGTGACAGATAATTGTTTAGTTACTACGACAACGTCAGTAAATAAAAAAAGTGTTACGTGCGCTTGCGCCAGGAAGGGAGCGACGCGTGTTTTTTTATGCTGGTCGCCATGGAACTCTATGGCCTCGGTATTTATAAAAAAGGATGGGAGGTGGGGGAAAGGATGCCATAGAGGCCACAACCAAGAATACATGAAATGAATAACGTTGGAAGTGTGTGGATTCTGACTCCATATAATTAAAGACTGACGAATGTTGAAGGTTGAGAACCGACTTTATTTACTACCAACAGTTTGTATTAGGAGAGGCAAAGTGTTCGTAGGATGGAATGTGATTTAACAAAGGAGATGAATGTTCGTAAAATGTTTGTAGGTATGTATGAATTGACGAGGAATGAATGTTCGTAAAATGTTTGTAGGTATGTACGAATTGACAAGGAATGAATGTTCTTAAACTGTTTGTAGGTATGTATGAATTGACAAGGAATGAATGTTCGTAAAATGTGTGTAGGTATGTACGAATTGACAAGGAATGAATGTTCTTAAACTGTTTGTAGGTATGTATGAATTGACAAGGAATGAATGTTCGTAAAATGTTTGTAGGTATGTATGAATTGACAAGGAATGAAGGTTCGTAAAATGTTTGTAGGTATGTATGAATTGACAAGGAATGAAGGTTCGTAAAATGTTTGTAGGTATGTATGAATTGACAAGGAATGAAGGTTCGTAAAATGTTTGTAGGTATGTATGAATTGACAAGGAATGAATGTTCGTAAAATGTGTGTAGGTATGTACGAATTGACAAGGAATGAATGTTCTTAAACTGTTTGTAGGTATGTATGAATTGACAAGGAATGAATGTTCGTAAAATGTAACTTATCTTTTGGACGATGGAGAGGGTTAGGGTAGGCCGGTCATCCTGCTGTTGGTGATGCGTGTCCTGGTTTGTAACTGGAAAGCGAGTGACTTCTTTCACCAGCGCTAGCAGCCCGGCGTCTTCGTCTTCTTTCTCCTCCTCTCTTCTTTGGTTTGTGTGAATTAGGCATTGTTTAGAATTGAAGCCCATAACATGAGAGTGTAGTCGGCTTCAGTTCACTGGTGCCTTATTTCTTTTTCTTCTTCATCTCTTTAGGTCGGGTGGGAGAATCCGTCCGTGCGTTTACTGACGCAGCAGGGCGAATCTCCTCTTCCAACTTTTCGGTTCCCTCAAATCCCTCATTTTATAGTGGCAAACTGGCTCCCAGTGATTGTGATATTTGAGGTGTTTATTTTAGGCGCGGAGCTCTGCCATTGGTCGATAATTATTTTATGGTTATCTAATTTTTTCTTCCCAAGCGGAAGCGATGCGTGGAGCCATGTGCAAAAGACGATTTTTCATTTTGTCTCTCATGGTGGATGCGTTAACATTCGGTTGCCAATTCTCATCATGTTCCCACAACTCAACGCCCAAGGAGTACCGAATATCGTTTGTTTCTGATTTGGTAAAAAGTGAGTCAAGTGCAACTCAATTATTTGTGAGATTTTTAAGTATTGCATATTGCATTGTGAATTACTGCTCCTTTTAGAGAGGATAACCAATTTGTGTGCAAGAAGCGTTAAACAATACAGATGAGAACTTGGTGTGGAGAGCAGGCACGTATAGAGCAAGATGGGGGTGCCCAAGCACCTGCCCCTTTTATTCCTGTTTTAAAACTACCCTTTCAGAGAAATGTATTATAGGCCTGTGCCCCACCGAAACGGTTCATTACTGTATTTTTACCGTTTTTTTTTTTTTTCACTTGAGCACTGGCCCTGAAAATTATCTCTGCATGTCACTGGTGGAGGGAGTATATCCAAATAACGAAGCTTTTGAGTTTGTTCAGGTTGTTTTTTATCTTGCTGATACTGTTGGAGCAGAGGGTGGAACAGGTGCTAATGTAATTGTAAGAATTAGGGGTTCATGGAACTTCTGTTATTTCTAACCATAGAGCGTTACTACTATTAATCAAAGGAAAAGTCTATTGGGCATTGGTATGTAGTGTGATCAAGTATGGAAGTGAAGGTTGAGGATATGTGTTACATGGAAATAAATGATATAGGAATGATACAATGGATGTGTGACGTGAGTCTTAAAAACAGGCTTAGATCTGATGACCCCAGAGGAAGATTAAATCTGAACAGTAAATGGAGATGTGTGCAGAACAGAAGAATTTGACCACATTGAAAGAATAGATGAGAGTTCTTGGGTTAATAAATGTAGCACAGTTGAGGTAGCTGGTTCAGTTTTGCAGGGTCACAGAAAACATAGTGAAACGACACTCGCACTAGGTGGGTTGAACCACCTTCCTCCAAAGGAGAAAATTTCATGGGAGTATGAAATTTGCAAGTGGTCCACTGTTGCATGAAAGGAAAACGTGGGAGAATGTGATAAGAATAGAATTAAGAGAAAGAAGGACAAATAAAGATCTGGCCAGAGATAGATTACTTTGGAAATCAATTGCTTTGCCAGCGTATAAAGCAAACATTAAACTGAATGTTGTTGTTGTGGTGGTGGTGGTCATCATCATCATCATCATCATCACGAGACAGAAGGAGGCTCAGGATTATTCATGCAATATTTACCATAGTCTTATTGAGTAGCAGTTTTTAAGATTCCTATCAAGTTAATGTTTACTGACAAATTGCACGTATAATACATATCTGTTAAGTATTAGGTGCTTGTCTTTTTTTATTATTGGTTTGGTAAATTTCTATTTCAGTCACGTAAATTATTTAGAGTGCAATGAGTTTTGGCGACTTTGTATTTACTTAAACTATGTTTTACTAAAATTTTAACACGTACCTATTTACAATGCCTCCCCACGGGACAGAGTTAGACACCAGGGTCGTTTTTTAATGTGGAGAAAAGGTACAAAAATAAAAATTGTCTCAGTCGTGAAGGATTTCTCCTCCACTGAAAGAGAACAAGAAATGGAAGTGCCGCATCTAAAGAACAGATACTACACTTTGATCTTGGCCAAAATTTTAACACGTAAAACATTAAGTATGAGTAAGTTCCATCATACATACGAAAAACTGAAATGAAACTAGACCAAAAAAATAGTCGCCATCTTTGTAAGTCAGGAAAGAGGCCAGGAACACCTAACTTGAATTCATAATTTTCTAATTAAGGACAGGGAATTTTTCCTCTTTTTTTTTAATGGTATTTTACCATATTTTTTTTAATGTTACCACCTTCCCTAATGATAAAATAATATTTTTCTTTGTTTTTGTATTAATTTGAAAAAAAAAAAAACGGTTCCTGTCTTTAACTTGAAGTATGTGTATAAGTAAAAACCTAAATGTAAATTACAAGACTTTCTTCAATAATAATTTGTAAAAATAGATTGTTAAAGAATAAAAAAAATACCCAAAACAAGGCTTTTCTATAAACAAACTATATAAATATATTAATTTTATGTTTCTGAATTATTTATATGTAGACATATTTTGTCTAGCTGATAGGTGGCAAGGCATGTGACCTGGTTGTCTGTTTTTCAGGGTAAATTTTGAGATAACGCAGAAAGAAGTAAACATCACTTTTGAATGAAAGAAAATCTAAAACTGTGTAGAATGCACATAAAAAGAAAATTTTTATTTTCCAATAGTGCTATGTAAACACTTTTTTGAGGCTTCATCGCCTCACACCATAATTTAGGTAAATATGTACTATAATGCAAAAACAGTTGATTTTTAGAGGTTTTAAGATTCCTTATGAAAAAAAAAAACAGAAACAAAAAACCCCTTTCCTTTACCAATTTTTAATATTCAAGATAGTGTAGAATTTATTTTATGCACAAAACTTTAATTTTTAATGTCGCAATTTCACAGCATTTCGCAACACACCTAAAATCTTAAAAATGCAATATTTTGGAAGTCGCTTGGAGTTATACGTTAAAATTTTCAGGATTGTCTAGTTTTTATGAAACCAACAACTATGGAAAGTTTGAAGAAAATCTAGAGGTATAAGGTGACAGTCTGAATGAGTTGATATGGAATTACCCCATGGTAAGTGTGGTTACAATATAATAGTGTTAGATCTAATCAGTTTGGTTCTGGTGAAAATCCAAAAAGTTTCAACAGCAGGATCCGTTATTCTCTGGTCATCTCTACCTTTACTTATAGGTAGCAAGGATGTGTCAAGCATAAAACTGCAAATCTATGGAGTGCAGACAACAACATTGCTTCTATGCATGTGCAACTATACCATCCTTTGTGTGTTTTTGATCAAAACTTTTTTGAGTTCTTAATCAACTGCAGGGCTTTATTTCTCTAGATGCTGAAAGTGAAATTTTGCAATATTGCAGATAAAATGAATAGCTAACGCTAACAGGGAGGACTTCAGGAAAATCAGAAAATAAGGGCCACAACCTCCACCACACCACCACCACCACCACCACCACCACCATCATCGATTTAATACCGTTTTTACATGCTTGATTGTATTGGATGGCTTTAAGAAATTGACTTCCAAAATCTGGCTGGGCATTTCTGCTTTCCTCTTTCTCTCAAACCTATCCTTATTACACCCTCCCATATTTTTCTTGTCCTTCCTCTACTAACTGACCCTGCTACCTCAACTGGTCTAAGCATATCCTTAAGACTCACATTGCACATCCATGATATCATTCTCACATCATTTCTTGTTAAGTTGGAGACTTGGCGGATTGCGATAGAAAGTAGTTATTTATTTGCTTCCCCACTGAGCAGATTAGGCACAAGGCCACTTTTTAATGTGGAGAAAGAGGGGAGAGGGACCAGTTCCCTCTCGGGAGAACTGGATAGTGACAATTGGTATGAAGGGTTTCCCTTACATTAACCAAAACTGATTGGTACAAGAGCAATGGTCTGATGTGGGGTTGCCCCAAATATGGTCTTTAGTGCAGCATCTGCGGGAACAGATACTACACTTTGATCTTTAAGCCAAAGTCAAAAAGGCCAGGGCGTTAGCTGTGCTAGGTAAGTACGGAATGCAATAGAAAGTAAGGGTATGATAGCAAATGTTTCCGAAGCCAAAGTGATGATCAGTGGTTGTAGTGTTGCAAAGCTTCTAGAAAGAAGGAAATTTGGTGCAACTAAATTTTTTGTGGTCCTTTTCAGGATTGATTACACAAGAAGTGCAGTGAAAGTACAAGTAGGTCGAGAGAGGATAACAATTTTTTTAAAGGATAGAAAATCATCGTATATGTCAGCTAAACGCATTTATTCATTTAAAAAATAGCTGTCTGTACCGGATGTTGTTTGGAAGCCTTTAAAATATTTATTTATAGGGCTTGGAGAGTTCAATTTAAATACTCCCGAATTTCTTTCCAATTTCTAAGGGTCATCAAAATTATTTAGTATTTTTATCAACTACCAGGAATTGTGCCTGGCGTGGCCCGGTATTAAATGTTATGTTAAGTTTCTTTAAAATAATGAAGTAAAAAAAAACAAACAAAAAAACTGAGAGAGTGCTCTGGAGGCTTCCTGAGTTTTATTTTTTTTTTCACTCATCACTTCAAAAACAATTTCCTCAAGACAAGAAAAGACAATATAATCTCCAAATCAATTTTTATTTTGAACATTTTTCATCTTTCCCTTTAAGGGCCAACGGATAGACTAAATAAAAAATAATAACCGAACGGGGAGCAGACCAAACTTTTCTCAAAAAAGAAGAAAAAAAAAAAGGAAACAAATTATGATAGTGGTGGTGGAGGGGGCTGAAAGAGCCAACGTCAAATCGGAGCTGTAAATCGGTTCTGAAAATGGGGGATTAATTTACTTGAATGTTGAATGTAAAACTGAAACTCCTTCTAAATCTTTAAATATTGATTTTTTCATTTTTCTTTTATAATTTGGAAGCTTAGTGTTCAATAATCAGCAGAAATAGTTGAAAAAAGAGAAAAAAAGGAAAAAACTGTAAGGGGGTGCCGATTGTTCAGGTGCACCTACATAGTTTAAAAAATATTTTTTTACCCAAGTTGTACATGATTAAAACTAGAACTTGATTAAAAAAAAAACGTTTTTTGTGTCCAAAATTATTTATTTATGATTGTTTTATTTGTATTTTTCATTGGATTTTTTTCAAACAAAAAAACAAAGCAAATATGTTTTTCTAATGTAAAAAAAAAAAATACTTGATCAATTTATATATTAAAAAAATATATTTGTGTTTTTTATGACCTTACCCAGCATAGTTTACCTCCTAAAAAGAAATCAAAATCTACTTTTTTGGGGGGCTAATACGTTTCAACAGCCTTTAAAGATAATATAAAAGAAGGATTTTTTTTAAATAATAAAAATTTAACATTTTTAGCATGGGGGATCACTTTTCTATATAAATTTAACGTAAAATGAGACCCCACTTCTTGGCAACGTAGCAAGGCATGTAATCGTTAGCATTTTTTTCAAGTTTGGTCGCGGAGATGGGGGTAGAAAGAGGAATGAGGTGGAGGTAGGGTCATAAGTTCCAAACGTTTTAAAATACATAGAAACACTTCAAAACATGAGTGTGTGTATGTGGTGGTGGTGAGGGGGATTTTCATTCTTTTTTTAGATTTGTTTTGACAAGGTCTCACTGTTGAATATTACTTAATGAGTTAATTATTATTTCCTGATATTTTTAAGGTTGTTAGCACAGACACACACACACAAACTAGGGTGAACCTGTACAATGAACACGCTCAATGTATTTATTCTTTTCGCTTTTTTTTTTTCCAACGGATTACACCCCTCTTATATAAGGGATTTTTCATTTAATCTAAGGGCAATGATGTTAAGACCTTTATTATCCAATGTATTCTGTATTGTTTTTGCTGGTCACCATGTTTGTTTTTGTGCATGTGTGCATTTAATTTTTGCGTGCGCAAAATTGTGTATTGTTTTCACTGGTTGCCAGATTTGTTTTCACATGTGTGTGTATTACTGACTAACACATTTATACATTAATTTTGTATATTCACTATTCCATAGCTAGCTATAACATATACTGACCCTACCGGTCACGAGTGGTCTAGTATATTATAAAGTTGTGATTTCAAAAATAAAAAAAAATATATCCATATGACTTGGCTGTATCAGCTTGAACCGAAACTGAAACCAAAACTGAAGAAAAAAAAATGTATGCATATATATTATAACTTTAGTTCCTTCAGCTATAATCAAAACCGAAAGCAAAACCTATGAAGAAAAAAATGTATGTATGTATATATATATATATATATATATATATATATATATAACTTTAGTTCCTTCAGCTATAATCAAAACCGAAACCAAAACTTATGAAGAAATCTCGGTAAAATTATTTATAAATAAAATGGATGACTTGAGTGCTATCAGTTATAGTTGCAACCGAAACCAAAATTATGAATAATTCTTGGTAAAATTATTTATTACAAGAAATGGAAGATCATAACAATTAAACAGCAGTCACTCGGAAAAAAAATGTAAGCATAACACACAAAATAACACACACGCTATCATATATAGATAAAAAATTATATATAATTGTCATGTCTTCTCACAAAAATTGTCATCACCATATTTTGGTTTCAGCGCTTATCTAGAGAATAGTTACCACATTGTCACGTGCAAGAAGCAAACTTCTTTTCAAGATAAAATTAATCCCATTAAAGCATTAATATTTCTTCTTCTTTTTTTTTTTAAACTCACGTTCATCACTAACAAGGCATATCGCCACTTGAACGTAAAGGACTACTATTTGGGACCATGCCTAGAAAGATTAACAAGATGTTGGTTTGCGTTACATTTAAACTTCTGTATATAAGTACAGTCAGGAAAGCAGGTAGCAGAAAGAGAACTCCAAAGTCTAGCTCCAGCGCATATTGATTTTGACCAAATTTTTGAAGCACTACTTCTACACCATCAGGTAATCATACAGCAGTCACAGAGATCTTCCAGTCACCAACAAAGAAAGACGTCTTCTTTTTCACTTTGATCAACTTGACGCTAAGTAAGGCTATTTTCCACTGGCAGATATCCTGCCCAAGAAAATATTTCTTTCTTACTTTATCATTTCCTTCACTGTGACACTGTTTCTACACCCAATCGTGTAGGTTGTTCAAACAAATATATTATTTGTTAAAATTAATAGAAAATTCACTGTTTAGAAGCACAGTAAAAATGAAATTCAAAACATGACTCGTGCAGTACTTTTTATTTTATTTTATTTTTTTAATAAAATGTTTATTTATTTAAAATTTCTAATTTTCGGTTCATGCAAAATCTTTCATCGGGAAGGTTTAGACAATGCTTTTTTTCTTCTTACTAGCCATGACCTTTTGTATAAGTCAAAAATTAGAAATTTTAAATGAAAAACTATTTATTTAAAAAATAAAAATACAGCCCGAATCTGATCTTTTAATCATCATGTTTTGAATATTATTTGTAATTCAAAGAAGGGATTTTATTTCTTTTTATTTGACAATTCCTTACAAAATAGTATGAGGGCTGGTCTTACTAAACCCTAACCCTAACTCTAAATCGACCGTCTTATAATTTATGCAAAGACCAAATTTTAATAAATTCACTGTATTTTTTTTTTTTTTTGGTCAAAAGTATAAAAAAATCGACCTTTTCTGCTATTTAGAAACGGATTTTGTTTTATTATTGAATAAATGAACTACAACAGCCTGTTACATCTTTCTCTTTTAACTGTAAACAGAGCGACATGCTTTTCTTTACAAACCAACAAGTTGTTCATCTCGGATTTTGGTGAAAATTATAACAGTTGATACTGATCCAAAACTCGACTCAAGGTCATGTCAGTATCTTTCGTTTATGGTAAGCAACCAGAAAAAAACTTATGTGATTAGCCAATCAACTATCAGCAGACGGTGTTTATATTAATAGGGGGGAAAAATCACTTATCTGATATTATTCTTGACCCCCCCCCCCCGAATATTATGTTCTATCAGAGATGTTTCCATAAAAAAAAACAAAAAAGCAAAAATCTCTTAGATACATACAAACAAACAAACAAACTTTTAATGTTGTTTTCATGTTTTCGTCTAAAAAAAAATTTCTTTGAAGCATTTGTTAAATTTTTTTTAACATACTTTTCTGGAAAAAATATTTCTTTCATATAATTAGACTTACATTAAACAAAAATAACAACAAACTTTTAATGTTTGTTTGAAGTTGTTTTCATGTTTTCGTCTTAAAAAAAAACAAAAACTTGTTTCTTTGAAACATTCGTTAAAAACATTTTCTTAATATATCTTGAAAAAAAAAAAATATTTCTTTCATATAATTAAACTTACATTGAGTCTTATCTTATTGTCTTAAAGTTTTGAATTTATCGTCTGGCAGTTTTCACATCTACCTGCTGCTTTTCCAGCTGCTTATCATAAACTGCCAGGAGATACCGATGCGACATTTGGTCAGGTTCTAGATCAGTACACAACAGTTTTAGGAATCAGTTTTTGTCTTCTTTTTTCCCCCTATGGGATCAATCAGATGAACTACAGATATGAACTCATGCGCACTGCAGAGCTGATTTTAATCTGATTTGATTAAATTTGGCCTTTCACTTGTATGTATCTCCCACCCCTAGCACCAATAGAGCCCTTTTTTATTATATGAGATGTAAAATGAAGAAGGAAATATTCTTCCTCATAATATTGATTTATGTATTCACCTGGACAAAGATTGTGACTGTATCAAGTCGAGACAAAAATCCATTTATGTCTTCCTCCCCCATTGTAGCTCGAGACTAACACAAAGAAAAAGAAGATGAATAAAACAATAAAACTTTTCATATTGCCTTTCAAAATTTTATGATACAAAACATTCAATGTTTATTCGTTTTTTTTGTTTGCTTGTATGTGTTTTCTTTAAATATTTTTTTTTGTAATATGAAATATAAACATGCATAAATTTTATTATCTAGAATAGGGACCCTATCATCAGTTTTTTTAATTGTGACTAAAAAAAAGAAAAGATTTTTAATCTGAGGAAAATCCAGCTCCCCCAAAACAAACAATCTGAATTAGGACAAAAATTAAAATTGCCTTAGTCTGAAAGGATGTCATCCCCACTGACCGACTATAGAAAACATGAATGTAGTATCAGAACAGATACTATTTTTAGATATAAAAATACAGGAGGTATTTGAAAAATATTTACCGAATGTGTGTGAGACAACTATTTTATTTTTGTCTCAAAATCTGACAAAAAGGCCATTTCAATAATTTTCCTTAAAACTGAAGTATTATTAATAAAATTTACATTTAAATAAAATATAAAAAGTGTTTGTAATTTAATAAAAATAAATAAATAAGGATGTTTTACAAAACTGAAATTGTTTATCAGGTTTTGTGAAAAAAAAAACAACAAAAAAACAAAATGACATTGTCTCCCACAGATTTTATAAATGAGCATTAGATCCTTTTTTTAAAAGTCGTGTAATAGTTAACGTTTTGGCACTTCTGCAGTATGCAGATGGCGGCCATCTTTTTTATGCGTTTCACTAAACTGTTGCCAGGTGGTGCTTCTCAGTCAAAGGACAGGAGACGATAACTCATACTTTTTGGGAAATTCTTCAGAAACTTTATCTCAAATCAAATCAAAATTTATCGAAAAATGTTTCATTTAAATTATTTATTTGTTTAAAAAAAAAATTACTTCATAAAAATCCAATGTTGCCCTGTTTACAAAATTGTTTTATTAAAATTATATTTTCTTATACAGACTTTTCGCTGACACTTCAACAAGTACCCCAATTTTACTTCAATTCAAAAAATGTTTAAAAAAAAAAAATCCAATGTTGCTTTAACTAAAAAAAATGTTTCATTTAAATTATTTATTTGCTGTTGACCTTTCAATGCAGCTTTAATTTGAAAAATGTTTCATTTAAATTATTTATTTGTTCGAAAAAAAAAAAAAAAAGAAGACAATTTTACTTTATAAAAATCCAATATTGCTTTAATTCAAGAATTGTTTTATCAAAATTATATTTTGTTACACAGACTTTTCCGCCGTCCGTATACTGCAGAAGTTCCAATATTTCCAATCAAACTTTTGCATAAAAAATGTCTTAAAAAACACGCCCTTTCTTAACCCTATCACCAGTGGCAATACGAAAACTAAATTAAAATAAAAAAAATAATAAAAATGCGGGTTACATGGGTGTAACAGGACAGTAAAATTCAATTGCACAAGTCAGAGTTAAACACAAGATTCGGTTTTTAATGTGCGAAAAATCCAGTTACCAAAAACTGGGTACTCTGATTGAGACAAAAATTAGTGTAGTATAAACACCCCCAACCACTCCAAGTTAAGAACGACTTTCGAGGTGGGGGGGGGGGTTAGTCCGAAAGCCGTTCTTAACATGAGGAAGTTGGGGTGTTTATAATATGCTGGGGAATGTCGTAAAAATGTACCTTAAAATGTCTCAGTCAAGAAGGATCTCTCCTTCACTGACTGAGGACAGAAAAGATTAAGTGTAGTATCAGAGTAGATGCTACACATTGCTTCTAGACAAAAAGTTTCGTCACAGTCTTAGATAACAATCGCAGATATTTTAATGTAAGTAAAAAGTGTTTTAACATTACATAGTTATCTCCCTTAGAACATCAGAACATGAAAGTTAACGAATAGATTCGATGTGATGATTGATTTTTATTTTTTTGTTGGCTTACAAAATTGCTTATCTCTGTTCCAGATGTATCTAATTTAAGGTTTCCTTAACAGAGTATTAGATAGATTCTGAATGCCGCAAAGCTACAGGGTGGTCTAAAAGTCTTGCTAGCTCTACCAGAAAGTAATAACACAAGATGAACAATTATCAAAGCTAATCTTCGCATAGACTGTATGATCAACTCCTATAATAATTTGTAAAAAAAATAAAAAAGGCCCTTCTATAAATAACAACGGTATGTATTTATTTAAGTGGCCTACACCATTGGGTGTAGGTTGCTTAAAATTAAATCTGTGTCATAGGAAAGGTTATAATAAAGTAAGAAAGTTTGGGTACTAAAAATATTTTCTTGAGAAATTTATCTTCCATAGAGATTAGCCTTGTTCTGCTGTCTAGTAGACGAAGGCAGGAGAAAGGACGTATTTCTTAGTTTCTTCCAGGAAGTGCTTTGAGACTGCTGTCTAAACCCCAAGTGGTTTTAAACATATCTATTTCCATCTCCATATACTATTTGTCATATTTCTTGTAATCCCATCCTTATGCACAAAAACAGGACTCCCTTGATGTGTAGCCAGTTATTGGTTATACCTCTTATCCGGTGGGTGGTTGGTATCAAGTGCTTATTCGGGTATTTGAGGACTCTTTGAATCTCAGGGCCGACCAAGCAAGTCTGGGCCCCTGTATCTGAAAATGCTTGGATGGAATAGGTGAGTGCATTTACGGGTTTCTTTGGCACCCGTCTGAAGGTCGCATGACTCTTGGGCACCATAGTTATCTCTGCTGTAACTGAAGGGTTAATTCTGGAGTAAACACCTGAAATTGCTTCCAATCTCACTCAAGGTAAGGCATGTTCGTCAGCTGTTTCTTATTGTGTCTGCGAGCAGAAAATTTATCTGAGGTACCATTCATAAACATAAATGACTCCCCACTTCTTGACAGTTTGCTTGTGGCTTCCGTTCTGGACTCCTTAACTTTATGGCATACCTTTTGCAGGATCCCCATCACTGATGGACAATCTTTTTGATTCATCGATCCTCCTGGGTGTGACGTCTTCCTGCAACTGTCTCCTGGTTATGCTGTTTATGGTTCGACCTTTGTACACCAGGTAGCGCAAGAGGATGTGTGGTATTGTTAAAATAGGGAATTGATTTGTTTGTTGCCTCTAGGCAGACCAACTATGAGAACTTCTGCTCTAATGTAGTCAGCAAAGCAACTGCTACCAGTACCATTCTCTGGTGCTTGGTATTTTGCAACCCTGCTATCATCTGCCCAGCAACTATATCGTCTGAATAGTTAATTTGCTGCCGGCAAGTCAGTTTATTTAGACACTGAATATGAATTTCACAAAATTTAGTTTGACCATGTAAACATCGATAAAAAATGAGTTACCGACTCACCCTCGTTCTGTTTCATGGAGTGTAATTTCTGTTATTGGACTTTTTTCACATGACCACCAGTCGTATCTGATGAAAAACGTAATCCTCTGAGGCAGAGTTGAATCTTTCTGACTCTACAAGTTCAAACAGTGAGCTATTCATTTCCGGGGTGCAGCGCTCCTGTAGTTTGTTCCGGATTATGGCTGAGTCTTCCAATCTGGATACCTCTTTGTATCATGTTCAGGTGTCCAAAAATAGTGCCCATTCTCTGTCAGTTATATCCAGTTCTTTCGAGGGTCATTCCGTTTTTTTGTTCACAATATGTTAGACTTCTGTACTCAGTCTGATGTTCTCTTTCTGCAACTTGACAAGTTGCTTTAATAAAAACACATTTTCTTGTTCCATGATATTTTGATGGTAAATATATCTAATGTCCAATGCTGTTATACAAGTTTTCACACTTTATAGTGAAAATCTGTTTGTAGCGCCATATAAGAGTTGAGTAGAGTGGTATATTGTATCCTTCTGGCTCACGGTGAGCTCAATACAAAATACTAATGTCTGCGCTCATGTTTATGCTATTTATAGAAATCAGGTGAGGTCACTCTAGTTCC
Source organism: Euprymna scolopes (assembly GCF_053919585.1). NCBI lineage: Eukaryota > Metazoa > Mollusca > Cephalopoda > Sepiida > Sepiolidae > Euprymna > Euprymna scolopes. Next base: position 33,928,579 of record NC_136490.1, on the reverse strand, counting down.
TTCCTGTCCAGGAGAGATCACTCTGGTTGCCTCCTATTGTAAGGGACAGATAACTCTTATACCTATACAGTATCATGATTATAGTAAATACAAAACTCTTTTTTACGTATGCATATTGTTACACAGGTGGCGATAATGGTGGAAAAAGGAATTTATGAAAAAGCAAATATTTATCACACATGTGACAGGGAAAAAAATAAAAGGAAACATGAGGATGAATACGACAGCATGCAAGAAAGAACGAACACGGACATCAGTGATAATGTTTTAAAGTTAATTTTATTATAAAAATTAAACTATGGTGGGTGGGGGAAGTGAGATTTAGCAAAAATTAAAAAAAAAAAATTACGAGGGTGTGGAAGAGGTATCTTCATCTACTATCTGAAAATGCAGACGAGAAATATATCGATTAAAAAAAAATATATCAGCCCAAATAAAACAATGGTAAAATGAACTCGCCACCTTAATATACAAGAGAGAGGTATGCAGAGAGAGGACTTACAGTTTTTATTTTATTTTCTTGTGTTTTTGTTTCAAGCGGTTGGTTAAAATAAATATCTTCAATATCCATCTCTTCGTTAGTCTATAATTTGAATATATATTTATAAAATTTGCCGTTTATCGCTGCCACCATCACCTCCTTTTGCTGATGATATGGGATTTTTTTCGACGTTGTCTCCTTCTACTTTTCTTGTATTCCAGATGCTTTCGTTTCATTTCGTTTCTGGCGGTTTAAAGCATATATTCGTAAAGTTCACCATTTCCTCATCGTTTTATAGTCAGTATTATTTCCTTTGATGGTGTCAAGTCGTTTCTTTTTTTCCTGTAGTTGTTGGGTGAAAATTTTTCCGGCCGCTCGGCACGATGGCTCACCAGAGTGTCCATACCAAACTGTCTCTTTTTCCATCTCTCCCTCTCTCTTCCCTGTATTTTCCTTATTCTTCTCTTTCTTTCTTTGTTCACTTAGTAACTAACAGGAGTCAGAAAGCATGTTGCTGACCCGGTGACCCGGTCACCTCGCTTGCAGATTCACTCACTGAACGTCTTTCTCACCTCTCACTCTTTCTTTTATACTCTCTCTCTCTCTCTCTCTCTCTCTTCCATGTTCATTTTGCTTTGGCGACAAAATATATAAAAAAAAAACAATACATTTTCGTCAGCCTAAAATTACATTTTTTAATTTTCTTAAAACACATAATCCAATTTAAGCATTATGTCACAATATATATCTTGATTTAAAAAATTTTGACTACCAAACTCCTCCTAGAGTTTTTGGTCTAATGTATTTGAAGCCATGCTAAACTTTATATTTCGGGTTTAGCCCGGGAAAAGCGGTACAAAAGTGTGAAAATTTAAAAAGAAAATGAAATTTGCCAGGTGAAGGTCAAATGACGGCATTATGAATATGCATGCATAATGTAATAGCTATTGGTTCATATTTTAATTTTTAGCCTTGAAACAAACATGCTTTCATAACTCATAGGCAAAAATAAATCGTAAACTA
>NC_136490.1:33879575-33922075 GCF_053919585.1 Euprymna scolopes | reverse complement strand
TCAGAGGAGAGAGAATTGGAGAGAACTTGGTCGTTTACTGTCTTAGATGTGCTACCATAAATGGTAGTGTCGTCAGCATAAATGTCTACAAATGATGTAAGGATATGATTTGGAAGATCATTAATGTAGATCAAGAAAAGAGTTGGGCCCAGGATGGATCCCTGAGGGACACCGGCATTAATACTGTGAGCTTCTGATTTTTGCCCCTCAACTACTATTCTTATGAACCTATCAGAAAGAAATGATTTATTATGCAGGTTATGATGATTCAATTTTTTTTAACCATCTTGTTATCTTGTAAACCTACTTTCCTCCTTAAAAAAAATCCTGCTAAACTTTTTTCCATCTGAATCATATGCCCCCTCTTGCTTATGTCAGGCCAACACTTCATGAACCAGAGATGTCCAGGGTCTACAAATCATAAATAGTTTAAACTTTGATTGACATGTTTCCAAAATAAAATTTGACGTCAGCTGTTGACCTTTCAGGGTTCGATTGACAATATATTCTATTTTTTTTAACTTCCCAATATTAATGTAATTTCAAGATTGATACACTAAAAATATATTTGCATACTTTCTTTATATTAAAATTTCTTAAAACATTCTTAGTTAACTTTGTTTTTTTTTCCTTGTAAGACATTCACAGCAAGAACGTGTCTTCCTACCACAACTGAAAAAGACTTTTCTTTCTCTCTTCGTGCACCTAGTGTCAGGTGAAATTTCCATAAATCAAGCTTTTTCCAAAGAGCTTTCACTTGTAGAACATATTGCCGTGTGTCTGCTTTCCTGTTGATTACAACATGGCTGTCTTCAAATCTAATGTCATTAAAATTCCTGTCAAGGATTGGACCAAAAGTAATCATATTCAGTTCCTGATTCTATTCCCAAGTGCTCATCATTTTCTTGGCTGCCATTCATTCCCATCTAATTGACCATTATTCTTGAGTAGCTCTTGGTCTTCATAAGTGATGACTTCAATAGTGTTTTAAATAAATTGAACTGTTTCTTTTTTCTTAATTTAAGAACTGGTTTCTTCTGTGGAAAGCAACCATTTATCAAGTCGCCTGATGAGGACTTCTGGTTTTAAACAACCATTTGTCTGAAACATTAGCATACCAGTGTTGTGACCATGTAAATTTGTTTATATTAATAAAAATATATCTTGCTCTTTTTTTATTGAGCATTCTTAATAACCTCATTAAATTCATTAGTTATCATTCTTCAATAACTTTAATCTGGTATATATATATACTAGCAGTTCAGACCGGCTTTGCTTGGGCCCTATACACTGCTCATGACTTTATGTGCATATATATATATATATATATATATATATATATATATATATATATATATATATAAAGTGATGGTTGTGTAGTTCCAACGAGAGAAAAAAAATGTATATTTAAAAGAGTGTAGCCATCAACAATTGTGGGTTTTTTAAAAGTTTTCATCATATTTTTATTTAAAAATATTTTTATAACGCGTTTCGAGCTTATGTGTGCTCTCTTCAGATGTTTTCGTAAAAAGTTTTTCTTTAAAATGGGAGTTTGAAAAGTTATTTTTACCTCTGCTGATACTAAATGTGTTTTTCAGAGTGATGTGGTCTCAGACATCCTGTCTCCAACCGTAAGTGTTCAAAGTGTCCGGTCAAAGTTAGATTCAAAGAGGGCGCTTTTGGTCCATTTGGTGAAGGTTTTTATGTTTTTTTTTAGGGTTTTTTTAAAGACTTTCTTTCCCCATGTATAGCACACACTCACACACAATCACACACGCATACATATACATACATGTACATGTACACATGCACACGCATACGCACGCAGGTACATACACATATACACACGCACATACATAGAAATATATGTAGGAGCATACATATATACATACCCACCTACACACTCACACACGTACTCACACACATCCACCACTAACATGTCAGGCACATATTGGTTAATTTTTTTTTTTTTTCTCCCCAACCAAAACACGCATGCATACATGCACTTAATCATTCAAACACGCACACACACACACACAAGTAAGATGGAGAATAGGTAGGAGAAGATACATATACACACACATATAGACGCACATACACATATATATATATATATATATATATATACATACATGTGTGTACATACACACTCACAAGCATCCACATACTATGTAGGCACATACACATACACACACACATGCACATACATAGAGAGACATATGCAGGGCTCACACATACGCATATATCCATATCCACACGAACACATTTACCCACTCATACATATGCATACATATGTATATGTATACACACACATACACACACATACAGATGCGTATACATTCATCCACCCATATATATATGGACACATGCACCCACAATCACACATACACATACACATTCATACATCCTACCTTATGTATATATTGGTTGAAGTTTTCTTTCTTTTTTAATCCAAGCACATATGCATACATGTATTCAGTCACCCAAACATAAGTGCACGTACACACACAAACAAGATGGAGTATAGATAACAGATGATATATATATATATATATATATATATACACACACACACGTATACACAATCATATGTATACACTCACATACACACACATATATACATGCACACATATGCGCACATACACATACATACGTATAATTTCTAATTGTTTGTTTAGTTTAGAGAAATGGTACTGTACTGGATATGGATGCGTGCACCCGTGAAAGTGTGCGCGTGCTTTATTGTGCTTCTTTTGTTTCGTGTGTGAGGGTGCACATTTACCCCAGCATGCATGCGTGTAAGTGTATTTTGTGTTTTGCCTATTTATGTGTATAATTATGGAGAGGGCTACTCTATTACTAAGGTTTTTGTAGCGCTTATGTGGGATTTATCGCATCCTACATAGGCGCTACAAAAAACCTTAGTAATAGAGTAGCCTTACACTGATCCAACATCAAAATCGCGGAAAATAGACACCTGCATGTATCACAGCATATACACACATGCAGTGGAGGCAGATTCGAGATAATGCCCATCTTCCAAACTGACAACTACTTCTACTTGCTAACACAAGAAAAAAACTTTATAGCAAAGTTTAACCCCGCCTTAAACATCTCTCCATAATTATACACATAAATAGGCAAAACACAAAATAAAAAAAACACAGAATTGGCTGAATAGTTTGCTAGAGACCGCAAAGGTAAAATCTTTTGAACTTTGACTCCTTGAAAGCCAATTTTTTTTTACCAAAAACCGATTAAAAAGCTTGCCCTATGTCTAAATACACTTTATGTAAAATTTCAAATGTTTAGACCAAAAATTGGCTGAGTAATTTGGTAGAGACTGCTGAGGTCAAATTTTTTAAAACTTTGACCCCAATTTTGACCCCTTAATATTTATTGTTTTGGGTCAACTCAAATTAAAAAGTAACCTACATTTAAAATTTCAAGTGTTTAGACCCAAAATTGGCAGAGGAGCATGGTAGAGTCTTCAAATGTCAAATCGTTGAACTTTGACCCCTTGACAGCCAAATTTCTGGCTGAAAACCAATTAAAAAGATTTTCCTAAAGCTCAATATCCCTTATGCTAAATCTCGAGTCTGTAGACTGTAAAATTGATAGAGTAGTTTGGTAGGGAAATGTACAGACAGACAGACAATTTCACTTATATATATATATATATATATATATATATATATATATATATATATATATATAAGAACACAATTTAAAACAGTAAATTATACTTTGCAAGAATTTATTGTTCAAGAGAATATTCAGATAAGGCATATTAAGATTTGCTTAATCTGTGGAGTTTTAAAGAAATGCATTCTTCTCATATAAATATTATAGCAAACTCTGAATTTACTAAAAATAAATTGAAACAGCATTATATGAAAACTAGTCATAAATGCAAAAATAGTTTTAGTGCAAAAAGTTAATGAAATTGGGAAAAGAAATGAAAAATGAACAAAAGTAAATTAAAAATTAAAGATTAAAAATCCAGATGTAAGGATATGCAGTGGTAAGGTATTTCCAAGGCGAAATGATCATAAGAGTCAATGTTCTCATAAGAAGAAGTTGGATTGATAAATAGATCCAAATTAAAAATCCAAAATATGCATAATCCAAGTTTGTAGAAAGATCCCATTTGCTAGCAGTCGAGGAAGAAAGATTATTTCAAATCGTTAGAGTTTTTTTCAAGTTTAAGTTTTTTTAAATTTAAAAATTTACTAAATTTTTAACTAACCATGGAAACATTCGTTATGCTGGTTGTGCTATCTGTAAGTGAAAAAATTAACATTTCTATGAAAAGAGGTCTCTCTGATATTCATGTCCATTGTATTTTAAATATAGATCTGACCCAAATGAGGTAAATTAACAAGTACTAATAAATACTCAGAAAGTAATATTGTGCTACACAGTTCAATACAAATAATAAAATCACATTGTAAGAAACAATCTTTAATTTATTCATTCAGTTTAGCACCTCCTGGCAGACAATGTTCTTTTTTCCCCTCATTTCTTTCGATTATCCACTTTTTTTTACATACTGTTTTGCTGACTTTTTTCTTCGATGAAGAACCACTGCACATCGAAATTACGCATTCCTTTCTCACACTATTACAGCAATGATCATATATTATTATAATGATATTCGAAAACAAAGCTACATCAAAAAGAGGTCGCTCTGATATTCTTGTCCAAGGTTGACAGATTGGCCTTTTTACAGCTAAATTTATCAAAATTGGCCTTTTTTTTTTTTTTTTTTTTTTTTTAAAGCAGTTTAGCATTAAAAAAATTGTGGTTGGCTTTCTTCAAAGCGTAACGTATGAACTAACTATGGAAGGAACAAGCAAAATATTATATAGATTATAATAATCATTGAGAATATATTTAACGATGTCTGCAAACTACGTTCACTAGTCAGAGCCTGCTCAACAGACCAGACTTGTACATAATATTTTGCATTTATTCCTGCAGACTGTTTTCTTCATACCTATAACCTTGGTCTTTTCAAGAGGCATCCCCTGTCTATTTGATAATCATTTTTCATTCTAATTAGTTTCTTACATTAAGTGGCTTCACACCTTGTCTGGAGTGATTTCCATTGTCAGTAAAGGATAACTAAATAATAAACTGATGCAGCAATTATCTGTTTTCGTTCTTTTTAGATTTATATTATATGTATTATATGATGGAGCATATTTTATTGGAGCATGTCTTTTCAGCTCTTCTCCAGTGGCTGCGGATTTCAATCACAGACTCCCAGCCTGTTTGGTTGATGCTACTTACCCAAATGTCTTACTTGAAGACATACTATTGGTGTAGAACAGGTCTTCCTGACTTTTGGGAGCCAATTGCAAGCTATCCTCCTATAAAACGAAAAAAAAAAAAAAAAAAAAAAAAAAAAAAGCATAAAATTGGGATCCGCCTATTGTCCATTCACCTGGCATTGTCAAACCACTGGAATCATCTTTGATTGAACAGCATGAATATGTTTAGGACGTCTACCTGATCAAGGACAGTATTTTTTGAGATAAAGCCCTGCCAGATGATTCTTAGAATTCTTTTGAGGTTTCACAGGTGGAAAGTGTTAAGTTTGTTGTAGAGCAGATTGCTGAATACACAGACTTTGTACACTTTCATCTGCTGGAAAAGAGCTGTACAGTCATGTTCCATACAGAGTGAGGAGAGAAGAAAGGATAGCGAACAGACAGCAGAGGGCTGCAATAGAGCTTTCACAACCAGGCACCACCTACATCTGTGGCATCTACAATAGATCCTGTTGATTCATGATAGGATTGCATACACATCAGCCATCAGTATTATACATGGATGACGTTTTACTGGTATTAAATATATCCATTAACCCAACAGGCTGAGAGTTCATGGCTGAAGACCACAGCCATTGGAGAAGAGCTGTAAAGTCATGTTCCAGGAGTGAGAAAAGGAGAGACCGACAGTGGAGAGAGACAGAGGAGAGAGGAGAGAGCACTGACGACAGAGGGCTGCGACAGAGCTTTCACAACCAAGCACCACCTATATCTGTGGCATCTGTACGCAGAGCCTGTTGATACAGTATAGGCTTGCACAGGCACAGTGGATGCTGCAATTTTCAAATGGACTAATCCTAAGCATAGAACTCCATTATCTCCTGATACATATGGATGTCAACAATGATATTGATTACCTATGTTTATTATTTTTTTATATTTGAGTTTAGAATTTTTTTTGTAAATGAAAACTCCCTGATGAAGTATTTATAAACGAACAGTATGAATGTTATTTAGAATTTTCGAAAAATTTGACAAAGAAGTTTTCCTTAAACAAGTTATAAAAAATATATATGATGATATTTACTGTGTGAAATACAATGAAAAAAAATGGGAAAGGTAATAAATTCGTTTTGTAGTAAGTAGAAACACCCATTCATTCATAAAAATCGTTCAAGCATTTTTTCTTTGTTGCTGAAAAGGAGAAAATAAACGCCCATGGTAATTGAAATGAATCAACAAATTTCTGTAATAATATTTGTATTATAACATTTTGTCATTTTGCTTTTTTTCCTTCTTTCTTTCTTGTTTAGAGAGCATATTTAATGCAGGTTGGATACAAGACAAAAAAATGGAGAAGGGAATTGTGATAAATGCACAATGAGCTGTAAAGTCATGCTCTAAGAGGAGTGAGGAGAGGAGAGACTGGCAATGGAAGGAGAGGAGAGGACAGACAGCAAAGGCTACAACAGACCTATCGCAACCAGGCACCACCTACATCAGTGGCAACTACAACAGAGTTTGTCGATCCAGGATAGGCTTGCACAGTCACAGTAGATGCTACAATTTGCAAACGGACGAATCTGAAGCACAAAAGTCTTCAGAGGTTGTACAGGTAGAAGGTGTTAAGTCTGTTCTCTTGGCTGGAGTGGAAGTCCATTGTTGTAGAGCAGAATACTGAACACACAGACTTTTTACACTTTCATCTGCTATAACATTTTCATCTATTATATAACATTTTGTCAATTTGCTTTTTTCCTCTTTCTATCCGTCTTTCTTGTTTAGGGAGCATATTTAATGCGGGTTGGATATGAGACAAAAAAAAAGGGAGAGGGGATTTGTGATAAATGCACAATGACGAATCGTCATTAAGTTCCCCTATCTACCAAGTTCCCTATGAGAGTTGTATATGACACAAGGTGGAGTGTTAATGTACAGTGGGCCAAGAACACTACAAGAACACCCAAATTTTGTAGGGATCAATCTATAAAAATTGCTTGATTCAAATTTTTCAGCATTTAAAAATAAATTTAGTACTATGATGACTGAATTGCCAAGTGATTCTAACAAATGCAAATAACTTTAATTGCTTCCCTTTTCCTTTCTCCGCTTTGCTGGAAATCTGCTCACATCACCAAGTAAGTTTTCACAGAAACGTGTGAACTCAAAATATTTCCCAACCAATGAAAAGCGTTTCAAGCCCTCAAAAGTAACATGCACTTGTGAAAGTAGTAAGCCAGTGCAGACTTAGAAGCTCCTATAAGAACGGGTCAACAAAAATCAGTTTTCTCCAGACCAACCGACCACACCTAAAGGCACTTAAAAACATCTGATCAACACCCTCATCCATGCCTGGCACGGATAGACTAAAAAGACTTAATAGCTCATGTATCCAATCTTCATTAACATGCACACATCTATACATGCACTAACAAGATAAAGGTAAACCAACACACACATATACACAATACCGTGCTGCCAAAAGACTCACATACATATATTACTGATATACACATATTTCACACTTTGAACATTTTGGCATACACATTTCTAAGACTTGTGACTAATGACCCTTTTTTTTTTTTTTTAACTAAACTCGTGTTTTCTACTATGGAGATTTTCATTATTGAAAGTAACTTTTATATTCTTATCTTTTGGATAAAAATCTTTTGTTATAAAATTTCGTTTTTCCCTATTTTCATTTACAAAACTCTTTTCATGTTTTAAGTGGCACTTGTTAACTGGTGACTCTTCTATTATTTCAATGTTTCATTTTATTTCCATTTTAATATGCATGCCCTGCACTGATGATTACACAAGCATGAAACACTAGTGTCTGTAGGTATAAAAAAATAATTATTTATAATTTATAATTATTTCATCCCTATACTAAGAAATAAGTTCTTAAAAGTTCAGCACTGTCTGGGAATTAATAGACAGTCGGCTGGCCTTGTGCAAAAATTTTGACTTATGACCACTAACTCAACTTTCTTAATCAAACACGTGTTTGTGTAAATGACTGAAAGTAGATGTTTCATTCTTACTCCTTGTATAAAAATGTTTTGCTATAAAATTTCGTTTTCCTCCATTTTTCTTACACTTACTATCTGGTGACCCTTCTATTCTCTTAATGTTTCATTTTTTTTTCCATTTTCATATGCATGTATGTTTTATACGGATATCCTTCATTTTATTCCTTTGCTAACACATAACACCTAAATTTCTATTAAACACTTAACACCTAAATTTCTATTAAACCTAAATTTCTATTAAATGTTGGTAAGGTTCTTGGCAATGCACAAGGGCGTATTCATCGTTCAAAAATGGCTTCACCAAGGCCAGGGACCATACCATGGTACACGAATTAATGACACAATAATTCTTAAAAATAGCATTAATGCATGCCTAGCAAGGTGCACTGTGACGACACCACATGTGGTGGGGTGTGTCATTGTCATGGTACCATATAAAAAAAAAAATGGTGGGATCCTTCTATCGATCCAGTAGATATCTCACTGTTGATGCAATTCTCTACCTATATAAGAGTCAGGTACGTTCAAGGATGGAGTATTGCTGTCACATCTAGGCAGGAGCTGCTAGGAAGACCTTATCCTGCCTTGACAGAGTTCAGAATAGACTTCGTAGCCTAGTGGGGGTTGCCTTTTTCTCTTCCCTGCAACCTCTTTATCACAGAAGAGACATTGCTAGCCTGTCTCTGCTTTATCGTTATTTCCATGGCAAGTGCTCGTCTGAGCTCCAATCTATGCCCCCCCCCCTCACCAAACATTCACAAGAAACACTCGTCTGGCTGAAAACACTATCAATAATTTTCCCCACTCTTTATTTGTGCCTAAACCTAAACGAAGATCCCATGAACAAAGCTTCTTTCTTAGAACTGCCTACCTATGGAACTCTCTTTCATTTACTTGCTTTCCAACTGACTCCAAACCCAACGTAAACAAGTTCTTGAGGAGCCGTCCCCCTTAAGTAATCCAAGTTACCAAATCTACATTTCTAACGATTACTATGATATTGTCCTTTTGACCACTATACACTCTTTAACCCTTATCCTCGAGTAGCCTCTGGGCATTGATAAGTGGTGATTCCTTTGTAAAAAAAAATATATATATATTAGGTTCATGATCATCTTCACTGTGTTTACATTCTGGATGAATGCTAGCTCATTTAGCATAATTGTTAATAAACTGGAAGATTGGAATTCAATCCTTGATCAGGTTATACCAACGGCTCAAAAATGATACTCCATATTCCCTTGTAAATTATATTATAATATTATTATATCATATATAAGTATTATAAGGTGGTGAGGATCAAAAGGAGGAAGAAATGGGGTGCTCATATAGTATGGGGCACAAGAGAAAGTTACATTCCAAATAAAATCTCCTTGATATATTCACATATCACGCAAAAATAAGTATCCTTACCAAAAATTAGGAAAAATTATCCAGTAGAATTTTAATGAAAAGTAAAAATCAGTTTTATTGTATCTTGCCGTGCTGTCATTCATTTATTACTTGGTTAAATGAAAAACTGGCTTATCTCCCCCCTGCTTTATCGGTATTTTCGCCTTAGCAATGATGGATTAACAAAAACTGATAAAACTGATTTTTAAATAAATTAAAATTTTACTCTTCTGAATTTTTTAGATGAGGATTGGTTATTTGTATTATTCATGATAAGAAAGGACCAATCAAATGCCAGAACAGCTTTATAAAAGGACTGTGTATTTATTTGCTTCCCCACTGAGCAAATTAGGCACAAGGCGGTTTTTTAATGTGAGGAGTGAAGGGAAAATGGGGACCAACTCCCCGGGGAGTAGGGGAGCTGGATAGTGACAATTGGTATGAAGGGTTGCCCCTACATTGACCAAGGTCTTATATGTGAGGTCGCCCCCACATATGATCTTTGATTGCAGTATCTGCCGGAACAGATACTACACTTGGCCGAGGACTGGGGCTGGCGCTCCAGTAGTTTTTTTTTTGTTTTTTTTTTAGATTTTTACTTTGGAAAGTTCCTCGAAACGGATTTACACTGTCATTCTTTTTTGTTTGGAACTACATTTTCTTTTATTTTAAGAATGACTTTAAACTCAAGACTTCACTGTAGGTTTTCTGCTCCAAAAGTTTCTTTCCTCTAACCGTTTGCTTTTGGAATTCCCTTCTTGCTCTCTGTTTTTCCAACATGCAGAAATTTAAATATAATGTGAACAGACATCTTGCTGCTCAATTCCCCACCCAGATTGCCCTTCTGTAAATCTGATCTCTATCACAATAGCTATTTGTGCATCAGTGGCAATATGCCTTGTTTGGGAGCAAATAAAAGTAAAAAGATAAAAAAATAATTTTCAAAAACTATCCTATCATTTAAAAAATAAGTAAAGCATGAGTTGTCTCCCTTTGCAATCATGCTTAAATAATGTAATTTTTACAACGTTTCAGACACTGTAACCTCTGACCTTCTTCAGGTGTATCTTGTTAAACTTTGGAATTTTTCTGTCAAACTCGGCAATCTGCATGGAATTTCGAAAAGCGCCTTTTATTCAATTGACACTCTCATCCCATCAACCATGGCCGGAAAGAAGTCCTAAGTCATTTGCAATTGTATTTTTGAGTGTCGCCAGAATTTTGGCACGCATTAAGCAAAATAGGGAAGATATTCCAATGGTAACTAAACTTGACGTTTTAATCGTTTTCTTTTCTTTTTTTTTTTTTAAATTTTTCTTATGACAATTTAAAGCAAAAACGTTTCGGTTTAGTTGTGCAGAAGATGGAAACTTGAGAAATCTGGATTAGTCGGGTACTTTAGCTAGTTTTATATTAGATGAAATAACAGAAAGCAAAAAGAAAAAGAAAACGAAGGAATAATAGAAGAAAAAGGAATGAAATAATAAAGAACAAAAGAAGGAATGAAAGGAGAAAAAGAAAAAGAATGAGAAAAAAAAAGAAAAAAGAAAAAGAAATGACGGCGCTTCTACAATAGTGGGACAAAATTTCGGAAATCATAATACTGAATTTCACATGAAACCAATGGTATCTACATATTCCTCGTATTTTTAAGATGATTATATCCAAAAATTACAAAAATCGATAAGGTAGAAAATTATTCATTAAAGAAAATAAAAAATAGAAGTTGATGAAAACGATTGTAAAACACAGGAGAGGTAAAAAAGGCGGGGGTATTTTCCGTTTTGATTCAAACAAGATAGTGGAAAATTTTCACCTACTTTCACACTTAAAGTTATTTTGTTTTTAATAATCCAGTAAAATTTGTTAGGTAACTTCGACTGCATAGTTTGGAAGCTACCATTGTAATTTATTAGAATTGACAAAAAAAAAAAAAAAAAAAAAATCAGTTGAAACCATTGTTTTTTTTTTTTTTTTTATCTGGGAACTCCATTTATTGACTACAAAATCTCGTTCCAATTCTGTAGAAGCGCCGAAATGGCATAATAAGAAGGAATGAAAGAAGATGAAGAAATGGAATAAGAAAGAATGGAATAATAAAAGAAGAATAAATGTTAGAAAAAGGAGAAATCAAAATAATCTATATATGGATACCGTAGTACCTTTAGCGTATATACTTACGTGTGTCACGATTTACAGAGTATAAATTATTCGATTGGGAGATCCTATTTATTAAAAAGGAGGATAGAAAGTGATAACATACTACAAACATTAAATTAGTATATAGAGACGCTAATCTAATGTTCATAGTATATTATCACCTTCTATCCCCTTTTTTTTTTTAAATAAATAGGATCTCCCGATCATCGAAAACGCAATGTAAAAATAATAAAAAATAAAATGAAAAACAATGATGTCTTTTTTAAGCCGTACATGAAAGTAAAATATATCTTCTTAATCTTCTGGTTAGAATCCAAGGGTAGTATCTGTTCTGTCTAAAGATGGTAGAATGATATGATGGGGTTTCCATTCCTGCCGGGTGTCCATTGAATGGAAATATGTCACAGACTCCTATAAGAATATTGGAGATAAACCGTAATTACCAGATATATTCTGACACTACATTAACCAGATTACTTAGATAAATACTTTGGCGGACCTGAAAGAGCTTTCCCCCGCCGTAAAATTAATTCCTTTTCACATTTTCTTTTTTTTATTTTACTGCTGATTATCGTCGATAACAGACTTAACTTTCGTATTAGCAGGAAAATTTTTAAAAAAAAGTTTATTTAATTACTTTTAATGTGGGGGATTACTTTTAAATTATAACGTCCTATTAAATTGATACCCCATTTTTCGATCAATCAACAAAACTCTCCTTATTAAGCTATTTTTGTGGTGTAAAAGAAAAATTTAATAGAACGTTATAATTTAAAAGTGATCCTCCACATAAAAAGTCATTAAATAAATTAAAAAAATTTTTTTGCTAATATGAAAGTTAAGTCTGTTATCGACAATAATAATCTTACAGCAGGGGAGGGGGAGCTCGTTCAGGTCTGCCAATACTTTTATAGTTTTAACAAAAGGGTCGCAAACACTAATATTGCGGGGTTTCCATTCATGCTTAACGTTTACAGATACAAATAACACAGACCATGGGACTCAGAAGAAAGATCTGGGTGTCATGATCCCTCGGTAGACAGCATGGGAGAGCTGGTCGTCATTCTATGAATGTTGGCCCATTTACAGAATACCGAGCAGCAATATATTACATATGAAAGATGCCACTGTGGAATTTCCACAGGTCCACTAATAATAATAATAATAATAATAATAATAATAATAATAATAACACAGATCGTGGGACCCAGAAGAAATATCTGAGTGTCATGATCAGCAGGTGCTCCCTCGGTAGCCAGCATGGGGGAGCTAGTCGTCATCCTGCCAATGTTGGCCTATTTTCAAATTTTAGAAACACAGATAATACGGACGACAACAGGTAAGTATAATCTCGAATTCCAGAGACCAAAATGGTAACGACCCCCCCAAAAAAACACAGCCAAGATAACCAACAAAAAAGAAAAACGCAAAAGAAGAAAGGGACAACGAAGGAAAATAGACTTGTAATGGAATGTTATTATAGAAGCCATCCCAAATATAGATATGGAGGTTATCGCAAACAAATGAAAGAACTATGGGACTCATGCAGTGACTACCATACGACAGAACAAAGGATTGCTGACCAAGCAAGACTAATACTCAAGAGAGACTGGCTCTCAAAACTGGAACTAATGGAAATACAGCGAAAAATAAATAATGAAATTGAGCATGAAGCACTCCCTACTGGAATCACACATGTAGAAGTCCCACAAATAGAAACAGCACAAGCTGAAAACCTACAAAGACTGGACTCTACTCTGACGAGCATGCACGGAAGCGCACAAGCGTTTAAGTCAGGCCTACCTGCGGTGAAAAGCAAACCCAGGATCTTTCGATTACAAATCAAATCCACTAATGACTTACACTCATCTTACTCCAAAGTGACGATTTAGTTTCGTCCAAAAGAACAAGCCTATAAGTGATTCAGGGTTTTTTGAAATACACTGCTTTGATAACGTGTCTCACATTATTGCATTTTCGTATCATGGCATGTCAATTCGGCGAGATTGTTCAGTCCTGCTTGGGAACGTGTGTGTTGATGCAACAGTATTTGTTCATAGTGTGGTGTGTCGATTCAACAGTGGTGTTTGGAAATGTGTGGACGAATTTGTTAAGGACCGTGCCGTCACTTGTGAAAACAAATATATATATACATTTTTTTTTCTGGTGCTCTCTCTCCCTCATGTAGCAACAAGCTATCTCGGCCATCATGGCCTTCGATCTGAAGCTCATACCTGTATTTGATAGCAGTGAACCCGGACAGTCAGTAGTGGAGTGGTTGGAGAAAGCTGAACTAATATGTCAGCTTAGTGGGGTGAAGCACATTGAGTGCATGTCAGTCGGCGCATATGCTGTGTACCAGCAATTTAGTAACGAAAACACTTTGTGGTGTAAAAGAAAACACTGTACACAGCATTTGCTTTGGATCCTTTAGCTGCATGGAAACAGTTTGCAGCACTCCACCTCCAACCAGGTGAAACAGGTGGCATATTTTTGGCAGAACTATGCAGGCTTGCGGTCCTGTTTGGCAGCGTATTGGATTAATGCTTTCAATGTGCATTCATTGCTGGATTGCCGGAGTATGCGTAAGACTTGTTACGAGCATCCTCCCAGATGGAAAACCTAGATCTATCACACGTTCTGGCGCATGCTGGTGCCATTTTAAAGAACTGCACAAAGTTCCACAGCAAGCTGCATTAGCTGCACGGTCAACACAAATTACACTTAAGGAGACGGACACTTCATGGTGGTGTTACAAGTGTAATGGACTCAATCATAGAACAAGTGATTGCGTACTGGATAGTGTGACGGGAAGAAATGTTAGTGTCAAGCCTCAACAACCAATCACGTGTTACTGATGTAAGCGGCGAAGGCACATTGCAAGATATTGTCCAGGAAACGAGCAAGGGGACGAGAATTCAGTGCCAATCTCATCCTCCAAACTGGTGTAAATTGCGTATTGCCGGTTATCACTGTTCACATCAATGGACTACCGCGTACAGCTCCAGTGGGTACTGGATGCATACAGGCACTGGTATATTCTGTGAAAGTGGGCAGCCTACCGAATTGCTTACAGATAATGGCACAGCGTTTTGTGGAAAGACATTTGCTGATGATGGGGCGTGGACATTCGATTTTGGTGCGCCCATGTACTCTCTGGAAATGGAATAATTGAGAGGTCTCATCACACAATAAACCGCATTGCGGCAAGAACAAAGTACACGATCTTAGAAGCAGTGTACTGACACAACGTCATGCCTAAGGACGACAAGATGGCCATGACAGCACTTGCAAATGTGCTATACAATTATAAGATCCGTGTCAAGGGTAACAATAAAGTGATGGTGCCTAACACTACAGTTGTTAATCCTTACAAAGAGGGAGATGCGGTTGGGTGAAGAATCCACAGAGGAGTTGCACGAGGCAGTTCGGCACAGGAACAGAGACAAAAATAAATAGGTAACACTCGATCTCAGTCGATGGAACACCATGCCACATAAAGGATGTGTGCCCAGTGTGCCCAGTGTGCCTATGTAATTGTGTAAGCAGTGACGAACTCACCTCATCAGATGACAAATCTCCACTGCTGTGCGAACAACCAGATGAAAAAAGCTCCTCAGAAGATGACGCACCCAATGATCCAGAGCAGGGAGAGTTTAATGATGCGGTAGACACAAGCACCACTGAGGAAGCTTCTGAGCCTTTACCTTTAAGGTAGAGTACCAGGTGGAAACGGCCTGCCTAGCATTGTCATTTGTGTGATCTCGAGATCAAGGAGGAGTGTGCCGAGCATGTGCGGAAGTGCACAAGCGTATGAGTCGGGCCTACCTGCGGTGAAAAGCGAACCCAGGAACTTTTGATTGCAAATCAAGTCCACTAATGAACTACACCCATCTTACCTCAAAGTGATGATTTAGTTTCGCTCAACGACTATGAAAAGAACAAGCCGATAAGTGATTCAGTTTTTTTTTTTTAAAATACATTGCTTTGCGTTATTGCATTTTTGTATTGTGGCATGTCGATTCGGCAAGATTGTTGGGTCCTGCTTGGGAATGTGTATGTCGATTCAATGGTATTTGTTCGTGGTGTGGCGTGTCGATTTGGCAGTGGTGTTCGGAAATGCGTGGATGAATTTGTTAAAGATCGTGCCATCACTTGTGAAAACATATATATATATATATATATATATATATATATATATATATATATATATATATATATATATATTTTTTTTTCTGGCGCTCTCTCTCTACCTCGAGTATTGAGGAAATTGAGAACAATAAAACAGAGCTAACAGAGGATGAAGCAGAAGAAATAGAAAAAATAATACAGTTTATGAATGAGGGGAAAACAAAGCTCCCATCATTAAGAAACCAAGAGCAGAAGAAATTAAAAATGGAAACAGAGAAAGTTAACAAGCTCCTCCCACACATCACAACAAACACAATCATTGACCTAAACGATTTAATTTATGCAGGCGCCAAGATGGTAAGTATGAAGTTCAAAACAGAAAAACAGCCAAGGAAACCTGGATGGGAAATGAGGCTAGGAGCCCAAATCAACAAACATAAAAAAGAAGCCAAAACGATAAACAGGAAGAAAGTGACGTGGAGAAAATTGGAAATGTGACCAGCAGGGAGAGGCTAAACAAGAAACACGAAGACCTGAACCAAAAATACCAGCAAAAGAAGGGAGATTAAGACGATATAGATACAAATCTGAACAGTGCAAGCAAATCAGGACATTTGAAAACAATGAAAGGCAATTCTACCAAAATGTGAACGGAGGAAAAACAAAAACAGAACGACCAAACCCAACAGAAACAAAACTACTGGAATAAGATGTAAGAAGAACGACAGGAACACAACAGAAATGCAGAATGGCTGAAAGACATGAAAAAAAAGTTACAACAAATAGAAGAAAGAATCCGCAAGGAAACCCTAAAGAAAACCATAGGAAAAATAGTAAACTGGAGAGCACTAGGACACAACGGGATACATGCATACTGGTTCAAAAGATTCACAACACCACACGAAAGACAAGACCAGAACATGAGAGGATACATACAGGAAACAAACAGACAGAACCACACTTATGCAAAAGAACACAGAGAAAGGAACCGCCCCCAGCAACTATAGGCCTATCACGTGCTTACCCACTATGTGGAAAATACTAAGGGAACAAATCTACCACTCCCTGAATAACCATGGACTTCTCTCTGAGGAACAGAAAGGATGCCAAAAAGGAAAAAGAGGAACACATGATCTGCTATATATCGACCAAAAGATCCTAAAGGAGGTAAAAAGAAGGAGAAAGAACTCAGCCATGGCATGGATAGACTACAAAAAGGCGTATGACAGGATCCCCCAAGCCTGGATAGTAGAATGCTTAAAAATGTATAAAATACCAAACAAGATCATCAACATGATAGAAAATACAATGAGAACATGGATACTGTTATTGACAGCTGATGGACAATTCATAACAGAAATTAGCATACAAAGAGGCATCTTCCAAGGAGAGTCACTATCACCATTGCTGTTCATCATAGCCATCATGCCCCTGAACAATATACTGAGAGAGTGCTAAGCTGGACACAAGTTCTCCAATACAGAGGAAAAAATGAACCACCTGATGTACATGGATGACCTGAAACTTTTTGCAAGGACCAAAAAGGAACTAGAGACACTAATAAACACTACCAGGATCTTCAGCCAGGATATCCAAATAGTGTTTGGTATGGAAAAGTGCGCACTACTGGTTATAAGAAAGGGAAAACTGGAGACAACAGAAGGCATGGAACTACCCAACCAAACAGAAATGAGGGCCCAAGAATGAGGGCCCAAGAAGAACAAGACGCCATGGGAGTTCTGGAAGCAGATACCATCAAAGCCACAAAAATGAAAGAGAAAATTGGAAAGGAATAGCCCAGGAGAACAAAAAAACTTCTAGAAACTAAATTATATAGCAGAAACCTAATAAAAGATATAAATACACGGGCAGTATCACTAGTAAGATACTCAGGACCATTCATAGGGTGATCAAAAGAAGAACTGAGATAGCTCGATCAGAAGATCAGGAAACTCATGACCATGCACAATGCACTACACCCAACGGACGATGTTGACTGACTCTACGTGAAAAGGAAAGAAGGCGGGAGAGGACTAGTTTGTAAAGAAGAATGTGTGCATGACACAAAAAAGAACTAGAAAAATACATAACACAAACACTGAAAGGATAATCATGGCAGCAATAGACACTGAAAAAATCAACAAAACAGAAAACAGAGAGATAAAGGATAAGACGAGAAAAGAAAAATGGGAAAAGAAACAACTATATGGAAGATTCATAAGGATAACAAAAGATGAGAGTAACACTTGGACATGGATAGAAAAAGGACACCTAAGCCGAGAAACTGAATCCCTAATAACTGCAGCACAAGATAACTCAATAAGAACGAGCCACATCAAAACAAAGATCGATAAAACACAAGAAAACAGTAAATGCAGACTCTGTGGACAAAGAGACGAAATGATAAACCATATAGTAAGTGAATGCAGCAAACTGGCCCAAAAGGAATACAAGAACATGCACGACCAAGTGGGAAGGGCAGTACACTGGCAATTATGCAAACAACTGCATCTCAAATGCATAGAAAAATGATACAAACATATGCTGGCAACAGTACTTGAAAACGAGAATCACAAAATCCTATGGGACATGGATATACAAACTGATAAACCCATTCAAGCAAGAAGACCGGATGTTGTAATAATTAACAAGAAAGAAAACTCCTGTCAAATCGTAGACTTTGCTGTTCCAGTTGACCATAGGGTGAATATCAAAGAAAAGGAGAAACAGAGCAAATATACAGAGCTGGTCAGAGAACTGAAAGGGATATGGATGATGAAAAAAATCAGGATAATATGTATAATAGTCACTAGGAACAATCCCGAAAAACTTTGAAAAAAGAATGGGAGAAATTGGAATCAGAGGAATGGCTGGAAAGATACAATGAATAACAATAATGAAAACAGCTGACATATTTGGAAACCCCTTGAATGTGGGAACTAATACACATGAGCCACATGCGGGGGGGGGGACAGACAAACTGCTACAGAGGCAAAATATGAAGCACTACATGGAACCAAGAACGTTGAAACGGCATATCTATAAGTTCTCTAATGCCACCCCATTCCCCATTACTATATCACCCCCCCCCCCCAAATAAAAAAGAAACCGAGTAGTCAAGGAGAAAGGAAAGACCGAGGAAGGAGCACTGACCAGACCCCCACTGGACAAGTGCGAAGAGAACTGGGACCATGGGGAGGCTTAAATTCCAGTGAAGATCAATGGTCGTTACTAGTGAGTAATCAACAGTAAGCGGCTGTTATGATAATGCAAAGTTATTTGCAAATGTTATCGAGAGAGGTGGAGAGTATTGGAAACCTGGGGAGATTTGTTGTCACTCAGCTTCCAGGGAAAACTACAGGTTGTTATTAAGGAGAGATCTTTTATGATCTGTGTGAAAGCTCCTTGTGAGCCAATAGTAATAATAATAATAATTGGAATATTTGTCTTTTTTCTTTTTTTTCTGTGTGTGTGTGTGTGTGTGACCAAAAATTGACACCCCACCAAAGCGAGCCAGGTCAAGGAGGATGGAAAGACTGAGAAGAGAAAGCACTAGCCAGACCTCCGCTGGACAAGTGCAAAGAGGATGGAAACATTGGGGAGGCTTGTTGCTATCCAAATTTCAGTCAAGACCAATGGTTGGTCGCCACCAACGAGAAATCAACGGTAAGCGGCTGCTACGATAACGCCAATCCATCTGGAATGGTTATCGACAGAGGTGGAGAGTAGTGGAAATCTGGGGAAACTTGTTGTCACTCAGACTCCAAAGAATGCCACAAGCTGTTCTCAAAGAAAAACCTTTGATGATGGCCTAGTGAGTAAATAATAAGAAATGGTTGGAAAACCCCTTCTGGGCCAATTCGAGATAAGCAGGGGAAGATAATCGCGCTTTGATTCGTGAAAGAATAGCAAAACAACGTGTGTCTGTGTGTGTGTGTGTGCGTACGCGCGCGTGCGCGATTGTAGCTAACAACGCGACTTGATTCAAGTTTTTAGTTTGGCAAGACACATGGTCGGCAGTGGAAGGGGAAATGAAAAGTAATAAAACTAAAGGAAGAAAAACAAAGAATTCTCTCCTCCCCCTTTTCAAGCGCACGGATTGATGATAAA
Source organism: Euprymna scolopes (assembly GCF_053919585.1). Taxonomy (NCBI): domain Eukaryota; kingdom Metazoa; phylum Mollusca; class Cephalopoda; order Sepiida; family Sepiolidae; genus Euprymna; species Euprymna scolopes. The sequence goes on along the minus strand of NC_136490.1, from coordinate 33,901,974 downwards.
AACTGGAAAGAATACATACAACTAACTATGGATCCTTCCGGAGTTCCAAATGGAAATCCGCCGAAAAACAATACTAATACGAATGAAGGTCCTAATGCTAGAAAAGTAAGTATTTTATTTTCCAATGACGTTTCTCCGCCTTTTTTTTTTTTTTTTTAAATTTTTTGTTTATTATTTTTTCTAAGGGATTTTATTTTCCTTGGAGTTTTCTTATATCTATCTATCTATCTATCTATCTATCTATCTATCTATCTATCTATCTATCTATTATTATTATTATTATTATTATTATTATTATTATTATTATTATTATTATTATTATTATTATTATTATTATTATTATTATTATTATTATTATTATTTGTTTCCTCATCACAAAGAAAGATGGATAAGTAATTTAAATAATAAACGTGCTTAGGCACTTATTGTTACAGTGCTATTTTTTAAATAATATTTTCAAGTTAAAGACCATCTTTCAGATTTCAGCTCGGTAACATAAGTGCATAAGTACCACACTAAATAATCTAATAAAAAAAACCGAAAATTTTCACTTAACTTGCATTTTTTTTTTTTTATTACTTTTTTACTTTTTTCTGTGCGCAAAATAGTGACAGGTACTCTTTTTTATTTATTTTTGGTTGTCATCACAAATTGACATATTTGTAAATACGGAATATATATATATATTTTTTTTACTGTACCAGCTGAATTTATTCGGCGTTGCTCGGGTTGAAAACTAAAAAATAATTCAAAATAAGGTCCCTTTTTACTTGTCTCCCCACGAGGACAGAGTTAGACACAAGGCCGGTTTTTAATGTGAAGAAAATCCAGCAACCCCGGGGGTAGCCTACCCCCAAATGAGTACTTAGTACAAAAAGAATGCCTCGGTTTTAGAATGATTTCGTCTTCATAAAATAGACATAAAAGATGAAGTGTGCTACTGAACAGATACTATACTTTGATCTTAATCATAATGCCAAGGAATCTTTTGAACTTTTGTTTACATTTTATGGGATTAAAAATTGTTCTAATTTCCCTTTATTTTTTATTGCAATAAATATTCAGTTAAGTGTAAATAATTAAATAAATGAACGAATAATTTAATATGTATTTATTAAAGTTACACATAATCACACAAGATAGCCTTCTTAATACAGCGACGATTAACAGTTTTTTGGAAGTCGTGTTCAAAAATACAGCCGAAACGAATAAAAGCGCGTGGTCAATTTTGCGTGATAAGATTATATGACTTCTCCGTTGCTATGCGAAATTCAAAACTAATTTTTAAGCCTTTAAACTGTCATTTTTGGATAAAATTAAGGTTTATAGACCACACACATGTATTCGATTTTTTTTTTTTTTTTTTTTTTCGTCTGAAAGGGAAACAGTATTTTTCCCGTCGCGCCTCTATTGTATCATTGAATAAGTCTCTTTGTTATTATTATATTTTTATTATTGTTTAAATTTCTGCATTTAAGAACTGTTCATCGCAAGAAAAGTTAACATGCCGTGGTGGGGTTATTTTTTAAATTCTTTTTTTCTTTAACGTAAAAAATGCGTAAAGCAAGCCAAGCAAGCACGCATCTTGTCAGTGTTTTTTTTTTCTCACGTTATATACCTATCTGAGATAGGTCCTATCTCATAGTAAGTAAACAGAAACACTCATTCCATTCATTCATAAAAAAATCGTTCATGCATTCTTAGTAAATTGCAGATGACAATTCAGATGAATTCACAAATTTATGGAGTAATATTCAAATAATGTTTTGTCATCTCGCTTTATTTTGTATTTAAAAAATTTTTTTTCAGATATTTTATTTTTATTTCTTTATTTTTTATTTTCCTTCCGTCTGTTCCTTTCTCTTGTTTTTAGGGAGAGCATTTAATGCGGGTCGGGCCGAGCCAGCCATTGTTTAAATAAATAGTAAATGCGACAAAAAGAAAAGGGGGAAAGGATTTGTCATGAAAAATGGTAACTCGTCAGTCGTCACGATATTCCCTATTTATTAACTTTCCCATGAGGACCGGGTGTGACACAAGGCCGACCTTTAATGTGAGGTAGGCGAAGCAAAGAAGCAAAGCACTCACTGCATGGACGCTCAATGCGAGTATGGAATAACTTACAAAAATTGCTTGAATCAGACGGACCCGTCGGGTCGGTCGGTGATGCCCGGCAGTAACCGCCTTCTTCTAACAAGGAAAGGTGTGTGCGTGTGCGTGTGTTAATCCCTTTGCCTCTCTGGAAGCGGGGCATGCCTTGGAGAAAAATCCAAGCATCGTGCAGAACCAACAAATGTATTGGCCGATGAAAAACAGTGAAAAAAGTGGATGAATGTTTTAAAATAATACTCGGTCAAAATATGCTAGAGTATAGGCACGGCCAAACCGGAAGGAGGGATTAAGTAATTTTTTTTTGACGAAGTCTCTCTAAAAATTACTAAAATTCAAGTAATTATCCAATCAATACGAAATTTTCACCGATTTTGACGTGAAGAATGAACTTTATAACGATGTACTTTTTTTCATAATCGATATATATATATATATATATATATATATATATTTATTTATATATATATATATTTATATATATATATATATTTATATATATATATATATTTATTTATATATATATATATATATACATACAAAAAATTATATATATATATATATATATATATATATATATATATATATATATATATATATATATATCCTTGGACGTACCTGGCTCTTACATAGATAGAGAATTGCATCAGCAGTGAGATATCTACTGGATCGATAGCAGGATCCGACCATTTTTCCAGCAACCTTGGCAACAGATTTGATGTACGTGTTCCATTTAAGATCAGGAGTAAAGGTCAAGCCCAGAAGCTTGTCAAAACTTGAGGCCTCCCCAAGACGAGAGCCATTCATTTTAATTAATGTCAGATGGGGATCAGAACGTTGGTGATGTAAAGATAGAAGCTTGGTTTTAGATGCATTAAAAGTAACCAGCCACTCCTTTCCCCATTGTACAACGTGCTTAAGATCAGAGGAGAGATAATCGGAGAGAACTTGGTCGTTTCGTTTACTGTCTTAGATATGCTACCATAGATGGTAGTGTCATCAAGAAAAATATTTAAATTAGTTTGAGGTTTACCATTGTGTATATCAGGTAAACACTACATCCCTTTGTTTTCATTAATATATATATATATATATATATATATATATATATATATATATATATATATATATATATATATCGCTTATAAAAAAGAATTAAACCCTTATAAAGTTGATTTTTCACTTAATCGTCAAAACAAACGTGAAAAATATATGGAAATTTACAGGATTAAATAAACTTCATTTAGTCCTACAAGGGCTACCATAGTTTTTTCCAAACTATCATTACATTTTGGATTTTTAATTTCGTCACGCAAAATGTATAGATTAAGATAAAAGATGGAATTGTTTGAGATTCATATACTTATGTTATAATATTTTGGCATATTCTTATAGAAAATCATCCTAAATCTTATTTAGACAAAATAAATAAATAATTGGTTCATGTGCAAAAAACCATTAAAAAATATTCAAATGTGTTATCCATATAAATAGTAGAATAAGTTTTGTATTTATATTATTTAATTGGAATTCATTCTTGAGATGAGTATTATTTATTAATTTATTTATTGCGGACTATTATCATAATCTTTTTTAGTTGTTATTTTACGACGTTTCGGCCAGCTATTTCTCTGGCTCTGGCCTTCGTCAGGTGGTAACCGCGACGGGATAGGAACTTGGCCAAAACGGGGTGAGACGACAACAACTATGGATGAAGGTAATTGCTGAGAATGCAGTTAGGAGATTCGGAGTTCCTATCCCGTCGTGGTTACCACCTGACGAAGGCCAGAGGAATAGTTGGCCGAAACGTCGTGGAACAACAACCAAGAAAATGAGGATAATAGTCAGCAATACATAAATTAAGTTTTTTTTAATTTTTTTTTTATTCTGCTTTTCATATGATAAAATTCAGGCTTTTATCTTTCTGTGAGAAAAAATTGCTCAAGAATAATAGATTTTAATAGATTTTAATTCGTTAAAAAAAACAACTTGATTTTTTCTTCCGTTTTTTGGCCGTGCCTACTAGAGTACAAACTAAAGACTTACCTTTAAAGCGTCGATTTTTAAAGGTATTCGAGTTTGATGAATGTATATTTTTGAGATGAGGATTTATGATTATTTTTTGTATCATTTGGACTATTATTCTCATCTTGGTTGTTTTTTGTTTTGTTTTTTTTTCACAACGTTTCAGCCGATGTAACCTCCGGTCATCTTCAGGTGCATTTACACTGGATGTTATTGGTGAATAGTGAAAAAAAATGTTCGGTTTATTTGCTTTTCTAATGAACACAGCCGTTAGAAATTTAAAACGCAAATATTTTTTTTTTTTAATTTTGTTATTAATAAATTCAGGTCCATTTCGCTTTGATCAAGTTGGTTTTCACAGGAACATGTGAACTCAAAATATTTTCCAACCAATAAAAATCATTTCAAGCTCCAAAAGTAACACATATATGTGAAAGTAGTAAGTTGATGCAAAGATAGAAACTTCTATAAAGAAAACCGTCAAAAGCTAGAGAGCTGAAGACAACAAACACCAGCCGGCCGCACCTGGAGGCACCCAAGAATGTCATTTAACAAAATCTCCTTTGGGCCGAGGGAAGCAGTTTGTAAAAGAAAATGACCCAACTTGCACACATATACATACACACTAATAAAAACAAGGTAAAACCAATGCATGCACACCCAATACCACGCTGCCAAATACTCACCTATGTATATTACTTATACATGCCTATATTCCCACTATGAACATTTTGACTTGTGACTACTAACCCAATTTTCTTTATCAAACACATGTTTGTATAAATGACTGCAAGTTCCTTTTTTATTTCTTATATCTTGTTTAAAAATGTTTTGTTATAAAATGTCGTTTTCCTCCAATTTTCATTTACAAAACTTTGTTTATGTTTTAGGTAGCACTTGCTACCTGGTGACCCTTCCATATTCTCTTAATATTTCATTACCATTTTATTATGCATGCATGTCTGTATATATCCTTAATTTTTTTTCCTATGCTAAAACATGACATTTACACCCAATCCATATTAAATGTTGGTTTGATTCTCGGCTATACCCAAAGACACCAAAATGGCCTCTACCAAGGCCAAGGATCACATCACAATGGTTTCGGCAATACTCACCTACAACTTATTTTTACTTAAACCAAAAATAGCAAGAAAAAAATTAAGTACTAGCAAGGTTCATCGTACACGTGAAGCATCGAATGAGAACTCAATTAGAGAAAAATAGTCACCATCTTTAGTCTAGAAAGAGGCTAGCCAAGGAAGAACGATAACCAGAGTTCATTATTTTCTAGTTAAATGACAGGGTTATGAACTTGGAGATTTGTTTATATACGAGTGCCTTCAATAAGTTTCCAGACTTTTTTGTATTGTCACTTTTATCGATAGCACACACATGAAACTCTAGTCCCCTTCAAAGTAATCTCCTCCGGCTGCAATGCACTTGTTGTACCGATCCAACAACTTCTGGAAGGCCTGATAGAAGTCCTCTTGTGTGAGGATGTCAATGACACAGCTTCTTTCATCTCCTCAATTGTCTCATAACAACAGCCTCTAAGGTTTTCCTTAAGCTTAGGGATAACAAAAAGTCACAAGGAGCAAGGTCTGGACTATAAGGAGAGTGAGGAGCTGTATTGATGTCCATCTTGGTCAAATCGTTTGTGACAAGAATGGAGTTGGGGACTGGTGCAGTGGTGCATGTGTGCAAATCTTCTGCATCTTCAGTTCCTTGTGAATGTTAGAAATTCGCTCAGTATATGTTACCGTGACATAAGTTGACATGTATTCGGTTGTTTTCTAACAGTATTTTGTCTAGTTTATTATTTATAATACCTTTTCCCAAACGTACCCTCTCCGAGAGAGAGTCGGCTGCCATTTTGAATTTTCCAATACATCGGTAAACACTGCATGTTTTTCGAGCTGAATAAACATGTTACATTAAATAAAAACACAAAAATATATCCAGTTTGGTAGAAAAGTAACTTATCTTGCCTTTGATAACATTTATTTGTTATATATTTGTTTTTTGACAACTTTTTTCGAATCTATGTGTACAGCAATACAAACCCAAATATTTATTTCCTATTTAAAGATTTTCAGTATATTTTATTTAACTAAAGAATTTTTCCATTATTTTTATTACATTGTTAGGTGAAGTTTCAGAATAGTTAAAACCATATTAAACCATATTAAGAATGGCTTTCAGCATGATTCTTACAATAGCGGTATCAAAGATTTTTTTTCCTTATTTTAAAACAAATTATTAAAAAAAGATACAAGACCATTAAATTTTTTTTCATTAAATCGCTATTTAGGTGAAGGTCCAAAATAGGAATTTAGGAAAACTGGTCCCTTATTGAATAAATATCGATTGAAAACACATTTTATGATCGTTCTTGAAGGAGATATTGTTTTTTTAAAATAGACTATAGCCCCCCATAATATTTTTTACAAATATTTTTACTTGTTTAAGGTTTTTTTTTTTTTTTTTTTTAAATAAAATCGCTTTTCTAAGTGTCCGTTTTCTATCTAACTGGCTAAGTTCTTAGTGGCTTCACTTATTTTAAAGCGTTTATTATGTTCATAAACGAGACCGCATATTTTTTTTTTATATTAATATAAAAAGAATTTACTTATTTACTGTTGTTTATAAAAGGGTAAAATCGATTTTTCTACCTCGCCGACTGTTGTTTGTTGTTTAATTTATTTGGAATCGTTTATTCGGTAAAGAAAAAAAAACCCACAGAAAACAAACAAAAAACATGTCGAGTGTTACGTGAGATCGAGAAATAATGTCCGGTATATATCACATCTTCTTGGTAATCGCTAAACAATAGAAAATTAAAGAAATTACTGAGGGAGATTTGGTTTTAAAAAGAAAATAATAAATTTTAATATTTTTTAAAATATAATTTGGGGGGGGGGTAAAAACTATATCTCCCGAAAAACAACCAACAAAAAATGAAATTAAAAAGATTCTTGATAAACGATAGCGGAGTTTTCAATAAAATTGATAATAAATTTATTTAGTGATTACTTTTTCTCTTAATGATTGATTTTAGAATTTTGAAGTAAAAATTAAAAAAATTAAAAATGAGTTAACGAGAGATTGTTAGCATATGGCATCTCTCGCGCCAAAAAATATTTCGCTTTTAATTTATTAGTTAATTTTTGCAAAATTTGACAGGACGACAATAAATGTTGATAATTGATAGAATTATAATTTTAAATAACGCATGAGTGCAAAGAAAACGAAAACATAACAACAAAAAACTATCATAATTAAAAAACCAAAACAAAAAAGTAACGCTCCCAGTTTTTAATTTTTTTGTTTTGTTTTTTTTATTATTGTTTTTATGACTCCAAAAAACATCGTTAAAATAAGAACCAAAAAATTTTTTAATTAACTTTGTATGAACATAATAAACGCTTTAAAATAAGTGAAACCACTAAGAACTTAGCCAGTTAGGTAGAAAAAAAAACAAAAAAAACATTAAACAAATAAAAATATTTTTAAAAAATATTATGGGGGGGGGGCTATAGTCTATTTTAAAAAGCAATATCTCCTTCAAGAACGATCATAAAATGTGTTTTCAATCGATATTTATTCAATACGGGGCCAGTTTTCCTACCTAGCGAAAGGGGACGAGTTTTCCGGAGACGAGTTTTCCGGAGACGAGTTTTCCCGGGACGAGTTTTCCTAAATTCGATAGTTATATTAAGATTTTTTTTTTATCCAATCAATAGCCGATATTTTTTACAAAATAAGTGCTCCCCCCCCCCCTCCGTTGCTTTACAGTCGTAACTAGTCGGATTTATACGACGTGATATCACTGTCCCCGGGGAAACGAGACTGAGTCAAATATAAATTCGATTTTATTGATGTGTATTGGGTTGTGCAATACGCGTGCTTGAGTTTAATTGATTCAATATCAAACAATGAAATGACGGACATAGTGAAACAAATATTTTATTAACGTTTAGATTTTTCGTAGAAACTAAGAAAAAGTGTGGGGAGGGGGGGCGTTTAAAAAAGTACGAATAGCAGATTTTGATCCCTCTATCCCTGTAGTCTGTAAAAAAAAAAAAAAAAAAAAAAAAAAAAAAGTAAAAGAAAAAAGACACCTACGCAAAGGCGAACGTATTTAGGCGAAAGGCGAAAGTATTTAGGAGTGACTGAAAAATGTAGAAAGAGAAAGTCACTAGTTCATTGTTGAAATATATCTCTTTCTAGGAGGTCCATCAATCCGAGGCTTTACTTTCTCTCCTTGAGAAAGGCGTAATTTATTGCCAATCGCCCGAAGCGCTCTTACGATAGATTGCCGACGGGTCTGTCCAGGCCTTTTTTTTTTTTTTTTAGAGGACAGTGGTCTTCTCTAGGGCGGTGGATGTTCAAATCCCACTTTTCGATCCTTGTGCCGCATCATCCCGTCGTGGGAGGGAGATGAATAATAAAAAATTAAATGTAAATAGAAAAATCTGTTAAGCATCATAGAATAGTATTTTCTTTTAATTTTCTAATTAGTTTGTTCAAGCTGGGGATGGGTCATCCTACTGGATGCCAAACATTCACCCACTAATTCAGATATTCCAAACAAGAGATCTTTTTAAGATTCCGACCGTCTTTTTGAGTGCAATTATTTGAATCTCTCTTGCACTTAGTTCACCCACCGGGGGTATTTGCCAGTTAGTATTTGAAATTCTTTTTCATGAGTTCAGTTGATCCTATAGTTACTGGAATGATGGAGATCTTCCTAAGATTCCAATTTCTTTTCATGTCGTGAATAGGGCTACGACAATAGAATATTCTTATCATTGTTTTGACTCTCGAGTATATATCCGACACAGTTAAATACAGTTAGTCAACGGAGAACCACATCACTATATAAAAGCATATAAGATATCAACGGATACACACTCGAGAGTCAAAACAATGAAAAGAATATGCTGTTGTCCTAGCTGTAGTTTTGAGATATGTGAGATAATGTGTCGTTACTTTTAATTTGATTGAACGAGTATTCGTTGAGTTGTGTGGCAACATTTGGTGCCTGTTTACATTGGTGATCTTTTAAACCAACGCATTTCATGTGAAAATATTATTACGTACTTACGTGTCATGGCGAAATTACTATAAATTCCAAATATCATAAAAAAAACAAAAAAACTGATTCAGTAGATGATGTGCGGGAAGTATTTTAAATTTTAAAAAATCAACCACAATTATGTTCCCAGATATCATGTTTAAAGGTGGCGGGCCCTTAATTTAAGCAAATTCAAGCCAAGAGTTATCGCCCTTGTTTGTCATGCTGAATTGGTTGCACAACTCTTTCACATTAAAATATATGATAGAACTCGATAATTCGATAAATTCTATTTTTACTTGTAATTATTTTTCTACTGGATTATATTCGTAATTTTTGGAATTCATACTAATTTCGCCATGACAAGTAAGTACGTAATGTTTTCACCGGAAATGCGTTAGTTGGTTTAAAAGGTTACCAATGTAAATAAGCACCCAAAATTTGAATTAAACTTTTCTTATAATAAAAAAAAAATAGCAATGTTTTTATCTAAGTTAAATTCGTACGAACCAAACATTTTGATCTACTTTTAGTTTTCATGATTTTTTTTTTTCCTAGATTCTGGATTCGAACTTGGTAAACCCAGATTGTCAGTTCTCTTTGGTATCCATTCCACCGCGGTTATTTCTCTCTCTCTCTCTCTCTCTCTCTCTCTCTCTCTCTCTCTTTCTCTCTCTTTCTCTCTCTCTAACATTGTTGCATTCATATTCATGTCTCACCCTCCTCCTCTTTCCGGTAAATTTTTAGATTAGGTCCACCTCCACAATTTTCTTTTAAATGACGACTTTTTATAGGTTTTCAACTATGCTGAATACGGAAATTGCATTGAAATTTTGTATAAATAAGTAGTTATCGAGATATAAAAAGTTGTATAAAGCATTGTAATCTCTGGCGGCCATCTTTTTTTACGCGCGTGAAGCATAAACAAATCTACGCCAAATAATACAATGCATAAAACAACTATTTATATCTCGATAAATACTTATTTCTGCAAAATTTCAATGCGATTTCCGTATTCAGCATAGTCGAAAACCTATTAAAAGTCGTCATTTAAAATAAAATTGTGGAGGTAGACCTAATCTAAAAAAAAAAATACCCTCTTTCCTAAAAATGATTACTTTCCCATCGTTTTCTTTTTTTTTTACCCTGTTTCGAAGTTTCCTATTTAAAAACAAACAAACAGAAACAAAAAACGATCAAACAAAAATCTTGTGCCTTTATCCCCCCCTCCCCACTTCCAAAATAAATAAATTAAATAAAGCGTCTCGCTTCTAAAAGTCAACCTTTTCACCCGCCCTCGTTACCTCGACCATTGCCGGCACAGTTACCCAATCCGCATCTTTTGTTGGTAGCCAGATCCGAAGAAGGTGAGTCTGCTGCCCAAGAGCCTCCCCGCTCCTGTTCGTGTTAATGACGGCCTAGCACAACAAAGACGGCAGCTCCGTTTTGCTAGACAAAACTTTCTTTTCTTGATTTTGTATTCATTAAAAAAGAAAAGACTGCCTTTTACTTTTCCAGTTTAGAATTTATTTGAAAACGAGCAAAGAAACACAGCATTACCCGGAAGTTAGTGGACCTAGCCACCTTCTCTTTATTACAATAAGAAAAAAAAACAAAACAAAAAAAGAAAACCAAAAAAACATAGAACGAATCTAAAAAAAAAAAAAAAAAAAAAAAAATAAATAAATAAAAAGACAAATAATTTTGCTATTTCACGATATTCAATATAACTCAACGAGCGACTTTTTCCCCTCACCACCAAGGCCAGGGGCCTCCAAACTACCACCTGCAGGTCAATTTTAGTCATTCTTCACCGCTCACTCATTTCTCGACCAAATTTCAAACAATTATTATAGTTTATAGATCACCTTCTCAGATGTATTGTGAAAATTTTTTTTTTTCAATTTTCGTTCAGTAAAAGTTATGATGAATTTTTATTGATGTTCAAAATTGTAAAAAACGTAAGGAGGTGAGCAACGTTTTTTTTTATGCCTGGTTTCTATAGTAATCGTGTCGCTTCAGCGACTACAGTTGCTACCAATTCACCGCTCTCGTGAAAAGTGTAGTAACAAGTGAACAGAGAGAATGAAAGAATGAAAGGGAGATAATTGGGGTGATTTTATTGAAAGCAGACGAGTGTCGTACACTGTTATTACATAAGTGTATGTTATGTTTTATGGGGTTAAAAAAATAAGACTGAAATTAAACAAAGAACAAGTGAATTTACTGGACTCCTGGAAAAATCATGGATTATAATAGAAAAATGCGAGCATGAAAAGTAATATGGTTAAGATTAAACATGGAAAAGTAAAGGACTAGTTGTTAAAACTGGAAAAGAAAAGGACAAGATATTCTAGTAAAAAATACAATAAATTTATCACTTAAAATATTGCAGTATTAAGAATTTTTTTTTAAATTCAATTTATAACATTATATAATCAATTCTTAACGCTGCAATATTTTAAGTTATAAATTTATTATAGTTTTTACTAGAATCTTTCTACTCTAGTAGTTTCTTCCCCAGAACCGCTAGACTTTGAAATTCCATTCCAGGTCCCTGCTTCCCCAACTGTACTGACATGCAGAAGTTCAAGTGTAATGTGAACTGACATCTTGCTGCCCAAATTCCCTACACAGTACCCCACTAGTTGCTCCTCCTGATAGTAGCTCCCTACACCAGAGTGGCAATGTGCCTTGTTTGGGGTGAAAATGTAATAAAAAAAATTTAAAAAAATAGAAAAAAGAATATCTTGTCCTTTTCTTTTCTAGTTTTAACAACTAGTCCTTTACTTTTCCATGTTTAAGCTTAACCATATTACTTTTCATGCTCACATTTTTCTATCGTAATTAATATATACAGAGTTCACATTAAGCAATAACCGTTTGTTTTATTTTTAGCAGCTACAAATGGTAGGAATTTATATTCCAATCATTCCAGTTGTTGTTGTTGTTGTTATTATTATTATTATTATTATTATTATTATTATAATAATAATAATAATAATAATAATAATAATAATAATAATAATAATAATAATAATAATAATAAAAAAAAAAAAAAAAAGTGACACAAGTTATTGTTTAAAGCGGTCGTTCATTTTTATTTATTTATTTTTTTATTCACCTTACTTGGCCAGTTTACAGGTGGAGCTGGAGCGGTGCGCCGGTGCGCTTATCTGTGACCCCCATCTCGTTTGGATTTTAGTAGCGAGGAGGAAGGGGATACGACTTGGGAGTTTGTCTTTCTTCACTCTGCAACACCCAAATTTGTGTGTGTTTCTAAACCATTCCCCGCTTCCACTTGATGTCACCCTTCTCCACACTCGAGCTACTTTGCCCTTATTCTGACCCGTCTTATCGGCCTACACGCATTTGCCGAAAAAAAAAAAAAACAAAGTTTATCTTTTTGCTTTCAACTTAATCTTATTGGCTATTATTAGACTACTACCAACCACTCTTCTTTCTCTTTGACTCATTTTTGATGTTTGCTATACAAACGCTTGTTTTTAAACTAAAAGGTCCATCAGTCCGATCCACCCATAAAAAAATAACTTATTTCGAGTGTTCTTTTCTCTTTTTTTCTACTGGGGGTGGGTGGGGATCACCGCTTATCAAACCCAAAGGCCACTCGAGGATAAGAGTTAATGTGTGTGGGTAGACGATGAAACAACACTGTAATGGTAGAACTTTTTTTTTTTTTTACATAGGCATCACCACTTATCAAGGCCGATGGGCCACTCAAGGATAAGGGTTAAAGAGTGTACAGCACTACAGCAGTCAAAAGGACAATATAGTAATCGATAGTAATGGAAGTTCGGTAATTTTGTTAACTTAAGTGGAACGGCTGATCAGAAACTTGTTCACGTTGGACTTGAAGACAATCATATTATAGACAGCTGGAAAGCAGGAAAACGGAAGACAATTCCACAGGCGTGCGCGTGCAGTACTGCAGTTCTAAGAAAGAAGCTTTGATCATGGAATCTATGTTTAGGTTTAGGCACAGATGGATACAGTTTGATTATTTAAGAGGGTGGTTCAACAAGAATGCATTTATATTAGACTAGCAGAAACTGAAACTGTAGTATTCAAAGCTGGTGACATTCCTACTGTACCAACGTGACACACATTTGAGCTGATTAAAATTTAAAAATTAAAAATAAACTAAGATGAATGTACAAAATGTTTAAAGATTTTTTTTTAATTTTGACCCATTTTTGACTTCTTAAAAACAATTTTAACCGGCTAAAAAAAAAACATAAAAAACGGCCTGCAAAAAATCCAATCATTTGAGGCCACTAGCGCCACTCTGCGACTTTTAGTTTCAGAGGAGATAGTACTTGAAAATATGGAGACACGCAGACATATAGCCCTTTATATATTAGACTTGAAAAAAAATACTGTTATAGTCAGCGAGGAAGCCGCTCCACGATATTGTATCCCACAGGCAAACACTTCTAGGAAAGAAACTTTGCTCATGGAATTTTCGCTTAGTTGTAAGCACAGATGGAGAATAAGGGAAATTGTTGATAGTAGTTGTAGAATTTCGTACGGTCGTTAAGCAGTATACGGGAAGGAAATTCTGAAGTCGAACTGTATAAGGGAAGAAATTTTCAAAGTGAAAAGTTCTCCGGCATTAGAGGATCTCTACAACATCGTGCTAACATCCCTAAGTTAAAGTGTTTTTGTGGAACGAACTGGATTCAAACTTGGTACACCCAGGTTGTCAGTCCATGTAATTAATTACTTAGCAATCGTCACCTTCTCGTGAATCTTGTAATTACGTATCAACACTTCATTTGATAAAATCTCCAATCAACAGATTCTTTCAGTCAATTAGAAAATTCCAGCGCCTAGTATAGAAATTCTAATACAGCGTTTTTGTTTTTTTTTAATACTTTTTTCGGTTCCATTTGCAAAGAGAGCTTACGTATTTTGCAAAAACATAAAATTGTCATCTCCTCCTAGCCAGGATATACATGCAATTGGGGTCCGATTGTGAATTTGATATTCCCTAGGTACTTCTGCATTTGGGGAAAGTTGGTTCAACCCTGGTTAATGCTGCTGACTGGCTAAAGAAAAACGTTTTGTTTTTTTAATTATGCACCCCTACCCCTGTCATATCAAAGAACCAAACGTTACAAGGAGTCAGAAAATCAGATGTAAACAGCGTCTACAGGATGGAACGATAAAATTGTCGCCCTCGAAAAGACAACATGATTCCATTCCCGTTTGATGAAAACCAGTTTTCTTTTTTTGTTGATGACCATCTACTAGTTGGCCAGTTGTGTACAAATTCCAACAGTGATAGGAGCCTTCTATCATGTCTGAAAATGACACAATGTTCAATGAGTGAGATCAGAGATGTGCCACTGTACAACTCATGCTCTCTATTGATCCAACTTATGAAAACAGGACCTTTACCAGCACCCTCGAAATGCATTGCTGGATTGTCATGAATAATAGGGATGTGCCCAAGGTAATCAAAACAAAGTTTCCAGCTACAGTTATGGTCTTTGGTGTGGTTTTAACGGAGGCTCACATTGTGCCACCTCACATCTTTGAAGTGGGCTTGAAAGTCAACACTAAAGTGTGCCTGGATATGCTGAAGAGTGTGGTGATCCTCTGGTGCAATCAAGTGGCCACTGGCAGACTTTGAGTAGGGCAGCAGGACTCGTTGTTAGCCCACAAGTTCAAAGAGACCCAGGCTTGTCTTCAGAAGGAGTACTACAACTTCGTACTCTTCTCTCACTACCCCCCCCACCTTCTTCCCCGACCTGAACCCGTTGGACTACTTTGTTTGGTTATACGTCGAGAACATCACCAACATAACCTCCCACAACACCAAAGCGAGCCTGATCACCACCATCCACTGAGTATTTGCAGAGCTCCTGCTGGCGCTTGTGGAAAAGGCATGTTCCCTGTTTCGAACCCGTATCAAGGCAGTGATTGAGGCTGAAGGCAGCTACATTGAATAGATGTCAGCTCTACTACATAATCAAATTACCTGAATTGATTTTTTCAATAAAAAGTTTTAAAATAAAGCTGTAGTGTTGTTTTCTTTAGGGTGACAATTTTATCGTCCCACCCTGTAATCGTGGTCTTGGTGCCGTATGATAAGGCTTCCGTATCGCGGTCACAAATTAGTTTCTGCGTTGTCGTTTACATATGCAGATGCAGCCTTATTAGATTTTGGTTTTCGTAATGGCTTCAGTTTTCTTTATCTATATAAAGTCAAGATTTCTATGTCTATTTTTAATTCAACTTCCAATGCTTTACAGATTGCCCACTCCAGCCCTAATTAACCCTAACTCTTACCCTAACCCTAGTTATCAGTTAAAATTAACTACTCAACCAACCGAATCATTAGTGAAATGTTTCCTTATGATTTTGTCACAAAACGTTTTCTGCTGTGGATGAAAAAAAAAAAAAAAATTATGTAGGCGGTAAATTAAATTTAAAACGTAGAAAGTGTCGAGGAGAGAGAGAGAGAGGGAGAGAGAGAGAGAGAGAGAGAGAGAGAGAGAGAGAGAGTTCAAAATCGTGATCTGTTCTGGTCTTTGCAGCCTTTTTCGCACAGAAGGGACATTGCTAGTCTTTCTCTACTCTATCATTATTCCCATGGAAGGTGCTCGACTGAGCTCCAGTCGCTGATCCCAATCACAAGAACTCGTCTAGCTATCACGAATGCAAAGAACTTTCCTTTCTTCCTGTGTGTACCATTATACTACTTATCACACACCTTTTTTGTTGGTTATTTATATTTTTATGTATTTACATTATTATTTTATAATATTTTTATATTTATTATAGTTTCAATTAAAAATACATACAGAATTGTTGTTTACAAAGCTATTTTATTTTTATAGAGTTCGGTCGGATCCATTAACTCAATGTGTGTGTGTGTGTTGTGTTGTGTGTGTGTGTGTGTGTGTGTGTGTGTGTGTGTGTGTGTGTGTGTGTGTGTGCTTTCCCCATACAAAGAAAGGTTAGAGAATCTATATAAAATCTAAATGTGCCTTCTTATGTAAAATTTACTGGGGAAAACAAGGAAAGTATTCTTGAATCTCTATGCCTCTTTCCAAACTAAAGATGGTGACTATTTAAACAAACAAAAAAAAAGTTTCAATTTCAGCGTTTGATGTGTATGATGAAGTTTGCTAACATTTAGTGTTTTTAATGTTATTATTTTTCTTTACTAACATGTAGTTTACGTCAAAATAAGTTATTCGGGAGTAAAGCTGAAACCCATGTTATTCTTAAATAATTCACGTGATTGAAACAGATCTAAAATGAAGGACTTATATCCAATTTGTTGTTAAAGTTGCTTTAAAATTGCTTTGACCATTCTACCACCTTAGAAAGTACCTGCTTCTTGATGCAATTCTATATAAGAATCTTATATTTTGTAAGATGGCGTACTGCTTCCACATTTGGGGATGTGCTGCTCAAAGAGGTCTTGCCTTTACAGAGTTCAAAATCAACTTCACAATCTGGCCCCACCCCCACAAAAGAGATATTGCTAGTCTTTCTCTAATCTATTTATTTCCATGTAAGGTTCTCGACTGAGCTTCAATCTCGGGTTCATCTTTGTAAAGCATTTACAGCAAGAACTCGTCTTATTATCACAACTGTAATGAACTTTCTTTTCTTCCTCCATGTGCCAAGCACCAACAAGAATTTCCGTGAATAGAGTGTCTTTTCAAGAAATTTGCATGACATTATATGAATATGAATGTAGAAAACTGACTGAGATTTTTCTGCATAATTTTGGTTTGTCTTTCCAGAGATTAAAATGTCTCAAATTAACCATCTTTTTTCTTGTAAAATATCTAAAATGTCTTTTAGTTTCTGAAAAAATTCTCCCAAAAATTGGAATGAATGGCTATGCATATAAAACATATATTAGTGGTCCTAGGAAAACTCTGATTTGTCTCTGAAAAATGGCTGGCGAATAGAAAAAAAAAAAAGACCGTTTTCGCAACTATTTTGGAAGTACACTGATTTTTTTTTACACAAAATTCAACAAAAGTTGTGATTACTGGTTGTTCACATTATTTAAGATGTAATGATATCAGGGGAGATAACTCATGTTTTGTGTTTAATAGTTAAATGGCTTTGTTTAAACAAAAAGGGCAGTTTAAGTGTTGGTGAGCTTATTTTTGATTATTTGTCTATTATCATAATTTATATTATATGGATCGCATCAAGCGGAGGAGAAAAATCCATCATTGTGAACACCACCATAGCTCTAAACCTTAACCCTAACCCATAATCCTAACATGTATTATATAAATCTCATCTGTCTGTTTAAACGTATGTATATATGTATGTGTGTATGTATGTATGTCTGGCTAAAACTTTCCACAGAGGCGACAGATGACAGATTTTCACGAGATTGGTATCGTTTTGAAGCATGACCCTTCGGACAATAAATATCGAAAAATTGGCTAAAAACATTAATTCCTTCACCCTCAATTGGGCACTTTTCTACAGGGGGGGATCGCTTTTTTCGCCGATATTTTTGAAAGTCACCCTCTCTTTTCGATTAACTAGCCTTAATTTAAACCTTCGCCACTTAAACCTTTGGCAATGGATGCAACGGCATAAACATCAGGATTTTTTTTACATATTCTTTTCTCCTTCGCGGTACAGGTTTGAGCTTGCCTGTCTACTACCACTTATTTTTTTTTTTGCTCAACACACACCTCCAAACACTAGGACAACGCCGGACACCCAGGCTAGTATAATAATAAGAGGAATATTATTTGGACTACTATTTATATCAAAGTCTCGATTGATGCAACTTCTGCCATTTTTCAGGTGAGAACAGTAGTCTGAATAATCCAAATAATCCAAATCATTAATCCTCACTTAAAAACATTTTAAACAAAATATCACAATTAACTTCATATTTGATTTTAAAATGTTCATTGGCTTAGAAGATTCCTTTCATCTCAAAAAGAAGCATTGCCTGTCCATTAGTCAACTACGCCTTACCTGACCATTGACCAACTATACTTTTCCTGTACGTTTGTCAACCATGCATTGTTGGTCCATTAGTCAACCATGCTTTGCCTGTCTGTTTGTCAGCCATGCCTTACATGTGGATTGGTCCAATCTGCTTGTCATATCAATTGGTAATTGACTCATTGCCTGTCCATAAGTCAACCATGCTTTGCCTGTCCGTTAGTCAACCATGCTATACCTGTTTATTGGTCAATAATACTTTGACTATCCATTTTTCAGCCATTTATTTCCTGACTATTGGTCAGCCATGTATTGCTTCTCCATTAGTCAACGAAGTAGTGCCTGTTCATTAATTAACCATACTTTACCTTTCTATTGGTCTATACATTACTTGTCCATTGGCCATACCATTAAAATCTCCTGTTCTGCACACATGTCTGTATACTGTCCAGATTTAATCTTCTTCTGAGGTATTCAGAACTAAGTCTGTCTTTAAAACTTACACAGTCTCATATTTCCTCTTCATGCAACACATGCCCTCAACTCACACAGTTCAGGTTTTATTGCAATACATAGTTACACTGTATATAGTAGCTTAAGAGACTTATCTTAACACTACTGTTGTTTCATTAGTCATCTAATAATCAGACATGCGTTAATAAACTCCTAACATGTTCATACATTTTGAGCACAAATTTTTATTCAGATATAAAAAAGTCCAGGATTTTAATGAGATTGCAGTAAAGTGTTTTTTGATAGAGTCAATAAACTGCAATTGAACTATATATATATATATATATATATATATATATATATATATACTCGGGGTTTTTTTATATTCAAAAGTAATGGACTAATGAATTCAACGAGGTTGTTAGATAGTGCTCAATAAAAAGAGCTGATAATACTTGTTTATTGTTATATAAACATGCTCACATCCCGCTGCTACAAACAGCCACTTGTTTCAATCAAACAACAGATATCATCAGGCAGCGACTTGACTATTCAAAAGTTCAATGAATAATGGATTTTTATTTTAGGTAGGAACTCTTTAGAAGTTGGAGTTAAAAAACTTAAAACACAGGACTTTAATTAAATAAAAAAGTAAAAAGGGAGAGGCAATTTAAATAAAGTAAAAAGATTACAATGGGGAGAGAGTGATTGAGAAGAAAAAAGGAATAGAGACAGAAATAGAGAAAGAAAATATAGAGAAAACAAAATAGAGAGAAAAAGAAGAGAGAAAAAATATATATATATATATATACACACACACACACATACACACACACATACATATATATATATATATACACATACATATATATACATACATACATATATACATACATATATATATATATATACACATATACATATATATGATATGGAGAAGAAAAGAAAAAAGAAATAAAGGGTTATAATAAAGAGAATAAGAACTAGAAGGAAAAGGAAAGAATAATGACATCTAGTTAAATAGAGAAAGAGAGAAAGTAAGAATTTGACAGTATATAGAAAAAGAAAAAGAAAAAGAAAAAATCTGCGTGTCAACCAATTTATGAACAATTATACAATTCAGTAATGAAACATATTATTACAAATACAAACAGAAGATACAATCCAAGCGTCAGAAATTAACGTGTCAAAAAAGGCAGTGAATGTATTCGGCTATCATATTTATCCTCTTACATACGTCCACGAGTAAAATCAACGCAATTCAAACATACGTCTACCATTAATTAGGCCCTTTATGCTAAATGATATAAGTTTAAAGTTTTCGCGTTTTTATTAGATAAATATATGAATAAAAGAAAAAAATAATGATAAAACAATATTAAAATTATTATTAATAACAATAAACATAATAGTAATGATAATAATAATAATAATAATAATAATAATAATAATAATAATAATAATAAAAACAGAATAAAATTAATATTTATTATCTTTTTAATATAACATATTTAGACATAAGAGGGGATTAAATAAATTAAATAGGTCCAATAATTATAAATAAAAAACTACTAATATTTATGTATATAAAAAGAATATAATACAAATATATATATATATATAGATATATAACCACACACACACATATATATACCCAAATATACACACACATACACACACATATATATATATACATATATATATATATACATATACATGCACATAAGTAAAGGTGTAACTATACTATTAAGTTGGAAGTTTAAGCTATTTAAGTATAGATATAAAGTCATATTAAATCACAAAATAATACATTCAATACCAGATTACTAATAACACAGATACAAGTACACTTACCTATAAATATATTCAGGCAAAAGAAGTAATTAAATCAACGAAATACTCAAAAATAGCGACGCACAGGTAGATAGTACCCTAATTAAAAATAATAAGATACATATGTATATACTCACAGAGAACCAACCGACATACTAATAAGCATATATATATATATATATATATATATATACACATATATACATATATATATATATATATACATATATATACACATATATACATATATATATATATATAATCCCATGTATACACATACATACAAAAAATACACAAATATATGCACACAATCATATACTAATACACAACAACGCACACACACATATATATACTCACACATAAATATGTATAATTTACATAATTTATATATATAGAAATACATAAGAATACAAATAATTTGGCAAGGGTACAGATAGATGTATACACACATAGAGACATACAAATGGATTGAATAAACATGTATTTATTTTATGACCGTGTGTACTTAGATCTATATATTTCTATATTATTTGGTATACCCTCCCATGTTTATTCAATCCATTTGTATGTCTCTATGTGTGTATACATCTATCTGTACCCTTGCCAAATTATTTGTATTCTTATGTATTTCTATATATATAAATTATGTAAATTATACATATTTATGTGTGAGTATATATATGTGTGTGTGCGTTGTTGTGTATTAGTATATGATTGTGTGCATATATTTGTGTATTTTTTGTATGTATGTGTATACATGGGATTATATATATATATATATGTATATATGTGTATATATATGTATATATATATATATATATGTATATATGTGTATATATATATATATATATATATATATATGCTTATTAGTATGTCGGTTGGTTCTCTGTGAGTATATACATATGTATCTTATTATTTTTAATTAGGGTACTATCTACCTGTGCGTCGCTATTTTTGAGTATTTCGTTGATTTAATTACTTCTTTTGCCTGAATATATTTATAGGTAAGTGTACTTGTATCTGTGTTATTAGTAATCTGGTATTGAATGTATTATTTTGTGATTTAATATGACTTTATATCTATACTTAAATAGCTTAAACTTCCAACTTAATAGTATAGTTACACCTTTACTTATGTGCATGTATATGTATATATATATATATGTATATATATATATGTGTGTGTATGTGTGTGTATATTTGGGTATATATATGTGTGTGTGTGGTTATATATCTATATATATATATATATTTGTATTATATTCTTTTTATATACATAAATATTAGTAGTTTTTTATTTATAATTATTGGACCTATTTAATTTATTTAATCCCCTCTTATGTCTAAATATGTTATATTAAAAAGATAATAAATATTAATTTTATTCTGTTTTTATTATTATTATTATTATTATTATTATTATTATTATTATTATTATTATTATTATTATTATCATTACTATTATGTTTATTGTTATTAATAATAATTTTAATATTGTTTTATCATTATTTTTTTCTTTTATTCATATATTTATCTAATAAAAACGCGAAAACTTTAAACTTATATCATTTAGCATAAAGGGCCTAATTAATGGTAGACGTATGTTTGAATTGCGTTGATTTTACTCGTGGACGTATGTAAGAGGATAAATATGATAGCCGAATACATTCACTGCCTTTTTTGACACGTTAATTTCTGACGCTTGGATTGTATCTTCTGTTTGTATTTGTAATAATATGTTTCATTACTGAATTGTATAATTGTTCATAAATTGGTTGACACGCAGATTTTTTCTTTTTCTTTTTCTTTTTCTATATACTGTCAAATTCTTACTTTCTCTCTTTCTCTATTTAACTAGATGTCATTATTCTTTCCTTTTCCTTCTAGTTCTTATTCTCTTTATTATAACCCTTTATTTCTTTTTTCTTTTCT
>NC_136490.1:33859575-33874575 GCF_053919585.1 Euprymna scolopes | reverse complement strand
AAACCAGGTAAAAATTTACGGTATTTTTTTAGATTAGGTCCACTTCCACAATTTTCTTTTAAATGACACCTTTAATAGGTTTTCGACTATGCTGAATACGAAAATTGCATTGAAATTTCGCAGAAATAATTAGTTATCGAGATATAAAAAAGTTGTATTATGCATTGTATTCTTTGGCGGCCATCTTTTTTATGCGCGTGCAGTGTCAGTCATAGATGAGTAGATTTGTTTATGGCGCGCGCACACGCGTAAAAAATATGGCTGCCAAAGAATACAATACATAATACAACTTTTTATATCTCGATAACTACTTATTTCTGCAAAATTTCAATGCGATTTCGTATTCAGCATAGTCGAAAACCTATAAGTCGTAATTTAAAAAAAAATTGTGGAGGTGGATCTAATCTGAAAATTTACCAAATTTACCGAATAATCTAATAAATTGATTATTTATTAATTTATTGCAATTGAGAAACTTAAGTCATCATCTTTTGGATGAAAGGGGCATTCATCTTGACACAAAGACGACTATTTGCAGGATCGTTGGTGTCACCACTATTATATGGATTTTGAATTATCGTTTCTTATCAATCACAGATTAACCAGATACATTGTTCACACACACACACACACACACACACACACACACACACACACACACACACACACACACACACACACACACATACGAGATGATGTTCCAAAGTAATGCCTCCTATCTTTTTATTCCACCTGAATGGATCAGAGGGGATTGCAATTTGCATTGGTGCAATGACTGAACATATACATTCATGACCTGAAAATTTCATTTCTCCGTTGCAGATATTGACGGTGTAAGATTAACCAGATCAATGTTTTTCAAGGACGTTTTCTTTATACGATCTTTTGGTACAAACTGAGAGACAGACTGTCTGAATATATGTGACGTGGCCGTTACACTTTAACTGCGGTGTTATATTTCAATCATTCAGACCCACACGCTGTCTGGTATTGTCGCAAGAACAAACAAACAAGGAAAAGCATAACAAAAAGAAATTTTTTTTTTTAGGTGAATACAAAAAGCATTTATTCCAGTGATTTCCAACAACCCATTTCACTGACCCGATTAGCGCATTTTATCATTACCGCACACCAATCAAAACATCTCCAGTCACTTCCTTTGCTCGACTACATGCTGTCCTTTAGTCTGTCTTTTTTTCTCCTTCTTCCCGTGACGTCAGCGCTTAATTTGCATATGTAATAAGATGACTACTGCTGCTGCTAATATTTTCGCTAGTCAGCTAGCCTATGGCTGCTGCTGATTTTCTCACATGCGCACCATACATGCTATGTTACACATACACGCATGATACTTTTATATTTGTTGATAAAAAATATATTTAAATGCGTCCTTATATGTTGCTCTAACTTATTAAACAAAAGTCGTTGACTAATAAAACAAAATAAACTTTTTCTAAATATCTACAGAAACAATCTTTTCATTAAAAAAGGAAGGTAATTAATTAAAAAGAAAAATTCTGTAGATCACTTTATATTATTTTTCATTTTAACTAGATGTGCCCGGCGTTGCCTGGTATTAAACATAACGTTAAAAATTCCTTAAAAAAAAAATGGGGTAAAAATAACAGAAAGAAACTGAGACATGTGCATGCGAGTATTATGTTTTTTTTTTTTTAAACAGTTCATTTCTTGTAAATAAAAAAACAAAAAATTACTTGAGCTGGGATCGAAACCAAAACTAGAAGCAGTGAGTCAAGTACGATAACCATTAGGCCAGCTTGACATGATCTTAGATAAGTGTTTTGAAACCTACTTACTCTTAACATAAGTAATCTGTCATATGAACGATTCACACATGCGCATTTGTGAAACAGTTGACAAACAGATAAAAATCTTTATTGCAGATCTCTTAAAATGCCAAAAAATCAGGCGATTAAAGGTTATCGAAAAGCAAAGGATAGTTGCTGAACTCGCAGAAGGATTGCCCATCAAAGATTTAGCCATGGAGCCGGAAAGGGATCCAAGAACCTTGGCCTCATTCTTGAACAACCCAAACACCAAATACAGAAAAATAAAGGCACCAGGAGAAACCTTTCAGATCGTAATATTCGGAAAATTTGTAGGGAAGTCAACCGAAACACAAACAGCACCAGTGCTTCTGTTTTTGAAAAAGCTAGAATCGCTCCAAGATCCAGGCAGGCTGGATACAATGTACTGAATGAGACTGCAAGGAACATCAAACCTTTTTCAAGACCTCCATTGAGCAAACAACACAGGGAAAAACGAATGGCTTGGACACAGAATTACATGAAAATGGATTTCCAACAGGTCCTATTTTGGGATGAGGCCCATGCAACTCTTGGCAGTCTGGATAGATGGACCAAAGTTTGAAACCCAAATGGAACTGCGACCCGTTACAGAGTTCATTGCCAACAAGGATGTAGAGGCATCATGTTTTGGGTGGGAATCATTGGGGATAAGTTGGTTGGACCATGTCGAGTGCAAGAGGGTGTAAAGCTTACCAGCAATGCATACACGGCCTTTTTGGATAATCATTTGTCGACATAGCTAGATAACCTACCATTGCCATGTCGTTTTCAGATGATTTTTATGCATGACAATGTACCATCCCATTCTGCTTGGGGCGACTGCATCCTTCCTTGAATCTATGGGATTCGTTGGGGAAGCTCTCATGACTGACCACCGTGTTCTCCACACCTTAACCCGATTGAATATCTCCAATCAATATTAAAAAGAGGAGTTTATGACAGAGGAGAGCAATTTACTTCAAAGGATGCCTTGTGGAGGAACATTGTTGATGTTGCTAGAGCTATAACTCTTTTTAAGATCAAACAATTGACTTCCTCGGGGGACAAAAGTTTGTTTTATTTTAAATTAATTTATATGAGGCTTATACCTAGCATATGCTTTTGTTTATTATTCTTTGACAGAAAAATATAATAAAAATTAAATTTTGCAAGATAAGACACTGTATTTTTGCCCTAAAGCAACATTTTAAGAGACATGCAAAAAAGCGATGGAGAGTGGAAATTCCACGATAAAGAATAAAATGTCATAAATTTGTGAATATCACATGAATTTGAATAAAAATTTTGGGAAATAACTAATCTTAAAGCAGTCGTTTGGTGATATAATTTTCATTTTGTTGTGACGTATATTTAGTAAAATATTGATATTTTACTAATCTGCAATAAAGCGATTGACACAATTTATATATATCAATGATATGATATATCTATATCTGTATTCAAACTCAACAACCTACAATTAATAATATTCCCTATAAAACCAGGAATCACTCTAGCTGTCTAGACATTAATATAAAAGTAAATTTCAACTGTATTTCTTGCGATTAACGTTCGCCGTGTGGTTTGTTCCTTGCCAATGGAGTGAGTTAAGAAATGGCTTCATAGTCGGGTTCGAATCTCTCGATCGGTTGTAATTGCAATTCCCTGCACTGATGATTCCTGAAAGGATGAAACGCAAGTGTCTGTACGTATTATAAATAATTAGAGTAATAATTATATATATACATATATATATATATATATAACTACTTCATTTACTCACATAAATTAATATACGAAAGTATAAATTTATGCGTAAACTTTAAGTATTTACTTAAACAGTGCTCAATACGTATGTAGAGCTAGGTAGTAAGTTATAAAGCCTAAGGAATCCTAGCATGGATGAAATGCGGAATATTCTGTGTAGCGTAATCGTCATATATATTTTATAATTTACTATATATATATATATATATATATATATATATATATATATATATATATATACTAGCGGAAATACCCATTGTTGACTGGGTTCAAAAACAGCCTACAGAAAACGGACTGTGATTGATGAAAGTATGATAGGTTATGAAAAGGAGGGGGTTGTAAAGAGATAGGTTTTGATACTCAAAAATTTTACCCTAAGTAAAATAAGATGAAAGTAAAGATAATTTTTGCGAAAATATATTTTTTTATATCAACTTTGTTTCCATTCGTAGCCAAGAGTGACCAACAAAATTATGTTTCCTTACAAAGAGAAAATGTTATATATATATATAATAATATAAATATACAAGAAATAAATGTTACCATAGTCAATAAAAGTTACTTTTATGGTAGAAAAGTTCATTGGTTTGTATTTTTAAGTAGTTTGTAAAAAAAATTTTTTTCTTTTAATTCACGAACCGGTTTAAAAAAAAATCAAAATGGCAGCGACTTTGAAATGGAGGATCCCGTTTTCAATTTGAAGGGGGTGCACCTGAGCATTCTGTGTTAACAATTTAAGAAAGTTCCGTCAACGTAAGGAATATTTATAAACATATTTTAATGTTTTCCGTTATTTTGTGCTTGAGGAATATTCGATTATGGCATGTGTAGTTTATATAAAAATTCATCTAAGTAGTTAGGCCCTGTCGGTGGGGCATTAGAATACGCTGACTGCCCCCCTGCAGAGGGTAAAAGTCCCTCAATGGGGGTCCTGGATATAACCTTAAACTATATCCAGTGGTGAGGCCCCAGCTTGTGGGCTTTGGGGAGTGTGGAGCCACCCTTTAATTACCATTGCTCCCAGGTCCACTCTGACCCGGAGTGGTAGTACCTGTTAGGGTCCCAACTATGGGTTAAATAGAAACCGACGTGAAAACTACAAATATATTCTATTAAAAAATTTTTTCTTCAAAATCTTTGGATTCGGCATTAAATAACCCGAAAAGGGTTGATATGCCATAAAACAAAAACAACCAACCAATCTAAGTAGTTATCGCCTCAAATTTCGTTTTAATTTCGGTTCGCTGAAATTATTTCAAGAAAAGAGCATTAAAAACTATTTCAAAACAAAAAAAAAACATGAACTGAACTTTTATTGACTATGCTAACATTTATTTCTTGTATATTTATTTTTTCGGGTAGTCGTTTATTGGGTTTTCTGCTAAACACTCTTACTAAATAATATTAACGAAATATCAAAAAACAAAGAAACAAAAATAGTTTTGAAAAATAATGAAGCTTTACTTACTTTAGTAAAATAATCCGAAACAGCAAAATGGGATATTAAAAAAGTAAACAGGTAATTACTTTAGTTTTTTAAAGCATAGAATCGATATAAATATGAATAAGAAGAAAATTGCGCCTTTTCAAGCAGAACAGCTTCGTTTCAGTTTTACAGTGTAGTATTGCGCCGTCGGATTCAGGGTTGTACTATTGTAATGTAAAGAACACGCAGAAAGGGTTGTAATCAATTGAATTCCTTCTAGTACACTGACAAAAAAGTTTAAACAGATATATAAATAAAAATAAAAAGGTTATGTAAATGTTTTTAAAAAGACACGTAATCACGTGAGCAGGATTTTTTCTTTCTTTTGACACGATAACAAGTAACATTCTTATTTTTTATTATTCATCTATTTTTGAAAGAGTACCACATGCAAGTGGAGAAGGAAAAAAACAAAATTATACAAAATTTGTGTTGAGAATTGTCTAAAGTTCCGACATTTTTTTTTTTTACTTTCACTTTAATAAGAACGTGAATTTATGAGGTGAATTTATTCAACACAATATGATTCAACTAAAAAAAAATAAAATAAAATAAAAGCTAACGTGAATTAAGATTAAAGTTAAGGTGTTATTGTGGACCCTCACCCCTTTTAAAAAACCTTGTTAAACTGTATTCTGTCAAGTTTTTTGTTTTTTATTTTATTTTATTGTGATGCTAAGGTCTCATACACCAACCTTCTTTCTGCCTATACCATTCACAGTGTATATGTTCTGAACGAACCCTTTTCATTTTATCAATTACTCAAATGAAGAAGGAGTGACAATCAAAATAGATGTCAAATGTAAATATTGTAAAACAATCTGAGAAAGATAGAAAAATGCTTGTATGTAATTTAATCTTGGTACATGAAAGGGTTGGACAAAGTTATTTTGAGAAAAGAAAGGGGCACGACTTTTCGATTTGCCCTGTCGTCTTATCTTACGGGTAAATTGGGGATTCCATTTGTGTGTACAAGTTTCTTGCTTACAAATGTGTCCCTATCACCTTGCCTCCCCACGAGGATAAAGCTAGGCACAAAGTCGGTTTTTAATATCAGGAAAATACATTTACTCCGTCTGGATTCGGACAATCTCTCCTCTGAATGCCCCCATCCCCCAGGAGCATTATTAAGATAAAATTGCCCCCAAATTGTTCGTCCGTTCGTTTGTTCGCATTTTTCTCAAATACCACGCCTTGGATTTTTTTAAAATTTTGCACAAACATTAGTCATGGTGAAAGTAAATTTTCGCCTGAACGGATTTACCGAGATGACTTTAATTGACCTCCCCCCGGGGCATTATAAGGGTAAAATTGCCCCCAAATCGTTCTTCCGTTCGTTTGTTTGCACTTTTCTCACTAACCACGCCTTGGATTTTAAAAATATTTTGCACAAACATTAGTCATGGTGAAAGTAAATTTTTGTCAGAAAGGATTTTCTGGGATAACTTTGGTACCCCCACCCCCATAGGAGAATTATAGGAGTAAAATTTCCTTCAAATCGTTTGTCTGTTCATTTGTTTGCAATTTTCTCAATAACCACGCCTTGGAGTTTTTTGAAAGTTTGCATAAACATGGCGAAAGTAAATTTTTCACTCGTGGAGGGGGATCCCACATGCTCGGCTTGTTATAACTTGAAATTACCGCCTAAAATAGAAACAGTAACAGCCTTTTCTTTTCTATTTTTAGGTCAATAAATAGTTGTTCACCCTTTAAGGATTTATTGTTTTCAGGTCATAACAGTTTTAAGGTGAGAAACGAATACCTTTTATTGTGTTACTGGGTCAAGCTGAATAATCATTTGAGATCATTTGTTTGCCTTTTAGTAAGATAGTCTATCTAATAATTGTTGTCATCAGTTCATGTTTTTTTGTATTAAAAAAAATTTTTTTTGTTGCTCTTATTCAGTTTAATCTACTCGTAAAAAAATATAAATAAATAAACAAAATAGCAAACAAAATTTATTCTATACTTACTTAAAAAAGACAGTACGCCCAAAATGACACAAATTTATCAAGTATTTTTGTTGTAAAAGAAAAAAAAAATGATTGTCGAATTCTCTCATCGGCCATTTTTCACCTTCAATGCCAGGTGCTTTTATTTAATGTAAAATGTTTATTCGGTTCGAAAAATAGGTCGTGGTTATAGCTATGTGCCAAAAAAAAAAAAAAAAAAATGTCCACAACGTCGCTTTACATTTTTAAAGACTTAAAAATAAAAATAAAGCAAAATAGTTGTAGAAACACACCCAATAAATGTCGCAGTTACATTTATTGGGTGCGTTTCCGCCACCATTTTGTTCTATTTCTTATTTTTAACTCTTTATTAAATAGTAATTGTCTGTATTTTTGAGATGAGGTGTTTTCATTGATTGAGATTGTCGGACTGACTTCCTCATCTTGGTTGTTATCGTCACAATGTTTCGGCCGTTTTGCCCTCCGGCCTTCATCAGGTGTTTTGTATCGAACTGGGGAACCGTTTGTTAGGAGTCTCGAACCCAACCCTTTATTATTATTACGGGGGTACCGTGTTCGGACTCCAGGTAGGCTCTGGGACATAGTTGCTGATTCTCTGTTTTCAATGTTACTTTTTACTGCCTTCGTTCAGGATTGAACTTTGGGTAACTGTAAACTTTGATTGATACAACGTCTAGGACCACTCGGCCATGTGCCACTAGGACAACTCTTAGTTGTTTTTTTGTTAATGTTAAACCTATGTTGTTATTCAAGGTTTTCTCTCTCTATCAGAGGTGCCCAAATTGCATTCATCTCTATGCTTGGTTTGCTCAGTAGGTTGTTATGTCCGAGCATGTGAGCTGTTTCTTTAAGTTTTCTCACTTTCCAGTGGGTCTCTCTGTTTATTATTTTTACTTCATCCCATAGTAATAATAATAAAGGGTTGGGTTGGAGACTCCTAACAAACGGTTCCTCAGTTTGATACAAAACACCTGATGAAGGCCGGAGGGCAAAATGGCCGAAACGTTGTGACGATAAAAACCAAGATGAGGAAGTCAGTCCGACAATCTCAATCAATCTTTATTAAATCTTCAGATATAAAGATATGCCGCAGCCATTTTTTTTTCGCACGTAGCTCTTAACACAACATGTTTTTCAACCAGAATAAACATTTTACATTAAATAAAAACACTAATTAATTGTATTAATTTCATTTGTTTCTTGAAAAACTTTTTCAGCCCCTTTGAGAATCACGGTCGATTACTAGATAGCACCTTGAAACCAACGAGGAAAGACATCCCTTTTCTCTCTTTCTCCCCACCCCTTTCTCTCTCTCTCTCTCTTTCTTGTGTCTGTCCATTTGACGCTCCAGCATTGATGATCTTCACCAGAAAGTAATTGCTTGTAGATCTGTGACCATCTAGAGAAATGTTGGTTCTTCATTTGGACACAGTCCAACTATTTTCTAGTTAAATAAATCCTTTCGTTGTTGTGTTAAAAGAAGTTTTGTTTTTCTTCCGTACAATGTTTTTGTTTAATATTAGTAGATAGAGTTGTATCTCACATTTCTAGAAGTTTTCATCGGAAAATCTAGAAGTTTTCATGGGAAAATCTAAAAGTTTCCATAGGAAAAAATTAAAAAGTTTTCATGGGAAAATTTTTTTTAAATTTCATGGAAAAATCCAGACGTTTTCATGGGAAGATCTAGAAATTGCAAAAAGTTTCTGATTTAATTATAAGAATTAAAAAAAAAATGATATGGGAAACTGTGAGCAAAATGGAGAATGTTAATACTGAAGAATATTAAGACGTTGCTGTACAGGATGGAACGATAAAATTGTCGCCATAGAAAAGACATGATTCCATTTCCGTTTGAAGAAAACCGGTTTTCTTTTTTTGTTGCAGACCATTTACTAGTTAGCCAGTTGTGTATAAATCCCAAGAGCAATAGGAGCCTTCTATCATGTTTGAAAGTAACACAATGTTCAATGAGCAAGATTGGAGATGTGCCACTGTACAACTCATGCTTTCTACTTATCCAAGTTATGACAACAGGACCATTGTCAGCACCCTCAAAATGCATCGCTGGATTGCCATGAATAACAGGGACATGGTACGAGTGTTTCCAGCTACGGTTATGGCCTTTGGTGTGTTTTCAAGTGAAGGCCACATCATGCCACCTCACATCTTTGAAGTCGACTTGAAAGTCAACACCAAAGTGTACCTGGGTATGCTGAAGAGTGTGGTGATCTTCTGGTGCAATCAGGAGGCTGCTAGCAGATCCTGGGTGTGGCAGCAGGAGGCGGCGCCAGCCTACAAGTCCAAAGACACCCAGGCTTGGTTTCAGGAGTGCTATGCTTTTGTACCCTTCTCTCACTGGCCTCCCTCGACCTGAATCCACTGGACTACTTCGTTTAGTCATACGTCAAGAACATCACTAACATGACCTCCCACAGCACCAAAGTCAGCCTGATCGCCGCCATCCACCGTGTATTTGTCAAGCTTCAGCTGGTGCTTGTGAAAAAGGCATGCTCTCAGTTCTGAACCCGTATCGAGGCGGTGATTGAGGCTGAAGGTGGCTACATTGAATAGATGTCAGCTCTACTACATAATCAAGTTACCTGAATTTATTTTTTTCAATAATAGTTTTAAAATAAGACCGTAGTGTTGTTTTCTTTAAGACGACAATTTTATCGTTCTACCCTGTAGAAATATTGAAAGCAGCAGATGAAAAGTGCATTTTGATGAGCATGAACTTGACGAATCAGACCATTTTTATTAGAGATTATCCCGAAAGTCTGGAAACAGTACAACTGTGAATTATTACGAAACTAAAGAGGAAGCTTTTAAAATGGAGTGTTAGCAACACGATGGCTCATTAATATCTCTAAGCTTTTCTGAACTATTGATACTTTGGTAATTGCACCACTTCATAGTTTCCCCACTACAGGATTGCAACAGACAACTCATATTTTGATTGTTATTGCACAGATGTTGTGTTCAAACCAATAGAATCAAGACAAGAGTCAAATACATCTTAAGATGAAGTTATATTACCAAATCTGGGGATAAGTTGACAGGGCTCAAAACCAGCTTTGAAATCTAGTAGATAATGCCCTTTTCTTCACCCTTTCTCGCAGAAGAAACTTTGCGAGTATTTCTCTCCTCTATTGTTACTTTTATGGTAGGTGCTCGACTGAGCTTTAATCTATGGTTCCCCCTCCGGTAAAACATTCACAAGAAACACTTGTCTGGCTACAATCACTGTTAAAAATTTGGCATGACAGTGATATATTAACAACAGAGATTGGCCCATATTCTTCGAAAGAGAACTGACGTCTAGCGGCCATTATGTGAACCTCAAATATAAACAAGTGTTTACGATAACGCAAAAATATATAATAACAAATTAGATAACACAAAAATATATAATAAAAAATAAATAATGCAAAAATATATAATAACAAATTAAATAACACAAAATATATAATAAAAAATAAATAATGCAAAAATATATAATAACAAATTAAATAACACAAAAATATATAATAAAAAATAAATAACGCAAAAATATACAAATTAAATAACATAAAAATATATAATAAAGAATAAATAACACAAAAATATATAATAACAAATTAAATAACACAAAAATATATAATAACAAATTAAATAACACAAAAATATATAATAAAAATAAATAACTCAAAAATATATAATAGCAAATTAAATAGCACAAAAATATGAAAATCGAAACATTTATTGTATCCAAAATATATCAAAATATAATTTTGATGTATTAATATAATTTCTTTTCAATTAGTGATTCACAACTGAAAATAAAATAATAAATATGAAAAAACACGAAACATTTATAGATTGTTTTTAGAATTATTTGTTTTTTTTTACAGTAAAGTTGTATAAAAATGTAGCAAAATATAATTTAAAAACATGATACATGATACATTTGTAGAAGTTTAAGAATAACTTTTTGGGGGGGACAGAAAGATTGTATAAAAATGTAGCAAAATATAATTATAGTTTGCACGCACTTTTAGAAAAGGAAGAGTTATCGACCCCTGTTTTTTAGCTGACAAGTGACATCTGTCGGCAGTTCTTGAAACTAAAATACACACATTCGCCTCATGTCACTGACACCCAGAAGTGTCAGAAATTTCCCTTTCTCCGCATCTGTACCTAAAATTAAACGAAAATTCCATGATCAAAGTATCTTTCCTAGAATTGAAACATAACACCACAAGACTACTTTCAAGTTGACTATAAGCCGTCCCCATAATCAGACTCTGCAAAACTTTCACAATTATTACCAATCATCACAGTATTATCTCACCGCCCACCTGATATTCATTAAAATTTATCCTCGAGTGGCCTTCGGGCCTTGATAGGTAATGGTCCTTATATAAAAAAAAATATTATTCTACAAACAATTAACATCTGTTAACTATTTTAAAGAAACATAATTATTCTTAACCTTTATCGATCAGCAAATCAATAAACAAATTGCATTCAACAAAACGTTCTTAGCAACTACTAGTGGAGGGGGGGGGGTCTTTGCCCGGGCGTAAAATACGCTTAAATATAATATTTTAATTCGTCCAGACTTCGTATATATTATTATAGAGTTGTGATTTAAAAAGTGAAAAAAAGCATTTGGGTGCCATCAGCTTCAATCGAAACCGAATGTGTAGCATTCAAAGCTGGTGAAGTCACCACCGTACCAACGTTACATGTATATGAACTGTTTTAAAATTAAAAATTAAAAATAAACTAAGATGAATGTACAAAATGTATAACGATCTTTTAAATTTTGACCCATTTTTTTACCCCTTAAAAACTATTTTAACCGGCTAAAGACCCATAAAAGAACAGTCCATAAAAAAATCTAATCATTTGATGCCCCCCCCCCCCTAGCACAGCTCTGCGAATATGGAGACAGACAGACAGACAGACAGACAGACAGACAGACAGACTCATATCCTTTTATATATTAGATTATATGAATGTAATATTTTGTTGAGAAAGCAGTAGCTGTCCCTACTCGATGTTGTCTGGTGGTGCGTTTTTTTGTTTTTTTTTTTATTTAAAGTAAACCGTTTTTTTTTCCCCTCCAAAATATTAAGATTATGTTTTTAAATATAATTTTGAAAATTAAAATTAATTAATTAATATAGTATCGTTTGGTCATCAAATCATTAATTAAACTAAATTGTTAGGAAATTATAAGTTTTTGTTGTTTATAGCCCCCCCCCCCCGAGAGAGAAAAAGGCTACAACAACCACAACAAAGAAATAAATCATTGTCGTTTGCAAGAAAAATAACTCATTAGTGGAAATTTCTTTTTGAATTTTGAAGAAATTTGGGTACTTATGCAGAATACGAACTGTACTATTTTTAGATAGGATTTTGAAGTTAAATTCAATTTTTACGATAGCATGGCACACGCAGTTCAAGGTCCTGTCGGACCCCACCCCAGCCCTTTGGGTAAATTTTTAAGCTTCTAGACTCTTAGGTAATAGAGTGAATAAGCCCCTATCCCCGATATTAGAAAACCTCCAAGATTCCCACTGCCCACTTTTATTTCTTTTCATCCTTGGTCTTTATCCCCAATGTGTACTTATTTTGGAAAGACTCTACCCACTCCCCACCCCACCTCTTTCTTTCCACCCAGACTTAGATACCACTCCCACTTAGAGATTGATATGCTTGTTTTCGGTAAACCGAAAAACAGTGGGTTGTCTATTATTTAGAAAGGTTTGGGGGTGGGGCTTACTTATCAATTTTTGTTATTTCTTGTTTCCCTCGCCAATGAAATGTTATTACTGTAAATAGTCCAATGAAAAAATTTTTCAAATTTGGGTTTATCTTAAGTAGGACAACTCCTGGAGTGGATGTGGTATTGTGGTGACTGAGATATTTCTAGTTAAGAGTAGGACAAACAATTTTTGGCCTTGTGCCTGACTTGTTCATTATGTAGTTTTATATTTTGTGCAAATAAATATTTCAAAGTACAGAATAGATATAAAACGCTCCCTCCCGCTCTCCATGTTAAAAATGGATTTCTCATTAATAATGTTATTATTTCAGCACGGTTCGTATTCTGCATAAATACCGTACTCTGCATATTTCTCATAGTTAAAGTTAATAATAATTAAACTTTGCTGACAACTTCCTGGATCTAATAACCAAAATGTTTGTGCCAATTTGGAGCGAAGAGTGTAGAGAACGGTGGTGTTTATAAAATTATTATTGTGCTAACAGCTTCCTTTTCCTTTTCCTTAGATGGAGTGTTTGAGAGTTTCTTTGTAAGGTTTTCTATTGTTATAATAACAATAAATCTTATCGGCCATTTTGAAAAGGTTGGACGTCTGTCATCATTGCTTTTTTTTTTTTTTTTGTCCCCGTAAGCAAGCGTTATTATTTTTATTTTCTGCTTTTGTTCTTAATCAGCTGACGAGAAACACGTGGCCCACAGACGGTTGTCGACCCCCACCTCTCTCTTTCCTTGATCTCCATGCATTAATTGTGTTTTCTCCATTATTTGTTTTCCAAACTAAATTTCAGTAATTCATTTGTTTGGCTTTCAAAAATCTTGGGAATAAAACCATTGTTTTTTTTTTTTTTTTTTTTTTTTTTTTTTTAAGAGAGTAGAAATTGGATCCTTATTTTGTTTTTCTTCTTCAGTTCTCATTCTATAAGCGATGTTTCTAGCAAAGGGGAAATAATTGCTGTTTTTTTTTGTTTTTTTTTATCCATCTAATACTTAACCTTTCTTCCTATAACAGTAGTTTCTTTCCAAAAACTGCAAGACCATGGAACTTTCTTTTTGCTGACTGTTTTCCTTCTACTTTTAGTCTTGGTCTTTTCAAAACCAAGACTAATAAGTATCCCTTGTATTTGCAATAATCATCTTCGTCTTGTTAACTCCTTACATCAAGTGGCGTATCGCCTTGTTTGGAGCGATTTCCATTAAAATAATAATAATAATAAATACCGAGTTTGACTAAAAGGTGTCCAAGTTTTAAAATATGCACCTGAAGAACGTCGAAGGTTACATCGGTCGAAACGTTGGGAATATAACAACCAAGACGAGAATTCTAAAAATAATACGCACTGATATACGAGAATGGTTCCAAAAGTAAAACCCCCATTTTTTAAAAATCAAAAGTTGTAGAGCTACAAAGACGGGCGTTATACCATTATAACGAGTGACCTTTTGTGCTTCAGAATTTATTTTTCTACATAGTCAACATCATTCTCAATACACTTTTGCCAGGAATTCAATGATGCATCTCTGCTTCTGACGCACGTCCATGACAAGGGTTGCTGGTTGTTTCATTATCAATATCTGCAATAGAGAGATGAACCTTTCAGGTCATGAATGCATGAGTTTAGTCATCATAACAATATAATTTGAAATCCCTTCTGATCCATTCGCGCGGAATAAAAAATAGGAAACATTACTTTCGGAACACCCTCATATGATAAAAATGATTTAAGATACCATGACAAGGTAAACCCGGCACATTTATTTGAGATATGTTCTTTAATAAAGGTTCAAAAGAAAAAAAATATATATGGAGAGGATATTTTGGCAGTGTTGATTTGCGTTTTATAAAAAGACTAGCAAGGCTACTCGGTGTTGCCCGGAGCAAAAGTGTAACATATATCTGTTAAAATTTCTGCCTCTTTCTCTTCGCCTTTCCCTCCGCCTTTCTTCTTGTACCTAGCCTATTCCTCGTTCTGAACATACACACATGCATATAGAAAGACCACACTTCCTTATGTTTATTTACCGAAGATTAATTGCCATAACTGAATTCATTCCTTAAAAAAGCAAACAACAAAAAAAGAGTTACTTTCTTTTAGTTGTGGTTAGAAAAAAAAAAAAATCCTCAACTGATGAAATCTGCACCAGTTTAGTGTTCGGAATGAATCATTTTTCTCTTTGTTTTTAATTTGAGATATT